>NC_053026.1:53112550-53421803 GCF_003073215.2 Triticum urartu | reverse complement strand
TGTCAATGACGCTATCATCCGGAAGATTAACTCCCAGTTGAATCAAGTGATTACAATACCCAGACATCTTGAGTATATGCTCACTGACAGAACTGTTCTCCTCCATCTTGCAGCTATAGAACTTATTGGAGACTTCATATCTCTCAATCCGGGCATTTGCTTGAAATATTAACTTCAACTCCTGGAACATCTCATATGCCCCATGACATTCAAAACGTCGTTGAAGTCCCGGTTCTAAGCCGTAAAGCATGGCACATTGAACTATCAAGTAGTCATCAGCTTTGCTCTGCCAGACGTTCATAACATCTGGTGTTGCTCCAGCAGCAGGCCTGGCACCCAGCGGTGTTTCCAGGACGTAATTCTTCTGTGCAGCAATGAGGATAATCCTCAAGTTACGGACCCAGTCCGTGTAATTGCTACCATCATCTTTCAACTTTGCTTTCTCAAGGAACGCATTAAAATTCAACGGAACAACAGCATGGGCCATCTATCTACAATCAAACATACATAAGCAAGATACTATCAGGTACTAAGTTCATGATAAATTTAGGTTCAATTAATCATATTACTTAAAGAACTCCCACTTAGATAGACATCCCTCTAATCCTCTAAGTGATTACGTGATCCAAGTCAACTAAACCATGTCCGATCATCACGTGAGATGGAGTAGTTTCGTTGGTGAACATCACTATGTTGATCATATCTACTATATGATTCACGCTCGACCTTTCGGTCTCCGTGTTCCGAGGCCATATCTGTATATGCTTGGCTCGTCAAGTATAACCTGAGTATTCCGCGTGTGCAACTGTTTTGCATCCATTGTATTTGAACGTAGAGCCTATCACACCCGATCATCACGTGGTGTCTCAGCACGAAGAACTTTCGCAACGGCGCATACTCAGGGAGAACACTTCTTGATAATTAGTGAGAGATCATCTTATAATGCTACCGTCAATCAAAGCAAGATAAGATGCATAAAAGATAAACATCACATGCAATCAATATAAGTGATATGATATGGCCATCATCATCTTGTGCTTGTGATCTCCATCTCCGAAGCACCATCGTGATCACCATCGTCACCGGCGCGACACCTTGATCTCCATCGCAGCATCATTGTCGTCTCGCCAATCTTATGCTTCCACGACTATCGCTACCGCTTAGTGATAAAGTAAAGCATTACAACGTGATTGCATTGCATACAATAAAGCGACAACCATATGGCTCCTGCCAGTTGCCGATAACTCGGTTACAAAACATGATCATCTCATACAATAAAATTTAGCATCATGTCTTGACCATATCACATCACAACATGCCCTGCAAAAACAAGTTAGACGTCCTCTACTTTGTTGTTGCAAGTTTTACGTGCCTGCTACGGGCTTAAGCAAGAACCAATCTTACCTACGCATCAAAACCACAACGATAGTTTGTCAAGTTGGCGCTGTTTTAACCTTCGCAAGGACCGGGCATAGCCACACTCGGTTCAACTAAAGTTGGAGAAACTGTCACCCACAAGCCACCTCTGTGCAAAGCACGTCGGGAGAACCGGTCTCGCGTAAGCGTACGCGTAATGTCGGTCCGGGCCGCTTCGTCCAACAATACCGCCGAACCAAAGTATGTCATGCTGGTAAGCAGTATGACTTATATCGCCCACAACTCACTTGTGTTCTACTCGTGCATATAACATCAACACATAAAACCTAGGCTCGGATGCCACTGTTGGGTTTCGTAGTAATTTCAAAAAAATTCCTAGGCACACGCAAGATCATGGTGATGCATAGCAACGAGAGGGGGAGAGTGTGATCTACGTACCCTTGTAGATCGACAACGGAAGCATTAACTTGGTTGATGTAGTCGTACGTCTTCACGGCCCGACCGATCAAGCACCGAAACTATGGCACCTCCGAGTTCTAGCACACGTTCAGCTCGATGACGATCCCCGGACTCCGATCCAGCAAAGTGTCGGGGAAGAGTTCCGTCAGCACGATGGTGTGGTGATGATCTTGATGTTCTACTGTCGCAGGGCTTCGCCTAAGCACCGCTACAATATTATCGAGGACTATGGTGGAAGGGGGCACCGCACACGGCTAAGAATATGATCACGTGGATCAACTTGTGTCTCTAGGGGTGCCCCTTGCCTCCGTATATAAAGGCTCAAAGGGGGGGGCGGCTGGCCAACAGGAGGCACGCCAGGAGGAGTCCTACTCCCTCTGGGAGTAGGACTCCCCCCCTTTCCTAGTTGGAATATGATTCGCGGAGGGGGAAAAGAGGAGAGAGAGAGGAGGAAGGGGGGCCGACCCCCTCTCCTTGTCCTATTCGGACCAAGGGGGGGAGGGGCGCGCGGCCCATCTCTGGCCACCTCTTCTCTCTTCCACTAAGGCCCACTAAGGCCCATATACCTCCCGGGGGGTTCCGGTAACCTCCCGGTACTCCGGTAAAATCCCGATTTCACCCGGAACACTTCCGATATCCAAACATAGGCTTCCAATATATCAATCTTTATGTCTCGACCATTTCGAGACTCCTCGTCATGTCCGTGATCACATCCGGGACTCCGAACAAACTTCGGTACATCAAAAATGCATAAACTCATAATATAACTATCATCGTAACCTTAAGCGTGCGGACCCTACGGGTTCAAGAACAATGTAGACATGACCGAGACACGTCTCTGGTCAATAACCAATAGCGGAACCTGGATGCTCATATTGGCTCCTACATATTCTACGAAGATCTTTTATCGGTCAGACCGCATAACAACATACGTTGTTCCCTTTGTCATCGGTATGTTACTTGCCCGAGATTCGATCGTCGGTATCCCATACCTAGTTCAATCTCGTTACCGGCAAGTCTCTTTACTCGTTCCGTAATACATCATCCCGCAACTAACTCATTAGTTGCAATGCTTGCAAGGCTTCAGTGATGTGCATTACCGAGAGGGCCCAGAGATACCTCTCCAACAATCGGAGTGACAAATCCTAATCTCGAAATACGCCAACCCAACATGTACCTTTGGAGACACCTATAGAGCTTCTTTATAATCACCCAGTTACGTTGTGATGTTTGGTAGCACACAAAGTGTTCCTCTGGCAAACGGGAGTTGCATAATCTCATAGTCATAGGAACATGTATAAGTCATGAAGAAAGCAATAGCAACATACTAAACGATCGGGTGCTAAGCTAATGGAATGGGTCATGTCAATCAGATCATTCAACTAATGATGTGATCCTGTTAATCAAATGATAACTCTTTGTCCATGGTTAGGAAACATAACCATCTTTGATTAACGAGCTAGTCAAGTAGAGGCATACTAGTGACACTCTTTTTGTCTATGTATTCACACATGTATTATGTTTCCAGTTAATACAATTCTAGCATGAATAATAAACATTTATCATGATATAAGGAAATAAATAATAACTTTATTATTGCCTCTAGGGCATATTTCCTTCAATAGGATCATCATGAATTTGTCAGGGGCCACGACCGAGGTGGAGACCCTGAGGAAGGCGTTGTCCGAGGCCGAAGACAGAGCGGCCAAAGAACGCATGGAACGGGAGAAACAAGAAGCCCGAGTAGGCGAGGTGCATCAAGAGCTCGAGGTTCTCGCCAAAAAGCACGAGTCCTTGGAGCTTGACTCCAAGACGCGAGAGTCCGAGCTCGCGCAGGCGCTTGAAAGCGTCCAAAGCGCCAAGGCCGAAGCCCACAAGGCCCTCCAGGAGATTGACGCGGTGAAGAAGATAGCAGCGGGTAAGGCATTCAATATGCAAAGCAAGCATGTGAAGGAGACTTTCCTTTTTCTTACCCGAGTTCGGAGCTCTCCAGGAGCGTTTGCAGATCTTCCCCGCAGTGTACTGGATGCCGCGGAGTTTTACCGGGTTGAGGAGGGGAGCTCAATGGAGAAGTTGTTCTGGTCTCAGTATACTGGGACCGAACACCCCGTGTCCTTGAGCGACCAGCTGAAGCAGTTGATCGAACTTCACAAGGCAGCCGAACAGGCCATGATGGGCCTTATAGTCCGGATGTGGCCTGGCGAGCCCCTGTCCGGCAGCTACTTCGGTCTGGTGAGGCGGCTTGTGGAAGCCTGCCCACGGCTTGAAGTCATCAAGTGGTCTGTCTACATCGAGGGTGCACGCAGGGATTTTGCCCGGGCGAAGGTGCACTGGGCAAAGCTGGACGCCATGAAGCTGGTGAGGGAGCGGCCGCTGGAGGGCAAGGAGCATCGCTGCCCCGAGAATTACTATGAAAGTGTCCTGAAGGGTTCCCTCTTAGTGGCAGATGAGTGTGCCAAGGATGTAATTTTTGAATGAACATGCCCATGTGATCCTGTAATATGAAACGAGTTCTTTTGCACCATGCGATGCTTTCTTAATTTAAAATATTACCTTTTGTGCGGCCGTTTATAAAATCCGAGAGTTGGCCAGTCGTCGACTGCTATCCCCATGTAACTAGTACTGGGGTGTTCGGGATAAACGTGAACACTCTTTACCCCAATTTTGGGTCCTTCCAGGGAGGTGTTCAGCGCAATGAACCAGGCAATCGGACTATAATGCTTTATCACTCTCACGTAGCCATAGAAGTCTATGATTTTAAATTTTTGGCGAAGCCCCTGGTATTCAGAGGGCCGAATTTGGGGCGCTATACACGCCTAAGCCGAACAAGGCCGACTCCTCGCCTGAAGCGGAAAAAGTCTTTAAGGACTTGAGACCTCTCGAACAGCGACCAGTCTCTCACCATATCATGACATTCAGTTTTTGGCTTTCTCTACTGAGGTGCTCATCCGGAAGAATCGGGACACAATCGCAGTAGTTCTCCCACCGCTACCTTAGCCGATATAGCGGAACATAAGGTACCAAAGCATGGGAGCCGGGTGACCCAACATTTGACCAAAGATATGATTCGGAGCTGATGCATATAATGCTATAAGTTCGGGTGCCGCACTGTCAAAAGTGTTCGGACTTCTTGCACCGTATTATGGGGTAAACGAGGACCCCTGGCGAACTAACTGTACCCGCATGTGCGGGTGCAGATTGTCGTAAATGGACATATAAGAGAGAGAGAGAGAAACTTAAATAATGCAATGACATATTAATGATAAGCATTGTTGTTTAAATGATACGTCGAAGCGTACTTGGTACAAGTAGTGCAATAAGCATAAAGTAGGACAATTCGAAATGTCCTATCCCAGGGCAAGCTATGCATAAATAGTGAAAAGCGGGTATATTGATTATTACTAGAGACCACCTGGCGGTTCCCGTGCTCATCTTAGCTTCTTGCCGCCTTGGTTGTTGCTTCCGGAATGTGTCCGGCAATCGTACTGCCGGAAAGGGCTTCCAAAGAGTTAAGCCCTGAAAGAGAAAAGGAATGTCAAAGGTATACATCCCCTAGTGTGGTTAAGCCACAATGCGGGGCGTGCCCTGATCATGCCCCTGCCTATGTCCATGGTATTTTCAATGCGTAGTTATGTACGCGCGGCACGGATTTCGTCGCTTCACTGGGACTGGGACAAGGGCCGAATTGCTAGGCGAGCTCTGATCATGCCAGGCGATCCTGTTGCAGCTTATTCCGGACTCGCTTGAAGGTGTCCGGGGGCCGTGACGCCGAATGAGTGGTCTGCCTAAACAGGCTGCTTTGTGCTTCTGCTGCAAGGGCCGCAGTGTGATCTTCCATACGGAGCGAGCATTCTGTGTTTCCATTTACTGTTATGACCCCGCGAGGTCCTGGCATCTTGAGCTTGAGGTATGCGTAATGCGGCACTTCATTGAATTTTGCAAATGCTGTCCGCCCGAGCAGTGCATGATAGCCACTGTGAAACGGGACGATATCAAAGATTAACTCTTCGCTTCGGAAGTTATCCGGTGATTCGAAGACCACTTCCAGTGTGATTGAGCCTATGCAATGGGCCTCTACACCTGGGATGACGCCTTTAAAGGTGGTTTTGCTGGGTTTGATCCTTGAGGGATCGATACCCATTTTTCACACTGTATCCTGATAAAGTAGGTTCAGGCTGTTGCCGCCATCCATAAGGACTCGAGTGAGGTGAAATCCATCAATGATGGGGTCTAGGACCAGTGCGGCGGATCCGCCATGACGGATGCTAGTGGGGTGGTCCCTGCGATCGAAGGTGTTCGGACAAGCAGACCATGGGTTGAACTTTGGGGCGACGGGCTCCATCGAATAGACGTCCCTTAGTGCACGCTTCCGCTCCCTCTTGGGAATGTGTGTTGCGTATATCATGTTCACCGTCTTCACTTGTGGGGGGAAACCCCTTCTGTCCTCCTGTGTTCGGTGGCCGGGGCTCCTCCTCGTCATCGCTATGCGGTCCCTTGTCCTTGTTCTCGACATTTAACTTGCCGGCCTTCTTGAACACCCAACATTCTCTGTTGGTGTGATTGGCTGGCTTGTCGGGGGTGCCGTGGATTTGACATGAGCGATCCAGTATGCGATCCAAACTGGACGGAGCCGGAGTATTTCTTTTAAATGGATTTTTCCGCTGACCGGATCTAGAGCCTCTGAATACGGCATTGACTGCCGTATCTTCGGTGTTATCGCCGTTATTGCGGCGCTTTGGTCTATTACGAAGCTGCCTACCGTTAACATCTTTGGTATCCGAGGTATCCGGATTCCTCGATGTGTTGTTGTTGCGAGCCAGCTAGCTGTCCTCGCCCGCGCAAAAGCGGGTCATGAGTGTCGTGTGGGCTGCCATAGATTTCGGCTTCTCCTGGCCGAGGTGGCGGGCGAACCACTCGTCGCGGATGTTATGCTTAAATGCCGCTAGGGCCTCTGCATCCGGACAGTCTACAATTTGATTTTTCTTAGTCAGGAACCGTGTCCAGAATTGTCTGGCCGATTCCCCTGGCTGCTGGGTTATGTGGCTCAAGTCATCAGCATCCGGTGGCCGCACATAAGTGCCCTGGAAGTTGTCAAGAAATGCGTCTTCTAGATCCTCCCAACTGCCGATGGAATCTGCTGGCAAGCTATTCTGCCAATGTCGAGCTGGTCCTTTGAGTTTTAGTGGGAGGTACTTGATGGCATGTAGATCATCACTGCGAGCCATGTGGATGTGAACGAGGAAATGCTCAATCCATACAGCGGGATCTGTTGTGCCATCGTATGATTCGATATTTACGGGTTTGAAACCCTCCGGGAATTCATGATTCATAACTTCATCAGTGAAGCATAGGGGGGTGTGCGGCACCTATGTGCCGGGCTATATCCCGACGTAGTTCGTATGAGTCTTGTTTGCTGCATTCGGCCCGGCCGGATTTACTCTTGGTGTATCCGACGCAATGATCATCGTCCCGTGTGGGCGCACGTGCCTGTGTCCCGTATATTGACCTTGCAATTTTTGCCTTACTGTCCAAGATGTCTCGCAGGTCCTTTGTGTTGCCCCGGGCCTTAGTATTTTTGACCGAGTGGCGACGGGGTGCGGTCTGAACTGTAGGCTGAAACGCCTCTCTCACTCGGCCGCGTAGTGGCCGGTCAGCTGCATCGTACACTGGTGAATGAGGTTTCAATGCTTCCTCCTCAAGGTGAGGTAGCAACCTGCGTTTTGGGTAACTCTTGGACGGGCGCTCGAGGTCATGCTCCTCGGCCGCAAGGACTTCAGTCCACCTGTCTGCTAGCAAGTCTTGATCAGCTTGAAGTTGTTGCTGTTTTTTCTTTAGGCTATTTGCCATGGCCATAAGCCGGTGCTTGAAACGCTCTTGCTCGACGGGGTCCTCAGGCACAATAAACTCGTCGTCACCGAGGCTCGCCTCGTCTTCGGAGAGAGGCATGTAATTGTCCTCCTCCGGTTCTCCATCTGCTGCCTGCTCTGGAGGGCTAGCTTGTTCGTCCTCTAGCTCTACGCCGTGCTGGAGGGGATTGTTGTTGTCTTCGGTGCTATCCGGAGTGTTATTATCTCCTGTGCCGATATCACTACTCTTGCTGTGGCGGGACTTAGAGCGGCGCCGCTGACGTCGGCGCTTGGGCTGCTTCTTGGAGGGGTCATCCTCCGCTATCTCGTCGCCATTGCCTTCCTTGGGGGTGTCCACCATGTATATATCATATGATGAGGTGGCGGTCCAGCGCCCTGAGGGCGGTGGTTCCTGTTCGTCTCCGGCTTCGTCGTCCATACCGTCGAAGTCTTCGGAGCCAAAGTCGAGCATGTCGGTCAAGTCGTCGACAGTGGCTACTAAGTGGGTGGTAGGTGGGCAGCGAATATCTTCGTCGTCCGCATCCCATTCTAGCCGGACATAGTTCGGCCAAGGTTCTCCCGACAGGGAGAGAGACCTTAACGAGTTTAGCACATCTCCGAAAGGTGAGTGCTGAAAGATATCCGCGGAGGTGAAATCCATGATCGGCGCCCAGTCGGACTCGACGGGCACGGATGTGAGCGGCTTGGAGTTCGTGGCCAGAGATGAATCCAGTGGGTCAGCGACACGGCTCTTGTAAGGGGTGAAGTCAGTATCCGGTTCTATCGCCACTGAGAGTGCGGCCTCCATGGCGGGGTCCATCCCTCTGCTCTCAGATGGCGCGACTTGCTCCGGATTGATGGCCAGAGTAGTTGCGGATGCGATCTCCCAAACATTGTCCGACGGCAGAGTTATGTCATGCTCGTCGCGACTGTGCGGCGCGTCCGACATGGGCTCGAATCCGTCAAAGATCAAGTCTCTGCGGATGTCGGTCGTGTAGTTCAAGTTTCCAAATCTGACCTGATGGCCAGGGGTGTAGCTCTCGATCTTCTCCAAATGGCCGAGCGAATTGGCCCGCAGTGCGAGGCCGCCGAATACGAAGATCTGTCCGGGGAGGAAAGCCTCACCCTTGACCGCATCGCAAGCGATGATCGAAGGAGCATCAAGCCTTATGGTGATGACACAGTGGAACTCTCAATGAAAGCACCAATGTCGGTGTCAAAACCGGCGGATCTCGGGTAGGGGGTCCCGAACTGTGCGTCTAAGGTGGATGGTAACAGGAGGCAGGGGACACGATGTTTACCCAGGTTCGGGCCCTCTTGATGGAGGTAATACCCAATGTCCCGCTTGATTGTTCTTGATGATATGAGTATTAAAAGAGTTGATCTACCACGAGATCAAAGAGGCTAAACCATAGAAGCTAGCCTATGGTATGATTGTATGTTGTCCTACGGACTAAAACCCTCCGGTTTATATAAACACCGGAGAGGGCTAGGGTTACACAAGGTCGGTTACAAAGGAGGAGATGTACATATCCGTATTGCCTAGCTTGCCTTCCACGCCAAGTAGGGTCCCATCCGGACACGAGACGAAGTCTTTAATCTTGTATCTTCATTGTCCAACAGTCCGGCCAAAGGATATAGTCCGGCTATCCGGAGACCCCCTAATCCAGGACTCCCTCAAGGCTCTTGCTCAAAATGCTTAGTGATATGCTCCAAAACCCTCAACTACTTTCTCACATTCACATATGACCTAAACCCAAAGTCAAACTCGGCCCCATCGATTCTTTCTATCCGGCGCCACCGAGTTCAAATGTCATAGCGATTGCCACAAACCCTAGGCAAATCGGTCCCACTGATAGGGATCTCGGTCTCACCGAGATGGGATTGTAATCTCTCTGTTTCCCTTCGTAACGTTTTAGTCCCACCGAGATGAGCGGTCGGTCCCACCGAGATTGCAATGTAAACTCTCTGTTTCCCTTTTGTAACATTTCGGTCTCACCGAAATGAGCGAATCGGTCCCACCAAGTTTACCTGACCAACTCTCTAGTTAGCTTATTACCAAAATCGGTCTCACCGAGTTTGTGTAATCGGTCTCACCGAGATTATGTTATGCCCTAACCCTAACCATATCGGTCCTACCGAGTTGCATGTCGGTCCCACCGAAACTCCTAACGGTCACTAGCTTTGCTGAATCGGTCCGACCGAGTTTAACAATTTGGTCCCACCGAGATTGGCAAGTTGTGTGTAACGGTTAGATTTTGTGTGGAGGCTATATATACCCCTCCACCACCTCTTCATTCATGGAGAGAGCCATCAGAACAAACCTACACTTCCAACTTACATTTTCTGAGAGAGAACCACCTACACTTGTGTTGAGGCCAAGATATTCCATTCTTACCATATGAATCTTGATCTCTAGCCTTCCCCAAGTTGCTTTCCACTCAAATCCTCTTTCCACCAAATCCATATCCTGTGAGAGAGAGAGTTGAGTGTTGGGGAGACTATCATTTGAAGCACAAGAGCAAGGAGTTCATAATCAACACACCATTTGTTACTTCTTGGAGAGTGGTGTCTCCTAGATTGGCTAGGTGTCACTTGGGAGTTTGTAAGGGCAAGGAGATCGCCTACTTCGTGAAGATCTACCGCTAGTGAGGCAAGTCTTTCGTGGGCGACGACCATGGTGGGATACACTAGGTTGCTTCTTCGTGGACCCTTCGTGGGTGGAGCCCTCTGTGGACTCGCGCAGCCGTTACCCTTCGTGGGTTGAAGTCTCCATCAACGTGGATGTACGATAGCACCACCTATCGGAACCACGACAAAAACATATGTGTCTCCAATTGCGTTTGAATCCTCCAAACCCTTCCCTTTACATTCTTGCAAGTTGCATGCTTTACTTTCCGCTGCTCATATACTCTTTGCATGCTTGCTTGAATTGTGTTAAGATTGCTTGACTTGTCCAAAGTTGCTAAAATTGAAGGAAATATGCCCTAGAGGCAATAATAAAGTTATTATTTATTTCCTTATATCATGATAAATGTTTATTATTCATGCTAGAATTGTATTAACCGGAAACATAATACATGTGTGAATACATAGACAAACAGAATGTCACTAGTATGCCTCTACTTGACTAGCTCGTTGATCAAAGATGGTTATGTTTCCTAACCATAGGCATGAGTTGTCATTTGATTAGCGGGATCACATCATTAGTAGAATGATGTGATTGACTTGACCCTTTTCGTTAGCTTAGCACTTGATCGTTTAGTTTGTTGCTACTGCTTTCTTCATGACTTATACATGTTCCTATGACTATGAGATTATGCAACTCCCGTTTATCGGAGGAACACTTTGTGTGCTACCAAATGTCACAACGTAACTGGATGATTATAAAGGTGCTGTACAGGTGTCTCCGAAGCTACTTGTTGGGTTGGCGTATTTCGAGATTAGGATTTGTCACTCCGATTGTCGGAGAGGTATCTCTGGGCCCTCTCGGTAATGCACATCACATAAGCCTTGCAAGCATTGCAACTAATAAGTTAGTTGCGGGATGATGTATCACGGAACAAGTAAAGAGACTTGCCGGTAACGAGATTGAACTAGGCATTGAGATATCGACGATCAAATCTCGGGCAAGTAACATACCGATGACAAAGGGAACAATGTATGTTGTTATGCGGTCTGACCGATAAAAGATCTTCGTAGAATATGTGGGAGCCAATATGAGCATCCAGGTTCCGCTATTGGTTATTGACTGGAGACGTGTCTCGGTCATGTCTACATTGTTCTCAAACCCATAGGGTTCGCACGCTTAACGTTACGATGACAGTTTCATTACGAGTTTATATATTTTGATGTACCGAAGGTTGTTCGGGGTCCCGGATATGATCACGGACATGACGAGGAGTCTCGAAATGGTCGAGACATAAAGATCGATATATTGGACGGCTATATTCGGACACCGGAAGTGTTTCGGATGATTTCGGAGAAAACCGGAGTGCCGGAAGTGTTACCGGAACCCCCCGGGGAAGTATTGGGCCTTAGTGGGCCTGAGGGGAGAGAGAGGGCAGCAGCCCAGGAGGTGGCGCGCCCCCTCCCATGGGGAGTCCGAATTGGACTAGGGGAGGCGGGCGCGGCCCCTCTTTCCCTCTCCCTCTCCCTCTCTTTCCTTCCCCCTTCCGTCTTCCTAGTTGGACTAGGAAAGGGGAGTCCTACTCCTACTAGGAGGAGGACTTCCCCCTCCTTGGCGCGCCTCAAGGGCCGGCCGGCCTCCCCCCTTGCTCCTTTATATACAGGGGCAGGGGGGCACCTCTAGACACACAAGTTGATCTTCGTGATCGTTCTCTTAGCCGTGTGCGGTGCCCCCCTCCACCATAATCCTCGATAATATTGTAGCGGTGCTTAGGCGAAGCCCTGCGACGGTAGAACATCAAGATTCTCACCGCGCCGTCGTGCTGACGGAACTCTTCCCCGACACTTTGCTGGATCGGAGTCCGGGGATCGTCATCGAGCTGAACGTGTGCTAGAACTCTGAGGTGCCGTAGTTTCGGTGCTTGATCGGTCGGGCCATGAAGACGTACGACTACATCAACCGCGTTGTGCTAACGCTTCCGCTTCCGGTCTACGAGGGTACGTAGACAACACTCTCCCCTCTCGTTGCTATGCATCACCATGATCTTGCGTGTGCATAGGAATTTTTTTGAAATTACTACGTTACCCATCAAAAATCTGCTAAGAACTAAAATTGGGAAAAGGATAAGTTTTTATTTGGTCAAGTAGTCTAATCACCCCCCCTCTAGACATACTTTCGATCCTACAATGTGTTGGCTGAAAGTTGCTAAAATCTATTGGCTGAAAGTGCTCCAATGAGTTGCACTTTTAGCACTGATCCTTGAGCTTTGTAGATTTTAGTGGGGCCGGGCCTTGAGCTAGGGATAGTTGCACTTTTAGCACTTTGGTGGACAAGACCTCCCCTCCCCTCCCGCGACGCGCCCGCGCGCGCCGTGGGGGAGACCCTAGCCACTGCTCATCCCGTCCCCCTCCTCCCCCTCCCTCCCCGCTGCCGCCGGCAGGCGTTGACGGGCAAAGCCTGGTCGGCACGGCGGCGGCGGGGCCTTTCCCTCCTCCTCTGCCTTCGGGGTCCGTCGCGGGGCGGAGCTCGCGGGTGGCGGCGCGGCGGCGGTCTAAGCCCCGGTGGTGGTGCGGCGGCTGTTGGGTGGTCTGGCTCGAGTGGCGGCGCATTGGTGGGCGCCTGGCCAGATCCACCCGGATCTGGCGCCTGGGGTCCGGCTGGCGACGCAGGGGGTGGTGGGTGCTTGCCTGAGCTCACGTGTGCTGCCGGTCGGCGGTGTCTCGTGCGGGGCAGCGGGAGGTTGTAGCGGCTGGCAGCGCGTGATGATGGATGCGTGTCCTGCCGGGGGATCTCGGGCTCCCTGTTGGATGGCGCGGGCTGCGCTGGCCTTGGACCGCGATCGGCTGCCTCCTCCATCTCCGGGGAGGCAGTGGCGTGGTGGTGGTGGTGCCCTGGGAGGAGTGTGGCCGGCGACTCCGACGCGTGGAGCTCACCGGGCGGCGCGGGTTGGGCAGTGGCCGGGGTGGTCACTGCTCCAGCCGTGGATGGCTCCATGGTGGCTTGGCAAGTCGGCTTCGGCGACGGCTGGCACGTCCTGGCGTCGGTTCATCCGTTGGCGGCTTGTATCGGCCTTTGGCCCCTCCTCCTCGTCGCCCGGTCGCTACGTTCGGCGAAGGGCTGGCCTTCTCCCAGCTGCGGTCCATCGCTCGTCTCGCGCCCGATGCGTGGGTCCGAGCTCGTCTCGTGCCCGGTGCGTAGGTCCGAGCTCATCTCGTGCATAGTGCCGCAGGACTAAGGTCGTCTCGTGCATGATGCTGCAGGACTGACCTCGTCTCGCGCCCGGTGCTACAGGATGGGTCGATGGAGGCCAGGTGGCCGACCTACTGGGTCTTGGCGCTGGGGGTCGCCCAGGGGTGCGAAAGGTGGGACCTTTCTGCTCATCTCTTTGGTTGGGATAGCGGCAAGTCTCGGGTGAGGTGGTGTCTAGGTCTTGGATGCCGTGGCGGCGGCCCTGGTGGTGGTTGCGCGGTGCTCTCGGGCAGAGACCGTGGCTTGGTGCTTCCCGGTGGCCATGGCCGTGTGGGCGGCATGGTCGCTGGGGTGTGGCGTTCGGTGGCGGTGAGTTTTGGCCGGGGTGAAAACCTGTTCTATCTTCGGATGTACCGGCGGCGGCGAAGCTCGTTCCCTTCTTGAAGGCGTCGTCGCGGCTCTCATTGCTCGTCGTGCGGCTCCGGGGGAAACTCTAATCCTCGGATTGGGCGGTGGCAGTGCTCCGGTGTCGTATCCTTCTTGAAGGCGCCCCGTTGGAGCCCATGGTTCGTCGTATGCGGCTTCATCTTTTCGCGATGGTAGTGCTAGGGGTGGTGTTGCTGCGCTCAGCGCCTATGTATCATGCCTTGGGTGTGTGCGTGTGTTGTGGTGGTGTGCGTTGTACTGGGATGTGAGGATCATGCTTTATATATAAAGCGGGGCGAAAGCCTTTTTCGGTAACCATGAAGACAAAATGCACCACGAAATAAATATTTTTGAAGTATTTAAGTAATTTTTTTAATCCATTTCCAAATCAAGCCTCGTAGGAATTTAATTGGTAAAATCATATTTTGACTTTAAATTTTTTCCCAAAAAACAAAGTTGTGTAGTTTTATCTGGAATGGCGATGAAGATGCCCATGGGGGAGATGCCTCGTTAACTTTTTTCGATAAAGGGCGATTTTATTATCTCAAAATGTAGCATCAAGCGGATATAAATCATTATGTGTAACACCCAACCTCTGCATAATTAGGATGCACACGGACCAATATGAAAGTCTGACAAAAAATGATGAAAAACAACCGACAAATCGGCAACAGTAGAGCCCTATAGACCGACACTATGCCTATGTCGATGAAGGTGGTGGATCGATCGAAAGGTTATGTTGCCACCCATGTTGGGAAAAATCCACCGTAGCCACCTGATCCAATCGCATACACACCGCCTTGAACAGTGGTTGGTCCTCCGGTCATTGTAACATAGACCACGTACGTAGCAATTGCGTACACCGGAAAATAACCTGTAGAGAAGAAGCGTTTTTTTCATTAAAAACCAAATCATTTCTACATAGCCAAAGCGACCAAATTAAGGCATACGCTTCCACCCTTATTAGCGTTTTGAACCTATTTGAAATACCATCCAACCAATGACCAAAAATATTGACAGCACTTGTGGGCGGATACAAATTTGATGCTATTTAAATGACTGACTACGTAGAACGTGCAAACTTGCATTGGAAAAGGAGGTGTTTGATTGTCTCGTCATGAGTACAAAAACAACACTTCTTACTCCCTTGCCAGTTGCGCCGTGCGAGATTGTCTTTGGTTAACACAACTCCCATACGAAGATCACATGAAATTTTTCACCTCTAGTGGAATCTTGGACTTTCAACTTTTCTTATTATTACTCACTGATACCTCAGAACGTGTGAGCGTATGATACATAGAGTCCACAGTGAAAGACCCTGATGTAGTAAGGTTCTAGCGAAACATATCCCGGCCTTGCGTCAGGTTAATCAAATCCAGTTGGGATAAAAGATTATGCCATGACACAAGTCGGAGGCCAATCAAATTCCGTTTGAACGAAATATTCAACGGGGATGAACGAAATGCCTCGTTAACTAGAACAAAGTTTGCTCACCAAAGCAATGTGGTGACTTGGGAGTCAAGAACCTCACGTTCTTCAGTCGTGCCCTTCGGCTCAGATGGCTATGGTATGCCTGGGACAACAATCCTAGACCTTGGTCTGGATCCCTTCCTCCTTGTGATGCCACTGACAAGAGCCTTTTTGCCGCCTGCACCACAGTCACACTGGGTGATGGAAAGTTGACTCACTTCTGGATGCATAATTGGCTTGGCCATGGAGCACTCAAGGACACTATGCCAATTCTTTTCAAGCTGGACTAAGGACTAACTGACTCTCGCTGGATGCGTGGTCTACCCAGGATAAACACTGAGGATCAACTGGATGCCTTTGTCAAACTATGGATCGAGATTGATCGAGTGCACCTCTCGGAAAATGTTGATTCCATCCGATGGACGCTTACAAACCTCAAATGCTTACACCACTGCCTCTGCCTATTGTAAAAGTGGTTGAAGCGTATGCTTTCGCAGGGACGCGTTGCGCATTATTTATAGAATGTAGGTACAAGGGGCGGTAGCTTAGGTTGTTGGTGGACTGATCCTCAAGCTAAGATCTATACAAGATAGGGATCAATCCCAACTAACCTAAACCACCTAGAGTACAGCACACGCAACACAGCTATACGTGTACGTGGTTTATACATAACCACCATGTACACATTTACATCATCTAACACTCCCCCTCAATCATAACTTACCAAGTTGAGATTGCTCTTGAAATCTTCCAGTTTACGCCATGACAAGGCTTTGGTAAAGCCATCTGCAACTTGATCATTGGTGGGAATGAAACGAACGTCCAACAGCTTCTTGGCTACTCTTTCTCTCACGAAGTGATAGTCAACTTCGATATGTTTTGTCCTTGCATGAAATAGTGGGTTTGCTGAAAGGTAAGTGGCACCAATATTATCACACCAAAGACATGCAGCTGGTGAATGTGTCACACCTAATTCTTTTTGCAGAGTTTGAACCCATATAATTTCAGCTGTGGCATTTGCTAAAGCTTTGTATTCCGCTTCAGTACTGGACCTTGATACTATTGCTTGTTTGCGTGCACTCCAAGATATCAAGTTAGGTCCAAAGAAAACAGCAAAGCCACATGTGGACCTTCTGTCATCTGGACATCCTGCCCAATCTGCATCTGAAAAGGCACTTACCTATGTAGAACTTGACTTGGAAAATTTTAGTCCAGTGCTCATGGTTCCTCTGAGATATCTGAGAATTCTTTTTACTGCAGTCCAATGTTCAAGTGTAGGAGAGTGCAAGAATTGACATACTTTATTGACAGAGAAGGATATATCAGGCCTTGTTAAAGTCAAGTACTGCAATGCACCTACCACACTTCTATAATTTGTAGAATCATGAGCTCCCAAGATTTCACCGTTTTCCTTAGAGAGCTTTTCAGATGTGGACAGAGGCATATTTGACACTTTGCAATTCATCATACCAGCACATTTTAATACATTTGATACATATTTTTCTTGAGTTAGAAGTATACCATCCTTGACTTTCTTCACCTCTATGCCCAAGAAGTAATGCAAATCACCGAGATCCTTTAAGGCAAAATCCCTTCTGAGATCTTCCAACAATGTTGTAGTTCTCTCCTGTGAAGAGCTAGCCACAATAATGTCATCGACATACACAAGCATAAAGATGGTGATCTTGCCTTTGTGATAAAAGAATAATGAAGTGTCAGCCTTTGATGGTCTGAAGCCAAGCCTTTGAAGTTTTTCACTTAACCTAGAATACCATGCTCTAGGTGCTTGCTTCAACCCATACAAGGACTTATCAAGCTTACAAACATAGTGTTGCTCATTTTTCACCTCATACCCAGGAGGTTGTTGTAACGCCTCGGACACACCTGCCGGTGGTCGTTACTCCTGGTGGGATCTAGACTGTCCTCACAGATCAATACTAGTCTTTTCTGCGCACTTTGTCCTCACTCATGCGCACCCGGGAGCAACTTCCCGGTCGGTCACCCATCCTGACACTACTCCAAGCTGAACACGCTTAACTTTGGAGTTCTGTCCGAATGGGCTACCGGAAAAGAAGGAATTCCTTATTGATATGAGTAGTCTATCATTCCTAATAAGCCAGGCCATCACATACACCCCCACTCAGAGGAACCGACGTCCTCGTCGGGCCACAGGAACGTTCCCTCTTGGCACAAACGTCTGTGCTTCCAGTCTGGTACATGTGCCATGCCGGGTGCCACGACGGGTAACAAACGTCATGAACAACATGACCACGCACCTGTCCGCAACCATCCGTGTAACCGCGAGGGTCGGCTCTGATACCAACTTGTAACGCCCCGGACACACCCGCCGGTGTTCGTTACTCCTGGTGGGATCTAGACTGTCCCCACAGATCAATACTAGTCTTTTCTGCGCACTTTGTCCTCACTTATGCGCACCCGGGAGCAACTTCCCGGTCGGTCACCCATCCTGACACTACTCCAAGCTGAACACGCTTAACTTTGGAGTTCTGTCCGAATGGGCTACCGGAAAAGAAGGAATTCCTTATTGATATGAGTAGTCTATCATTCCTAATAAGCCAGGCCATCACAGTTGTCTCATATACACTTCTTCCTCTAGAACGCCATGAAGGAACGCATTCTGCACATCCAATTGACGAAGACTCCAACCTTTTGATACTACAATAGATAGAACAAGTCTGACAGTAGCAGCTTTAACAACTGGACTAAAGGTGTCCTCGTAGTAAATGCCATATCTTTGTTTAAAGCCTTTTGCAACTAGCCTGGCTTTGTATCTATCTATTTCTCCTGTAGCTTTTCTTTTAACTCTATAAACCCATTTGCAATCAATAATGTTTCTGCCCTTGGCCGGAGGAACTAAGTGCCAAGTTTTGTTTTTGATTAATGCACCATATTCCTCATCCATTGCATTTTTTCCATTTTTAACTTGCAAAGGCTTCATGTAGACTATTTGGTTCTTCTGTGGTAGCAAGACCAGCAAACTTAGTTTTACCATACCTGACCGTACCATCTGTACACACTTTGGGTTTTGCAATACCGTGCTGAGATCGTGTACGTCGAGTTTGTTCGGGTGCAGCAGCCGTTGGCGCAGTAGATCCCGCAGCTGGCACAGAAAATCCCACCGGATCTGTCACAGAAGAGCCAGGCGCGCCCGATCCGAGGCGGATCTCGACAGGATCAGCGGCAGACGCGCCAGGCGCGCCTGATCCGAGGCGGATCCCGACCGAATCAGCGGCAGAGGCGGCGGACCCAGAGATGTTGTCGAGGGGCCGCCGTTCCCCCGCGTCGATGCGCGGTGTAGAAGCCGCCACCTGGCGACTTGGAGGGGCAGCCGTATCGCCCCTGGACCCGCCTGATCCAGAGTGTGCTGTGGGGCTGCTTCCAGAGGGCCCGCAGTCAGCGTCAGCGGGCGGAGACAAGGGCGTGGACATGTCGCAGGCGCGCGTGAGCGGGTCGCTGTCGCGAGTGGAAGAGGTGCTGTCCCCACCTGTAGGCGCGGCGGTCGAGAGATTTTGCTCGGGATCGCCGCCTGCAGACCTGTCACTGCCAGCACTTGGATCCTCCTCGTGTTCCGCATCAGGCTGCTGCATAAAATCATGATGCACAACAGGATTTCCTCCAAAATTTATGGCAGGATTTGCATGAAAATTAACCGATGGATTAGCACTAATTTCATCCCCATGATCAAGAGGCTCATTGGTGACAGAGTTTTCAGGGAGAAGACGAACTTCTGACCTAAGGAGAGCACCGGCATTGGGGTTTAGTGAAGCAAAAGGAAACACGGTTTCGTCAAACACGACGTCACGAGATATGTAAACCCGTCCGGCGGCTACATCCAAGCACTTGAACCCTTTATGGAGATTGCTATAACCAAGAAAAACACAACGTTTGGAGAGGAATTCAAGCTTCTTAGAGTTGAATGGGCGGAGATTAGGCCAACAAGCGCACCCAAAGGTGCAGAGAGCATGATAGTTTGGTTTTTCTTGGAACAATCGTTCGAGAGGTGTTTCAAGATTTATCACCTTAATGGGAGTTCTATTGATAAGGTATGTGGCAGCTATAATGGCCTCATCCCAAAATTTTAATGGCATGGAGGCATGTGCTAATAGTGAAAGTCCAACTTCCACAAGATGCCGATGTTTCCTTTCGGCCGACCCATTTTGCTGGTGTGCGTGGGGGCAAGAGACGTGATGGGTGATGCCAATTTGCCGAAAGAAGGAGTTTAAACGCTCGTACTCACCACCCCAATCTGTTTGCATGGTGATGATTTTAGGATTAAAGCGTCGTTCAACAAGGGCTTGGAATTCATGAAATATTTTGAACACTTCAGACTCATGTTTAAGAATGTAAATCCAAGTGAACTTGCTGAAATCGTCGATGAAACTCACATAATAATTCTTTCTATTAATAGAATCTCGGGCAGGCCCCCATACATCAGAAAAAACTAGCTCTAAAGGAGCATTGGAAATACTAATGGAATTCGGATAGGGGAGTTGGTGACTTTTGCCTTTTTGGTAAGCATCACATATACTCTCTTTATTCAACTCACTATTTGAAAAGGAAATTTTATTCTTCCTAAGAACATGCTAAACGATTGTCGACGAAGGGTGACCTAATCGGCTGTGCCACCTCGATGGAGAGACCTTGGTGGCACCAAACGCCTGCCTGCCCGAGCTCAAAGGTGCAGATGAGAGGGGATAGAGGCCACCCCTACATCTGCCTTGGAGGAGGGTTTTCTTCGTTGCCTTGTCCTTGACAAAGAAATAGTGTGGATGAGTTTCAAGAAAGGCATGATTGTCATGTGATAAACGATGAGCAGAGATCAAGTTCTTGGTTACTTTAGGAACATGCAATATGTCTTTAAGATGAAGATTGCGAGTGGGGGTATGAATGTAGGCTTGAGCAACATGGCTAATTTTCATACCTGCGCCGTTGGGCATGTTCACTTGATCTTGGCCGGAGTACTTCTCCCTCATGGTGAGCTTGTCAAGCTCACTGGTGATGTGATCTGTAGCCCCTGTGTCGATGTACCAGTTGGTGTCGACCCCGTAGGAGCTGGTGTTGGTGTTGACAGCCGTTGCGCTCTTCTCCTTGGTGAACGCGATGTCGAAGCGGCGGTAGCACTCCATAGCGACGTGATTGGGCTTGGAGCAGATCTGACAGAAAACTTCAGGGAGATTGTTGCGGCCTCCTCCTTGGCCGCGACCTCCACAGCCTTGCCCACGGTCGCCGCCTCCACCTCTGCGGCCGCCGCCACGTCCACCCCCTCGTCCACCACGACCGCCGCCACGGGAGACGGCGTTGGCAGAGGAGTGAGAGGATTGGTGCCCGCCGTCGAACATGGCGAGCCTGTTCTCGAAGCCGACGAGGAGGGAGTAGAGCTCGTTCACCTTGATTGGCTCGGCCCTGGCGCACAGGGAGGAGACGAAGCCCATGTAATCGAAGTCGAGGCCGGCGAGGATGTATGACACCATGTCATCGTCGGTGAGGGGCTTCCCAACAGAAGCTAGCTCATCTCCGAGCGCCTTCATGCGGCCGATGTACTCGGCGATAGTCGAGGTGCCCTTCTTGGTGTTTGACAGGGCGATCCTTGTGTTCACCACATGCGCCTGAGTTTGGGAGATGAACATCTCCGTGATGGCAGTCCATGCTGCCGAGGCCGTGGTGCAGTAGGCGATCTAGATCATCACAGGAGATGAGACTGAATTGAACAGACTCAGAACCTGGGAATCCTTCGCCCTGGCGATCTCATACGCCGGATTGGGCACATCTGTTGGCTTGCCCTCCTTGTCCATGAGCTTGGCGCCGGCTCTTCTCTGTCGGAGTTGATGTAGGCGATGAGGTGAGCACCGTGGATGGCAGCAATCGCCTGAGCACGCCACACCAGGAAGTTTGAGCGATGGAGGCGATCGGCGATGGGGATGAGGGCTGGTGCAGTGGCGGCGGCGGTGGAGCTTGAGGCCATGGCTAGGGTTTTGGGATGTGCTAGAGGTTAGGCTCTGAATACCATGTAAAAGTGGTTGAAGCGTATGCTTTCGCAGGGACGCGTTGTGCGTTATTTATAGAATGTAGGTACAAGGGGCGGTAGCTTAGGTTGTTGGTGGATTGATCCTCAAGCTAAGATCTATACAAGATAGGGATCAATCCCAACTAACCTAAACCACCTAGAGTACAGCACACCCAACACAGCTATACGTGTACGTGGTTTATACATAACCACCACGTACACATTTACATCGTCTAACACCTATGACACTCATTTCATTGCTCACAGCCATAACCCAAGCTTACACAAAGTCTGAAAGCTTAAAACTGATGGAAAGGTATAGTTTTTCTTGTGGTTGCTCATATAAAATTGATTGCGAACGGTGGACAAACTCAGCACTCGCGGATGACCGCACAAGGCAACATGCGCTTTCTGATCAATCCATGGAAACCTCGACACACTCACGGATGGCCGTCTCAAAATAAATGTTTTAAACTTGCAGTATTATTTAATATATAAAAACATATTAAAATTAGGACGCCGTGTGGGTGTTAAGAGATCTGCCCACACATTTTGTGTGGTGTCTAAGAAGATCAACCCACACGTCTGTGGGCAAAACAAGTAATGCCCACGCGTTTTTTTCTCTCCCGGTCCTTCTCACACGCCTACGTGTGGGCAAAATAGATAACGCCCACACGCTCGTGCGTCAGGCCTTCTATCTCATGGTCCCGCACGCCCCGTGTGATAGTCACCACGTGCCCCACAGTTGACATGGTCTGGACCCTCTTCCATGTTTGTTTAACTACAGTTGTCATGTCGCTAAACTACAGTTGCCATGTCGGACAACTACAGTTGTCATGGTTGCTCAACTGCAGTTGCCATCTCAGGTCAAATGCCAGATGCCATTTTTGAACAACTGCCGTTGTTGCCATGTATGGTCTGGTTTATTATAGTTGCCATGATTTGAAAAACTTTAGGGATTGCCACCTACTAACACTAGGCAGTTGCCATGTATAGTCTGGTTTACTACAGTTGCCATGATTTGAAAACATTAGGGGTTGCCACCTACTAATACTAGGCAGTTGACGTGTAGCGCTACAAAGAGACATGGCAATTTAACATGTTCGGATAAAGAGAGAGTTGTCATCTGCTTACAAGCACACTAGGGCAGTTGCTATGTACCCTGCAAAACACATGGCAACTGTCATGTTCGGGTAAAAGAGAGAGTTGGCATCTACTTATAAGCACACTAGGGCAGTTGCTATATACCCTGCAAAACACATGGCAACTGACAGCTTTGGGTGTGGGAGAGAAGATGGATGTGTGGGCAAACTGATAAATGCGCACACACCAGCCCCTGTGTGTGAGTGAAAACTGACATGTGGGCGAACTGCTAAATGCCCACACACCGGTCCCTCCATGTTGTGAAAACGGATGTGTGGGCGACCGAATGAATGCCACACACCAGCCCAGTCCTACGTGGCATCACAAACATGCCAAGATTCGTGCAACCACAAACGGATATGAATCCACGCATATGAGCGAGATGCAAACGCCGATACGTGTGGACGTTAGTGTTTCCGTAAAATTTAGATACTTACTTTGGGACGAAGAGAGTACTATTTACCCCCTCTAAAAAAATACTATTTACTCGAAGAACCAATGAAGGCAGCATACTGTGTGTACGCGCGCGTCTTGCCTGGACAGTAGCGAGCCAGCTCTAGATCGAGCGGAGATCAAAATTCGATTTGCATTTCAAGCGGCAAGAAAAGGAGGTAAATCCAGGTGTTGTGTCGTGACACATCATCGGCCACTGACGCTGCTCGGGACCAACGTTCCAGAGCTTAAAGGAATAGTCGGCGGCCCATAGGTCACCACCGGCATCCTCACCGGGAGGGAGGGCAACGACGCTTCAAACCGCAGCACGTTCACGGCTTGTCTGATGGACAGCCGCATGCCACGGTCAGGGTGCGCGCACCACAACTCCATAACCATCACACGCTTCATCTTCACGCCATCGAACTCCCACTAGTAGAAAAAGGAGGATTTTGTTCAGGTCTGACCAGCCCATTAGTCCCGGTTCTTTCATGAACCGGGACCAATGAATGCATTCGTCCCGGTTCGTGAGCCCAGGGGGGCGGCCGGGGCCTTGTGGGCATTGGTCCCGATTCGTATGGACCCATTTGTCCCGGTTTCAGGCACGAACCGGAACCAATGGGCCTCGCTCCTGGCCCACAAACATTGGTCCCGGTTCTTGGCTCGAACCGGGACAGAAGGCCGGGCTTTAGTCCTAGTTCCAGTCATGAACTGGGACAAATGAGTTGCCTATATATATCCCGTCGCTGCAGTAGAGAACTCCACAGTGCTCTATTTTTTCTGGCCGGCGAGGAGAGGGCATTTGGGTGCTCTAGCTCACCTCCTATGCACACGAGGTGTTCGATGAAATGCCCAAGCCATGCTAGTTAAGCTTTCTCCTCTCGAAGCTCGACCTCCAAACTCCATTTTCCTCGAGATTTGTCTAGATTTAGCGTCTGTCACGTCCCGTCCCCGTCTTCACAGCCGTCGATCGCCCGCGCCGATCTCGTCGCCTGCACCACTGTGGTGAGCCTCTTATCTTCTTATGAAAGAAAAAAATTCTTACTTTAGATAGATACTTGTCTAATTTTCTTACTTTTATTATTGCTTGTGCTTATATAGTGCGATGGTTTTGGTATCCGCCCCCGTCGGCCCTCGTCCTGGCTATGATTAGGATGTGGTATATATTATCTTTTATAACTATTTGGTTCATTTATTGTTTATGACAATTATGCGCATCAAGTTGACATAGATTTTACTTATGTAGGAGGTAGTTGAACCGGAAATTCCAATCGACCCTATTGTTGAGAGGTTAAATTTAGTTGAAGAAGAAAACAATTACTTGAAGGAAAAAATAATAAAAAAATTGAGGAGGAGAAGATGATATTGGAGTTGCATGTTGCGAATGTCGTCGATGATCACAAGATCAAGATGGATGCAATGCGGTTGAAGATGAGAAAGATTAGAAAATATGCCATTCATACCGAGGCTTGGTATCATTATGCCGTTGGATCAATTTTTACCTTGGTTGTGATTATGATCACATTTATTGTTGCATTGAAAGGTTTCACATAGTTTCAATGTATGGTTTAACTAGATGCCTTGGAGAGCTATATGTTGTTTAATGAGAACTATGTATCTACTTTGTTTTTAATGTGATGATGAAGTTCTATTAATTTGGTCACTTATCTATCCATGTGAATCTGTAATGGTTTTCGACACACATAATGTGATGATGAACTTCTATTACTTTGGTCACTTATCTATCCATGTGGCTTTGAATGGTGCATTTTGAACACACAAAAAGTATGGATTTGAAATAAGTTCAAATAAATGAAATGCCTTTGTAACAAATGAGTTTTCGTCCGAAACTCTGATACTTCGAAACAGATTGTCCATTTTGTACACGAAGTGCATCCAGTTTTTGTCGTAACCCTCTCAAATTTTTAGTACATGATATGTGGGTGAAATGATGATACCATGACAACTTTCAACCTTTTTAGAGTTCATTTGCAGTGCTTTTCAATTTCAGGGTCATTCAGCTCAAAAAAATCAGTAAATGCATGAAAAATAACAAATGAAGTCAGAAAGGGTTGAAAATTGATGATGTGGCTTTGAATGATGCATTTTGAACACATAAAAAGTATGGAGTTCAAATAAGTTCAAAAAAATGAAATCCCTTTGTAACAGACGAGTTTCCGTATGAAACCCTTATACTTCAAAAGAGATTGTTTGTTTTGTACACGAAGTGCATCTAGTTTTTGTTGTAACTCTCTCAATTTTTATGCACATGCTATGTGGATGAAATGATGATACCATGCCAACTTTCAACATCTTCAGAGTTCATTTGGAATGCTTTTGAATTTCAGGGTCTTATAGCTCAAAAAAATCAGTAAATGCATGAAAAATAACAAATGAAGTCAGAAAGGGTTGAAAATTGATGATATGGCTTTGAATGGTGCATTTTGAACACACAAAAAGTCTAGAGTTGAAATAAGTTCAAATAAATGAAATCCCTTTGTAACAGATGAGTTTTCGTCCGAAACCCTGATACTTCGAAAGAGATTGTCCATTTTGTACACGAAGTTGATACGTCTCCATCGTATCTATAATTTTTGATTGTTCCATGCCAATATACTACAACTTTTATATACTTTTGGCAACTTTTTATACTATTTTTGGGACTAACATATTGATCCAGTGCCCAGTGCCAGTTCCTGTTTGTTGCATGTTTTTTGTTTCGCAGACTATCCATATCAAACAGAGTCCAAACGGGATAAAAACTAACGGAGATTTCTTTTGGAATATATATGATTTTTGGGAAGAATAATCCACGCGAGACGGTGCCTGAGGTGGCCACGAGGCAGGGGGCGCGCCCCTGACCCTCGCGGGCCACCCGTAAGGAGGTTGATGCCCTTCTTTCGCTGCAAGAAAGCTAATATCCGGATAGAGATCGTGTTAAAATTTCAGCCCAATCGGAGTTACGGATTTCCGGGAATATAAGAAACGGTGAAAGGGAAGAATCAGAGAACACATAAACAGAGAGAGGCAGAGAGACAGATCCAATCTCGGAGGGGCTCTCGCCCCTCCCATGCCATGGAGGCCAAGGACCAGAGGGGAAACCCTTCTCCCATCTAGGGAGGAGGTCAAGGAAGAAGAAGACGAAGGGCCCTCTCTCCCCCTCGCTTCCGTGGCACCGGAGTGCCACCGGGGGCCATCATCATCACCGCGATCTACACCGACACCTCCTCCATCTTCACCAACATCTCCATCACCTTCCCCCCTCTATCTAGAGCGGTCCACTCTCCCGCAACCCGCTGTACCCTCTACTTGAACATGGTGCTTTATGCTTCATATTATTATCCAATGATGTGTTGCCATCCTATGATGTCTAAGTAGATTTTCGCTGTCCTATAGGTGGTTGATGAATTGCTCTGATTGATTTAATTTGCTTGTGGTTATGTTGCTGTTCTTTGGTGCCCATCATATGATTGCGCGCGTGGATCACACCCTAGGGTTAGTTGTATGTTGATAGGACTACGTATTGAAGGGCAAGAGTGACAGAAGTTTCAACCTAGCATAGAAATTGATGCATACGGGATTGAAGGGGGACCAATATATCTTAATGCTATGGTTGGGTTTTACCTTAATGAACATTAGTAGTTGCGGATGCTTGCTAATAGTTCCAATCATAAGTGCATAGAATTCCAAGTCAGGGATGACATGCTAGCAGTGGCCTCTCCCACATAATACTTGCTATCGGTCTAGTAAAGTAGTCAATTGCTTAGGGGCAATTTCGCAACTCCTACCACCACTTTTCCACACTCGCTATATTTACTTTATTGTTTCTTTATATAAACAGCCCCTACCTTTTATTTACGTACTCTTTATTATCTGCAAACCTATCCAACAACACCTACAAAGTACTTCTAGTTTCATACTTGTTCTAGGTAAAGCGAACGTCAAGCGTGCGTAGAGTTGTATCGGTGGTCGATAGAACTTGAGGTAATATTTGTTCTACCTTTAGCTCCTCGTTGGGTTCGACACTCTTACTTATCGAAAACTGTTGCGATCCCCTATACTTGTGGGTTATCAAGACCTTTTTGTGGCGCCGTTGCCAGGGAGCAATAGCGTGGGGTGAATATTCTCGTGTGTGCTTGTTTGCTTTATCACTAAGTAATTTTTATTTGTTGTTCTTAGTTGTTCTCTATCTTTAGTTATGGATATGGAACATGAAATACCAAAAAAAATTAGGTGTACTTGCTACTCATGGAGATGGGGAACCTCCCAAAACCCTCGATGCTGGTAATGTGAAGAATATTATGTACTACTTTAATAATTCTGAGAAAACCCCATTCAATTATGTAATGGGAGTAACGTTGGATCAACGTGAATACTTTAGGGATTACCGCTTGACACAAAAAGGGAAACTATTATGGGATCAAATTCATATATTAAATTGGTATGCTAGGCAACTATGCTTGAGATATGATTATACTTGTTGCTCTAAGGTGAAGGCTCCACACCTTCCCTTTTCATGTGAATTTAATGATAATGAAACATTAGCTTCTTATGCTAATGGTATATATGATTACTATGATGTGGAACAAATTGTGATGCCCCCGATTTAATCATACACTAATCATACACGCAAACGTGTACGATCAAGATCAGGGACTCACGGGAAGATATCACAACACAACTCTACAAATAAAATACGTCATACAAGCATCATATTACAAGCCAGGGGCCTCGAAGGCTCGAATACAAGAGCTCGATCATAGACGAGTCAGCGGAAGCAACAATATCTGAGTACAGACATAAGTTAAACAAGTTTGCCTTAAGAAGGCTAGCACAAACTGGGATACAGATCGAAAGAGGCGCAGGCCTCCTGCCTGGGATCCTCCTAACTACTCCTGGTCGTCGTCAGCGGGCATCACGTAGTAGTAGGCACCTCCGGTGTAGTAGGAGTCGTCGTCGACGGTGGCGTCTGGATCCTGGGCTCCAACATCTGGTTGCGACAACCAGGAAGAAGGAAAGGGGGAAAGGAGGGAGAAAGCAACCGTGAGTACTCATCCAAAGTACTCGCAATCAAGGAGCTACACTACATATGCATGGGTGTCAAATGGAGTAAGGGTATCATATGTGGACTGAACTGCAGAATGCCGGAATAAGAGGGGGATAACTAATCCTTTCGAAGACTACGCTTCTGGCAGCCTCCGCCTTGCAACATGTAGAAGAGAGTAGACTGAAGTCCTCCAAGTAGCATCGCATAGCATAATCCTAACCGATGATCCTCCCCTCGTCGCCCTGTGAGAGAGCGACCACCGGTTGTATCTGGCACTTGGAAGGGTGTGTTTTATTAAGTATCCGGTTCTAGTTGTCATAAGGTCAAGGTACAACTCCAAATCGTCCTGTTATCGAAGATCACGGCTATTCGAATAGATAAACTTCCCTGCAGGGGTGCACCACATACCCCAACACGCTCGATCCCATTTGGCCGGACACACTTTTCGGGGTCATGCCCGGCCTCGGAAGATCAACACGTCGCAGCCCCACCTAGGCACAACAGAGAGGTCAGCACGCCGGTCTAAACCTATGCGCACAGGGGTCTGGGCCCATCGCCCTTAGCACACCTGCACGTTGCGTACGCGGCCGAAAGCAGACCTAGCCTAGTGGCCTTCCAGTCCAATCCGGCGGGCGCCACTCAGTCGCTGACATCACGAAGGCTTCGGCTGATACCACGATGCCGGGATACCCATAACTACTCCCGCGTAGATGGTTAGTGCGTATAGACCAAATGGCCAGACTCAGATCAAATACCCAGATCTCGTTAAGCGTGTTAAGTATCCGCGAACGCCGACCAAGGCCAGGCCCACCTCTCTCCTAGGTGGTCGGAACCTGCCCTGTCGCTCCGCCTCAAAGATCCACTCGCGGGTGCTCCTCGAGCCGACCCGTCTTTAGTCACCACATGTATCATGTATAAAGTATATAGTATATACCCGTGATCAACTCCCGAGTGATCACGGCCCAATAGTATAGCATGGCAGACGGACAAGGATGTAGGGCCACTGATGATAAACTAGCATCCTATACTAAGCATTAGGATTGCAGGTAAAGGTAACAACAGTAGTAGCAAGGACAGGCTATGCATCAGTATAGGATTAACGGGAAGCAGTAACATGCTACGCTACTCTAATGCAAGCAGTATAGAGAAGAGTAGGCGATATCTGGTGATCAAAGGGGGGCTTGCCTGGTTGCTCTGGCAAGAGAGAGGGATCGTCAACTCTGTAGTCGTACTGGGTAGCAGGGGCGTCGGTCTCGGTGTCTAGCGAGAGAAGAGGGGGGAGAAACAATAAATATTTAAGAAAACAGATGCATAGCGATGCATGACATGACAAGTAGCGGTGCTAGGGGTGCCCTATCGCGGTATGAGGTGATACCGGTGAAGGGGGGAAACATCCAGGAAAGTATCCCCGGTGTTTCGCGTTTTCGGACAGATGAAACAGAGGGGGAAAGTTGCGTGTTCGCTATGCTAGGGATGCGTGGCGGATAAACGGGCTGCG
This sequence comes from Triticum urartu, assembly GCF_003073215.2. Taxonomy (NCBI): domain Eukaryota; kingdom Viridiplantae; phylum Streptophyta; class Magnoliopsida; order Poales; family Poaceae; genus Triticum; species Triticum urartu. The sequence goes on along the minus strand of NC_053026.1, from coordinate 53,392,262 downwards.
TATTCAAATTCGTCTCGTCGTTCTGAGCAACTTTCATGTACAAAGTTTTTCCATCCGAGCTACGGTTTATCTTATATTAATTTTAAAAGATTTAAATCATTTTTAGGATTTATTTAATTATTTAAATTCAACATTATCCGGAACAGTGCATGCTGACGTCAGCATGACGTCAGCATGACGTCAGTAGTCAACAGAGGCGTTGACTGGTCAACTGACGTGTGGGTCCCATTCGTCATTGACTGATTAGTCTAATTAGGGTTTAACTAAACTATCTACTTAATTAGTTTAATTAAACATGATTACTTAACTTAATTAATTCATTAACTATTTTAATTATTAATTAATTAATTAATTATATATTTTATTTTTTTTGTGTTTTTTTTATTAAAACGTTCTGGGGCTGGGGCCCCATCTGTCATTGTCATAAGGGGGGTCTTAGCGGGCGGTGACGCTAGTGGTAACGGGCGCAGGGGGGTTCACGAGCGCCCAACCCGGGCGGGAACCGCGTGGGCATGGCTGGGCGCCGGCGCGGCGCCGGCGCCGGCGCGGCGCGGGCGCCGGGCGCCGGAGACGGCCGTGGCCGTGGCGGCCAGGGTCAGTAGAGGAACAGGGGGCGGTGGCGTCGGTGAGGCAATGCCAGGGGCGATGCGAGCGGGCGCGTGTGACGCGGGGAGGAGGAGAGGTAGGCCGTGGCCTCACCGTGCGAAGCAGGGGTCGGGGCAATGCGCTTGACGGAGGTCGGGGACGACGGCGACGTTGGGGAGGAAGTCCGGCGAGGCAGATCGTCGACGGAGGCGAGCTAGCGGTGACGGGGTCAAGGCGGGGGCGGCACCGGGCAGCGTCGGCGGTCCGGGCGACGTGCGAGGAAGAAGGAGGGGCGAGGCAGTCCAGCGCGCGGCGAGGTGGGGCGTCGGGGTGGCACCGGGGACGGGCTCCGGCGAGGAGGATGCAGGCCGGCGAGGGGGGGTCCGGCGATGGGGAGGTCGAGGCGGAGGCGCGGTCCAGGCGGCGTGGGGCGGCGTGGCGGCGGACGAGGGCGAGGTGGAGGCGACGGGTGGCGGCGTCGGGCGGGAGGTTCGTTCCCCCGATCCCGATCTGGATCGGGGAAGGGAAGAGGGACGTGGGGTCGTGGGGAGGGGGAGAGAGGAGTGGGGGGGTTAGGGTTTCTGGGGTGTGGGGCTGTGGCCTATAGGCCAGGGGGGTGAGGGGGCGGCCGGTTGGGCCTGGCCTGGCTAATAGCTGGGCCGGCCGGCCCAGTGGGGGGGGTCTGCTTCTCCTCTTTTTTTTTGTTAGTTTTGTTTTCTGTTTTGTATTTTCTTTTCTTTTATTTATTATCCTTTTCTGTTTTAATTCGTTCCTCATTGTATTTTAGTTTTGTAAAGTACAAAATGATCCCTAAATTGGTAATAGGAATTATACCACTGCCACAATTAACTTGGCAACTAAATATATTAGTTTGTAATAGTTTATCATTTTAGAAGCATTTAAATAATTGTTTTTGCTACTGTTTAAATCGTCTTAGAGTATTTGAACATTTTATAAAAGTGTAGTTCCAATGCCATAATTACTTATGTATTATTTGGCTCACTCTGAACATTATAGTTTTAATTTTTGAAAACTTTTGTTGTTTGCCTGATTTTTAAATTGAATTTGAAATGATTTTGAACTAACGTGAGATTATCAACAGTAATCGGAGTGACGTGGTATCGTTAACGTGGGATTACTGTAGCCTAATTATCCGGGCGTCACACAAATAGAATAATTTGTTGCTTTTAAGGGTGCTTATGAAATTGAATCTTTGTTTGAAAAGCATGAAGCTTATGATAATGATGTTTATAGGCCTAAAAATTTAGCTATCTTAAAATATTGCTATGATAATTATGAATATAATTCCTATATTAATGCACTTATTGAGAAAGTCTCCGCTGTCCAAGAAGAGACTAATATTTTACAGGAGTCTATGGAAAAAGAAATTGATGAAACTGTGAGCTCATTGGATGAAAAAGATGAGGAGGAGAGCGAAAAACAAAAGGAGGAAGAGCGGATTAGATACCCGTGCCCACCTTCTAATGAGAGTAACTCTTCAACTCATACATTGTTTAATTTCCCTTCGTGTTACTGGAGGATGATTGTTATGATCCCGTTGATTCTTTTGAAATATCCCTTTTTGATGATGCTTGCTATGCTTGTGGCCAAGATGCCAATATGAATTATGCTTATGGAGATGAACTTGCTATAGTTCCTTATGTTAAACATGAAATTGTTGCTATTGCACCCACACATGATAATTCTATTATCTTTTTGAATTCTCCAAACTACACTATATCGGAGAAGTTTGCTCTTATTATGGAATATATTGATGGGTTGCCTTTTATCGTTGCACATGATGATTTTGATGAATATAATATGCATGTGCTTGCTGCTCCTACTTGCAATTATTATGAGAGAGGAACTATATCTCCACCTCTCTATGTTTCCAATATGATAAAATTGCAAGAAACTGTTTATACTATGCATTGGCCTTTACTTTGTGTGCATGAATTGTTCTTTTATGACATGCCGATGCATAGGAAGAGAGTTAGACTTCGTCATTACATGATATATGTTACCTTGTGCTCACCACTAAATTACAAATCATTGTTAATTAAAATTGACTTTGATATACCTTGGGATCCGGGTGGATCCATTACTTGAGCACTATATGCCTAGCTTAATGGCTTTAAAGAGAGCGCTGCCAGGGAGACAACCTGGAAGTTTTAGAGAGTCATTTATTTCTATTGAGTGCTTTTATATAGTTTAAAAACAACAAAAATAAAGAGGGGAATCCAAAACTTTTTCAAAAAGGAAAGCGAAAGTGAGAAAGACAAGCATTGTTGAAGTGGGAGCTAGCCTTGAACTTTTTTCATGCTCATGGAAACTTTGTGAATCTTGATTACAGAAACTTTTCAATAAAAATAATTATCCCCTTGTACAATTCCATTGTATTATAGAAATAATGTGCCAAGGTTTGCCTTTAGGATGTTTACATTTGCTTGATGGTTTGTACGGTGCAGGACAGAAACTTTGGCTGTAGTGCGCGATTTTACATTCTTTTGCTGGAACTTCAAATGGTTCTGATTCTTTTTGCACCGTCTTTCTATACAAATTGTTTATTTTTCCTAATTTTGGTAGAATTTTTCAAGTATCATAAGTATGGTGAATGTTCAGATTATTACAGACTGTTCTGTTGTAGATAGATTCTATTTTTGATGCATAGTTTGCTTGTTTTGATGAAACTATCGATTCATATCAGTGGATTAAGCCATGAAAAAGTTATATTACAGTAGACACAATGCAAAAACAAAATATGAATTAGTTTGCAACAGCACTTAGAGTAGTGATTTTCTTTATTATACTAACAGACCTTACCGAGTTTTCTGTTGAAGTTTTGTGTGGATGAAGTGTCTGATGATCGAGAAGGTCTCGATGTGAGAAGAAGGAAGAGAGGCAAGATCTCAAGCTTGGGGATACCCGAGGCACCCCAAGTAAATATTCAAGGATACTCAAGCGTCTAAGCTTGGGGATGCCCTAGAAGGCATCCCCTCTTTCTTCAACAAATATCGATATGTTTTCGGATTCATTTCGTTCATGCGATATGTGCAATCTTGGAGCGTCTTTTGCATTTAGTTTTCATCTTTCTTTTATGCACCATGCTGGTATGAGATAGCCCTTGGTTGATTTATAGAATTCTCATTGCACTTCACTTATATCTTTTGAGTATGACTTTATAGAATGCTTCATGTGCTTCGCTTATATCATTTGAAGTTTGATTGCCTGTTTCTCTTTACATAGGAAACCGCTATTTGTAGAATGCTCTTTTGCTTCACTTATATTTATTAGAGTGTGGGCATATCTTTTGTAGAAAGAACTAAACTCTCTTGCTTCACTTATATCTATTTAGAGAGATGGCAGGAACTGGTCATTCACATGGTTAGTCATAAAATCCTACATAAGACTTGTAGATCACTGAATATGATATGTTTGATTCCTTGCAATAGTTTTGCAGTATAAAGATGGTGATATTAGAGTCATGCTAGTGGGTAGTTGTGGATTTTAGAAATACTTGTGTTGAGGTTTGTGATTCCCGTAGCATGCACGTATGGTGAACCGTTATGTAACGAAGTCGGAGCATGATTTATTTATTGATTGTCTTCCTTATGAGTTGCGGTCGGGGACGAGCGATGGTATTTTCCTACCAATCTATCCCCCTAGGAGCATGCGCGTAGTACTTTGTTTTGATGACTAATAGATTTTTGCAATAAGTATGTGAGTTCTTTATGACTAATGTTGAGTCCATGGATTATACGCACTCTCACCCTTCCACCATTGCTAGACTCTCTAGTATCGCGCAACTTTCGCCGGTACCTTAAACCCACCATATACCTTCCTCAAAACAGCCACCATACCTACCTATAATGGAATTTCCATAGCCATTCCGAGATATATTGCCATGCAACTTCCATCATCATCATATACATGACTTGAGCATTCATTGTCATATTGCTTTGCATGATCGTAAGATAGCTAGCATGATATTTTTATGGCTTGTCCGTTCTTTGATATCTTTGCTACGCTAGATCATTGCACATCCCGGTACACCGCCGGAGGCATCCATATAGAGTCATACTTTGGTCTAGACATTGAGTTGTAAGTAAATAAAAGTGTGATGATCATCATTATTAGAGCATTGCCCAAGTGAGAAAAGGATGATGGAGACTATGGTTCCCCCATAAGTCGGGATAAGACTCCGGACTTTACAAAACAATAAAAGAGGCCAAAGAAGTCCAAATAAAAAAAGAGGCCAAAGAAGCCCACCAAAAAAATAAAAAAATGAGAAAATAAAAAAATAAAAAAATAAAACAAAAATGAGAGAAAAAGAGAGAAGGGGCAGTGCTACTGTCCTTTTTCCACACTTGTGCTTCAAAGTAGCACCATGTTCTTCATATAGAGAGTCTCATGAGTTATCACTTTCATATACTAGTGGGAATTTTTCATTATAAAACTTGGCTTGTATATTCCAACGATGGGATTCCTCAAATGCCCTAGGTCTTCATGAGCAAGCAAGTTGGATGCACACCCACTTAGTTTCAATTTGAGCTTTCATATACTTATAGCTCTAGTGCATCCGTTGCATGGCAATCCCTACTCACTCACATTGATATCTATTGATGGGCACCTCCATAGCCCGTTGATACGCCTAGTTGATGTGAGACTATCTTCTCTTTTTTGTCTTCTCCACAACCACCATTCTATTCCACCTATAGTGCTATGTCCATGGCTCACGCTCATGTATTGTGTGAAAGTTGAAAAGGTTTGAGAACGTCAAAAGTATGAAACAATTGCTTGGCTTGTCATCGGGGTTGTGCATGATGTGAATATTTTGTGTGGTGAAGATGGAGCATAGCCAGACTATGTGATTTTGTAGGGATAACTTTCTTTGGCCATGTTATTTTGAAAAGACATGATTGCTTTATTAGTAGGCTTGAAGTATTATTTTTTTTTGTCAAATGATAGACTATTGCTTTGAATCACTCGTATCTTAATATTCATGCCATGATTAGATTACATGATCAAGATAATGCTAGGTAGCATTCCACATCAAAAATTATATTTTTTATCATTTACCTACTCAAGGACGAGCAGGAATTAACCTTGGGGATGCTGATACGTCTCTGTCGTATCTACAATTTTAGATTGTTCCATGCCAATATTCTACAACTTTCATATACTTTTGGCAAATTTTTATACTATTTTTGGACTAACATATTGATCCAGTGCCCAGTGTCAGTTCCTGTTTGTTGCATGTTTTTTGTTTCGCAGAATATCCATATCAAACGGAGTCCAAACGGGATAAAAACTGATGGAGATTTTTTGGGAAGAAAAATCCACGCGAGACGGTGCCCGAGGTGGCCACGAGGCAGGGGGGCGCGCCTGCCCCCTGGGTGCGTCCCTGACCCTCGTGGGCCACCCATAAGTCGGTTGATGCCCTTCTTTCACCGCAATAAAGCTAATATCCGGATAGAGATCGTGTTAAAAGTTCAGCCCAATCGGAGTTACGGATCTCTGGGAATATAAGAAACGGTGAAAGGGAAGAATCAGAAAACACATAAACAGAGAGAGACAGAGAGACAGATCCAATCTCGGAGGGGCTCTCGCCCCTCCCATGCCATGGAGGCCAAGGACCAGAGGGGAAACCCTTCTCCCATCTAGGGAGGAGGTCAAGGAAGAAGAAGACGAAGGGCCCTCTCCCCCCTAGCTTCCGGTGGCACCGGAGTGCCACCGGGGGCCATCATCATCACCGTGATCTACACCGACACCTCCTCCATCTTCACCAACATCTCCATCACCTTCCCCCCTCTATCTCCAGCGGTCCACTCTCCCGCAACCCACTGTACCCTCTACTTGAACATGGTGCTTTATGCTTCATATTATTATCCAATGATGTGTTGCCATCCTATGATGTCTGAGTAGATTTTCGTTGTCCTATCGGTGGTTGATGAATTGCTATGATTGATTTAATTTTCTTGTGGTTATGTTGCTGTCCTTTGGTGCCCATCATATGATTGCGCGCGTGGATCACACCCTAGGGTTAGTTGTATGTTGATAGTACTACGTATTGGAGGGCAAGAGCGACAGAAGTTTCAACCTAGCATAGAAATTGATGCATACGGGATTGAAGGGGGACCAATATATCTTAATGCTATGGTTGGGTTTTACCTTAATGAACATTAGTAGTTGCGGATGCTTGCTAATAGTTCCAATCATAAGTGCATAGAATTTCAAGTCAGCGATGACATGCTAGCAGTGGCCTCTCCCACATAATACTTGCTATCGGTCTAGTAAAGTAGTCAATTGCTTGGGGGCAATTTCGCAACTCCTACCACCACTTTTCCACACTCGCTATATTTACTTTATTGTTTCTTTATCTAAACAGCTCCTACCTTTTATTTACGTACTCTTTATTATCTGCAAACCTATCCAACAACACCTACAAAGTACTTCTAGTTTCATACTTGTTCTAGGTAAAGAGAACGTCAAGCGTGCGTAGAGTTGTATCGGTGGTCGATAGAACTTGAGGTAATATTTGTTCTACCTTTATCTCCTCGTTGGGTTCGACACTCTTACTTATCGAAAACTGTTGCGATCCCCTATATACTTGTGGGTTATCAGAAGTGCATCCAGTTTTTGTCATAACCCTCTCAACTTTTTAGTACATGCTATGTGGGTAAAATGATGATACCATGCCAACTTTCAACCTTTTTAGAGTTCATTTGTAGTGCTTTTTAATTTCAGGGTCATTCAGCTAAAAAATCAATAAATGCATGAAAAATAACAAATGAAGTCAGAAAGGGTTGAAAATTGATGATGTGGCTTTGAATGGTGCATTTTTAACACAGAAAAAGTATGGAGTTCAAATAAGTTCAAAAAAATGAAATCCCTTTGTAACATACGAGTTTTCGTATGAAACCCTTGTACTTTGAAAGAGATTGTCTGTTTTGTACATGAAGTGCATCTAGTTTTTGCCGTAACCCTCTCAACTTTTATGCACATGCTATGTGGGTGAAATGATGATACCATGCCAACTTTCAACATTTTCAGAGTTCATTTGGAATGCTTTTGAATTTCAGGGTCTTATAGCTCAAAAAAATCAGTAAAGGCATGAAAAATAACAAATGAAGTCAGAAAGGGTTGAAAATTGATGATGTGGCTTTGAATGGTGCATTTTGAACACACAAAAAGTCTGGAGTTGAAATAAGTTCAAAAAAATGAAATTCCTTTGTAACAGACGAGTTTTCGTATGAAACCCTGATACTTCGAAAGAGATTGTCTGTTTTGTACACGAAGTGCATCTAGTTTTTGCCATAACCCTCTCAACTTTTATGCACATGCTATGTGGGTGAAATGATGATACCATGCCAACTTTCAACATTTTCAGAGTTCATTTGGAATGCTTTTGAATTTCATGGTATTATAGCTCAAAAAATTAGTAAATGCATGAAAAATAACAAATGAAGTCAGAAAGGGTTGAAAATTGATGATGTGGCTTTGAATGGTGCATTTTGAACACACAAAAAGTCTGGAGTTGAAATAAGTTCAAAAAATGGAATCCCTTCTTAACAGACGAGTTTCCGTATGAAATCCTAATACTTCGAAAGAGATTGTCTGTTTTGTACACAAAGTGCATCTAGTTTTTGACGTAACCTTCTCTACTTTCCTACACATGCTATGTGGGTGAAATGATGATGCCCTGCCAACTTTCAACTTTTTCAGAGTTCATTTGTAGTGCTTTTCAATTTCAGGGTCATTCAGCTCAAAAAAATCAGTAAATGCATGAAAAATATCAAAGTATTATCATAAAATAAAATTATGATGATACTACGAATTTCAGGGTCTTTCAGCAAAAAGAATTATCATAAAATAAAATAAATAAGTAATTTGAAACAAAATAATATAAACTTTAATAAAAATATATAAGTAGAAACAAAATAAAATAAAATTTAATAACATAAATAAAATTTATGAAACTAAAATTATGAAAGTATTTTCTGTTCAAAACATTATAAGCAACCTCTAAAATTTATGAAACTAAAATTATATAAAATTGATGCAACTAAAATTATCAAAGTATTTTCTGTTCAAAATCATTAAAAGCAAAAAGTTCATAAAGAAAATTTTTTGTTAGAAACTTTAATAGCAAAAAGAATTATCATAAAATAAAATAAATAAGTAATTAGAAACAAAACAAAATAAAATAAATAAGTATTTTGTTGTAAGTAGAAACAAAACAAAAAAATAAAGCAAAAAAGAAAACAAAAAATCGGGAATTTTTTTTGCCACCTACTAGGCCACCACGGCCTGAATACGACTAGAAACCCATCCATGGGCCAGGATTCAGGCCCACAGAAGGCCCAGTAGGCCCATCAGGCATAGCAGTCACAATTAGGCCCGTAAGCCTGCAATGGAGAGGAGCTCGAGAGGAGTGCGGCAGTGGGGCTTATAAACCACTCGCGCCCCTCTCGACTAGCGAGGTGGGACTAAACTCCCACTACCACCCCACTGTGCAAGGCCTTTGGTCCCAGTTGGTGGCACCAACCGGGACTAAAGGGGTGCATTGGTTCCAGTTCGTGGCACCAACCGAAACCAATGCCCCCCCTTTAGTCCCGGTTGGTGCCACCAACCGGGACCAAAGGCCACCGCTTCCCGCCCTTTGGGCTGCTGAAAAGAGACCTTTGGTCCCGGTTGGTGGCACGAACCGGGACCAAAGGGGGGTATTCGTCCCGGTTGATGCCACCAACTGGGACCAAAGGTCCTACTATATAAGCCCACACTTAGAAAATTTGGCAGTTTCATCGCCAATTGCCTCCTGACAACGCCGAGCTCATCGCCACCGCCAAGCTGCCCCGACGCCATCCGCCGCCCCTGCTGTCGCCCCCGACCGCGCCATCGCCCGTGCCTCGTCGTCGCCGTCTCCGTCGCCGTCGCCGACGTCGTCCCCGAGCCCGAGCGCCCCTGCCCTCGCCCCCGAGCGCGCCTTCGTCGTCCGCCGTCCCCAAGCCTTCCTCGTCGCCGACGCCACCTCGCTGCGAGCGCCGCCCCGTTCCCCTGCTCCTCCCCCCTATACTGACCGTCGTCGCTGCCGCGCGCTGCCACCGCACTGCCACCCCTGCCCTTCGCTTCCGCCGTGCGCCGCCCGTGCCCTGCACGGCCGCCGCGCGCCGCCCGTGCCCTTCGCTGCCACCGCGCGCCGCCCCTGCCCTGCCGTGCCACCGTCCCTGCCCTGCATTTTTATTTCATAGCATTTTTTTCATAAATGTATTTTTTTGTATATGTGTGTGTATGTGTATATATGTGTGTACATGTTCATAGCATTTTTTTCATAAATGTATTTTTTTGTCAATTTATGTATATGTGCATATTTGTAAAACAATTGTGTATGTATAGGAAAATTTATGTATATGTTTGTGTGCATATTTTTTGTCAATTTATGTATGTGTTCATATTTAGAAGAAAAAAAGGAGTGGAAAAAGAAGGTTAGTGCATTTTATGTTAGTGTAGAGGAAAACGTAAAATAAGGAAAGGAAGAAAAGTTTTATATATCTAGCTAGGAAAGGAAGAAGAAGAAAAAGAAGGAGAGGAAAAACGAAAATAAGAAGAGGAAGAAAGGAGAAGAAGAGGAGAGGAAGAAGAGGAGAAATAAATAAGAAGAGGAAAAAAGAAGAAAAAGAAGAGGAGAAGAAGAAAGGAATAGAGGAGAAGAAGAAAAAATAGAAATTCTATTTTTTCTTCTTCTCCTCTATTCCTTTCTTCTTCTCCTCTTTTTTCTTCTTCTTTTTTTCTTCTATCTTCTCCTCTATTCCTTTCTTTTTATCCTCTTTTTATTTCTTCTTCGTCTTCTTATTTTTTTTATCGGGTATGTCGTTGTCGATATACCCCCTCCCCGATAACATTATTTTCCCATGTATGTATGTCGTCGTTGTCGATATATATAACTCCCTCCCAGATAACTTCAACATGAGGGGCGGTCGATATATATACCCCCTCTCGACCGTGATAACTTATACCACGGGAGCACCCCCCGGCCCTCTCGCTCGACCAAAACTCTCGAGGACACCCAAACCCTAGAAAAAAACAATGTCGGTCTCCTACCCCCTCCCGCCGCGCCCCTACCCAATCGACAAACTCTCTTGAGGCCACCCAAATTTACCAAGTTAAAAGAGTGTTGTCGTCGAGGCCACCCCGAACCCTTGAAGCGTTGTTGAGGCCACCCCAAACCCTTGAAGCGTTGTCGAGGCCACCCCAAACCCTAAAGAAGCGTCGAGGCCAGGCCACTAATATGATTCCTTATTGTGCTTAGCTAGCTAGTTCTATGTTTGCCACTAATATATCCATCTATCATATTTGAATAATAATTGCCATGTTGTAAATATTTGCAGAAACTATGGATCCGCACCCCCGAGACGAAGCAACAGAAGCGGTGTTGGGGGAGATAATCGCACAGGGAAGTGATGCCCTGTTGGAAATATGCCCTAGAGGCAATAATAAATTAGTTATTATTATTATATTTCCTTGTTCATGATAATCGTTTATTATCCATGCTAGAATTGTATTGATAGGAAACTCAGATACATGTGTGGATACATAGACAACACCATGTCCCTAGTAAGCCTCTAGTTGACTAGCTCGTTGATCAATAGATGGTTACGGTTTCCTGACCATGGACATTAGATGTCATTGATAACGGGATCACATCATTAGGAGAATGAAGTGATGGACAATACCCAATCCTAAGCCTAGCACAAAGATTGTGTAGTTCATATGCTAAAGCTTTTCTAATGTCAAGTATCATTTCCTAGACCATGAGATTGTGCAACTCCCGGATACCGTAGGAGTGCTTTGGGTGTGCCAAACGTCACAACGTAACTGGGTGGCTATAAAGGTTCACTACAGGTATCTCCGAAAGTGTCTGTTGGGTTGGCACGAATCGAGACTGGGATTTGTCACTCCGTGTAACGGAGAGGTATCTCTGGGCCCACTCGGTAGGACATCATCATAATGTGCACAATGTGACCAAGGAGTTGATCACGGGATGATGTGTTACGGAACGAGTAAAGAGACTTGCCGGTAACGAGATTGAACAAGGTATCGGGATACCGACGATCGAATCTCGGGCAAGTACAATACCGCTGGACAAAGGGAATTGAATATGGGATTGATTGAATCCTCGACATCGTGGTTCATCCGATGAGATCATCATGGAACATGTGGGAGCCAACATGGGTATCCAGATCCCGCTGTTGGTTATTGGCCGGAGAGTTGTCTCGGTCATGTCTGCATGGTTCCCGAACCCGTAGGGTCTACACACTTAAGGTTCGATGACGCTAGGGTTATTAGGAAGACTTGTATGTGATTACCGAATGTTGTTCGGAGTCCCGGATGAGATCCCGGACGTCACGAGGAGTTCCAGAATGGTCCAGAGGTAAAGATTTATATATGGAAAGTTGTTGTTCGGGTTCCGGGAAAAGTTCGGTTTTTTCCGGTATTGTACCGGGAAGCTTCCGGAAGGTTCCGGAGGATTCCGGAGGGGTCCGGAGGTCCAGAAAATGTTCCACCACGTCCACTACAGCAGCATGGGCTGTAAGGGGGCGCCCTAACCTTAATGAGCCAAGGGCACCTGTCAGGACCGGTTTTTCGGGATATTAATTTCCCAAAAACGGCCCTTGTGCTCACCAGCCCCAGGATTACTGTTAGCTGATGAGACACCAACTTGTTACAGAAACTCCAAGCAAACTACAAAATATGTAGTACAAGACCATTCTGGCCTATGGGTACAACAATTGGTTTCTAGTGGTTGATGGCGGAAGCGGTTTGTGGATCATCAGCGTCTATGGGACTCCATTTTCCACAGGAACAGCTGACCAGGATAACTCCTATATTCGCGAGGTTGCTATCTCCAATGCGTAGGTTCCGGGCTGTCATCGCAACGTTCCATTCCACGCAAGAAATCTGGCCAAGACAATAGCCAGGGACAAGCCAGTGAGTACTTTGAATGTACTCGCAAACATTAAGAACACAGGTATAATATAGCCACTGATAATCATGCTTTGAAATATTCCATGATTACTTCGTCAGTCATAAATGAAGCTCATGATGCATGCAAGCAGGTTAATCATGTCATATATGAATATGCAATCAGCGAGTAGAAATAGAATGCACCGATCGGGTGTCTGAAGCAACGCCTCGAAAGGATAACAATATAAAGTATGCCTCAGTCGGGCGTCTAAGAGACACCACATAAAGGGCTTATAAGTAGATAAAATATCAAGCATGCCATAGTCGGGCGTCTGTGCAACACCGCATAAAAGGCTTATAAGTAAATAAAATAACAAGCATGCCACAGTCGGGCATCTGTGCGACACCACATAAAGGGCTTATAAGTAAATGAAATAACAAAACATGCCACAGTTGGGCGTCTGAGCGACACCACATAAAGGGCTTATGTATAAAAATAATCATCGTGAATATCCAGGAGGTAGAACCGTCCCAGGGATACTCAATAATTCAAATAACATAAATGGTTAGTCCATAATAATAATAATCATAATCATCACACATCACAAGTCAGGATCAATATTCTGGTTTAATAGTTTTTCCTCCGAAGACCGACACTAAGACCGACACTTGACCCATCCCAGACTGTAGTCCTTAACCATGGACACGGCTATTCGAATAGGTATAATATCTCTGCAGAGGGTGTACTCTTTACCCACTAGCAACGGATTCCTTTAGTCCATCGGAACTAATTCCGTCTACAGTCTTTTAGTCGAAAACACGCCAGACTTGCACACAACAGTTTAACCTTACACGTGTCTGGAATCACCCAGACACCTGTTAAGCAAAACTCTAAGTGGGGAGGCTACAACCTCGCGTAGCATGGGATCAAATTTTTATCGTGCGCTCTAAGGGGTGGCCTCCCCTCTCGGTCCCAACCGGAAACACCCATGCCCCGGACCAGGTGGCATGCCTACCAGCTACAACCGGTATCTTCCACCATGGCCTCTCTGTACGGTGTGTGCTAGGACAGGGGTTGACAACTTACTGAACCATACCCTACCTACGGCAGGGGCAAGTGGCAGCACGAAACAAGTATGAGGGTTACTGGAACAAGACTCGATCTACGGCCGACTCAGGAGGCTTAAGTATTTCCTGCATGGTTAGCTCAAGAATTATATTTCACAGCCATCAGACACAACCACCACTTATCATACCTCCCCCTGCCCTACCGGTCATAACCGTCTCGACGAGGGACAAGCTCGTGTCTACACAAGACAGAGACTTTCCCGGGTCCTTCCGGTAGGCATGAGAGGCATATGAGGGTCATTGCTATCACAAGTATGCCCATTTCCAACAGCAAGAATTTTCATTTATGCACTCAAGGTGTATGATCATATCGCCATATAAAAATAACCAACGCTTCATGTCGAGGTGGTGTTATAACCGTATAGAACAACCCACAAAACATTATGCCAGGGTTCAGAATGCTTGCCTTCAAGGTGTGGAGAGGTGAGGTGCACTCCAATATTTTTTTGAAAGCTCTCTTCTCTCTCTCCAAAATCCTATTTCGAAAATAGGCAAATAACACATACTTTAAAAACAGTACAAAAAGTTGTCCTAATTATTTTTTAAATAAATCTTAAAATAAACTAGGTGAAATTTGAGAGAGGTGGGAAAAAGAATCAATTCATTTGGACTTATATTTAAAAAGTTATAGCCAGTCAAAGTTTCAATCAATTCTGTTTTTCTTAAATAAAACAGAAAAAGGGAAAACGTTTCGGGCAGAATACGTCTTCGAAGCAGAGGAGACGTACTCGGGGTTTGCGCTTCCACTTATGCCAGCGTGGACTCAATTGGGGTCGCTGACAGTGGGTCCAGGGGGCCCACTGGTCAGGTTTGACCGGTCGCCCCGCCTTCGTCCTTCTCTGGCCGAACAGAGGTGAGGGCTCCGGCGATCAACGCCGGCGAACGGCGGCTCCCCGCGGGCTCCAGAGGGTTGGGATGGATCCGGAAGACCGGGGCGGTCCTTCCGGTGGTCGTTGGGTCGGCGGGGGTGGAGGGAATCGCCGGCGACGAGCTCCGCGGCTGAGGAAGCTTCGGGAGCAATGGGGGTTTGGACTACGGTGGCTCTGGGTTGCGTTTGAGAGGTTGGGCACCTCCGCACGGTCGAGGGGAATCGCATGGTGGCACTGGTTGGATGGGAGGGGCTCGGGTTGCTACTGAATGGGCCAGAGGGCGGCGGCGGCTGTACTGGCCGGAGATGGGGAAGAAGACCTTCCCTGGTCGATTGACTGCTACGGGGGTGCTAGGTGGGTGGCTTGAGGTCGCCTGAGGTTTCGAAGAGGCTCGGGGCTCCTTAAATAGGCGGTCGGGGTCAGTTCCGATGATGGCCGTGGATAAGAACGCCGGCGACCGTCATTCTGTTGCAGCAGGGGGACGTGGCGGCGACGAGCGCTTGCGGACAAACTTGTGGATGAGCTCGGGCTGCTCTAGAGGGCAGCTGGCATGCGAGGGTGGCTTGGGCGGCGCCGTCCATGGCAGGGCGCACTGTGGCCGCCCGCTAGCGGCCGCTGCCGACCTGACGGCGGCGCTATGGAGCTCCAGGGGCGGCTCTGCGGCGAGGGGAGGGGTCAGGGCGTCGACTGGGAGAGGGGAAGGGCCAGAGCGAGCGCGGGGCATCGGCAGCGGGACGCGGCGGCTCGGTGCACGCACATGCAAAACGCGTGCTCTGGGCGCCCCCAGAGCGTGCACGCCAAGCGTTCGGCGAAATGCCAGAGCATGCTAGGCGGCGAGGGTGAAGCTGGGGGTTAGCAGGTCTAGGCTAGTGTCCCTTAGGAGATTAGCGGACATGCCAGTATGTACAGAGGGGCAAGATCACAGTGCAAAACAAAAATCATGCCAAAACTGGACATGCACACCAGGTGTTTGACAGAATGCCTATGGCACCTAGGAAATTCTTGGGGTGGCCCAAATCTCCAGATCAGAGTCTCTTTGGATGAATAAGAGAGTGGTGAGGTTAGTTTGCCAAAAGCTCAAACTTGTTAGTGTAAGTTTTGCCAAACTTCAGTTCCGGGCAGAAGGAAAAAGGCATTGTTTCAGGAGCCAAAAATCTTCCAATGGGTCCACTCTCCTGGACTTAAGGGTTTGGTATGGTGTACTACAAGCAGGAGAAAGCTCATAGCCACTAGAGCAAAATTTAATAGGGATGCAGTACAAATCACCAAGCTGGACCAGAATGAAAAAGAGGTTGATTCACTCAAATTTTTCAAGGAACATTAATGGCTTTTTGCATAAAGTTGAATAATATACTCCTATGAACATCCCAAAATTTTGGTCGAGGATAGAAAGAAATATTTAAATGGGTTGCAGTGCAAAATTGCCCACTGGACCAGATTTGAAAAATTGGGGTAGAGCTCAAAATATTTAATGAATGAAATATATTTTTGCATAAAAGTGATTTAAAAACATTACATGACACCTCCAAATTTTGGTTGGAATTTTAGATGAATTTATAAAAGGGTTGCAGTGCAAATGGGGCCCTAAAACCAAAGAAAACTCACTTTAAGGAATAAACTCAGAAAGAAATAATTATGCAATTAAATCCACTTTTAATAGAAATGTTCTTCTTGAGGGGAAAGACAAGTCCAACAATATAACGGGAAAGATTTCACTTGGGGTAAAAACTCCATGATAATAAAGGAAAGAATGGCTCTGAAATCAAAGGAAAAACCAGAAAATAAATTTTTTTAAATTCCCTGGCAAAATTTTAATTAGTAAAACAAGGTCAAAATTTTGGGGTGTCACAACACTACCCCCCTTAAGAAAAATCTCGTCCTCGAGATTTGCTAAAAGCTGCTTTAAGAAAATATAAGCAATAAAATGTGGCTATAGTGAGAGGGCAATAAGTGGTGTAAAACCACAGTGTGGAACACTGGCGCTGCGTGGAAAAATCTACGGTTAGGGGGAAAACGAGAGATTTCTACGTTGGATATAGTAAATTTAGAATAAATTCTAGATTTAAAATACGCTGGTCGTACCCAAGAGCACAGTGCTCTCTTCGGCTGACAGGTGGACCCGGGGCCACTGTCAGCCTCTTCTTCTTCCTCTGGCTCTCTCTTCTTCCTCTCTCCCGCGCGCTTTCTCATGCTTTCTCCACCGGCGACTTCTAGCGCGTAGGGCATCTAGGCCGTACCTGCGGTAGTGCGCGGCGTGCTAGCTGCCGGTGCAGCGTGCACTCACCTCGCGGGCCAGCGTGCTGTCAGCACTGCTCGCGGATTCGCCTCCGAACACCGGCGATCGGGTGACGAGCGGCGCTGGTGGACTTCGCCCACCGTACACCGAGTTCGAGCTATAAAACGGCTGAGGTGCTTCTCTCTTCTTCCTCACATCTGGCCTCGCTTCTCCTTCTCCTTCTTCCTCCTCCATTTCCGTTTACAGAAGCTAGAGACGAGGTTTTAATGGTGGAGGCGATGCCGGATTGGTACGTGATCCTGATGTGCGGAGGGCTGGCGGCATTGCTGGGGCTCTCCGTGCTCCTGTGTGCGATGATCCTCGATGATCGTCGTGATGCTGCCACTCGAGTGTTGGCTCTCCGCGGTGGCGGTGATCACGAGGAGTAGGTGTGGTCTCGGGTGCTAATTGTTGTTGGTGTGCGGGAGGTAACTCGCATCCGGATGATTATCCACTAATCTCTCTTTCAGAGACTGTGGTGCGTTAGGGAGATGATTAGCCAGATGCAACACGGTTACGTGGTGTTGCAAGTAGTGTATGTGTTCGAGTGGTTGCGGTTGTGAGTCTGCTGGCGTGGTGCTGCGTGAATAAAATATCCATGTCGTGAGGAGATATATGCTGTAGCAACTCAGGGAAAAGAAATCTCACTCCAGGATTTTTCGCGAGAGGAAAATTTTGTTAATCAAGATTTACAACAGCAAAATTACTCATTACAATTGAAACCAAAAATCTATCTCATCGCACAAGATTTAGAATAACACGCATGAGTTACAACACTTAGCTAAATGCGCGAATAAAAGAACATAGCGGTGACGTCTAGAATGAAAACGGCAACTGGACGGGGTCCCGAGAAAACGTCTCTGGTACTGGGGCGCACTCTTCTTCTATCGGGGGAAGCGGATTGATCAGTCGATGAACGCGTCTCTCCTGGTCGGGCCTCAGTGGTCTGCCGATGGCGATCTGAGGATTTAAATCAGCGAGGCTCTGGAGATAACCCATTACTCGCTGGGTCAAACGCTCTTGAGCGATGACATACTGGACAAGGTTGGCCAGTACTGGGTCTCTCTCAGTTCGTCCACAGGAAAAGATGTCACTTCCCCGGGTGCTGCGCGGCTCGGAAAGTAATAATACCCTCGTTCGCTGGCATAGGGTACCGCGAATCGAAGGCGAAGAATCGCTTCGTGTGCAGCCGCTTCTATGGCCATCTGCGGAGTCGGCATAGATTTCCCTAGGAAGGAGACTTCCGTTGGGTCCTGATTTGAGTTTACGGGAGGGATGTGCACTACTGCCCAATATTTCGAGGCGGACGAGGTGATCCTCGATTTGAGCAGCTCGTACTGGGGTGGCTGGGTAGAACCCATGGTACTGCAGGTAAAGTCCCACAATATTCTAACAAAACTACCCGGGGTTGCATCCGGGGTTCTCAGATAAATGCTAGGGCTCGGCATGGCAAGAAATGGTTGTGAGGGTTGCGCACAAGATGAGGGGTACTCGGCAAGGTCACAAGGTGTCCCTTTTATAAAGCAACTGGGCTGGGTTATTTACCGTGGTGAAGGGCAACTAGTTTGCTGGTTCTACTCTCATGGGGGTCGGGGTCAAAGCCACAGATACACACATCTCACAAAAGTGACGTGTTACTGTGGGTGCCGTCAGGGTTGGTTTTGGTTGCTACGCCCGGAATTAAAAATGCAACCGTACATCAACACACTTATGCACAGCTACTTTAAAAATAGGGGCGCACAGGCATGCAACGTTGTGGTAATACGAGGTCACATAATTACTGGGTGTGGACAAGCCGAGACTGGGTACTACTTGAGTGGCTTAGTCCACCTTGTTTATATCTAAGCGGGCGTGCCTTGCGGATGTCGAGGCTTCTCCATTGGCCTCACCGTCAGGATTGGCCGGAGGGGGTTGAGGAACTGCAGGGTCGGGGTAGCGATGGTGACCATCACGGGGATTGTTGGCCACAATCCCGTTGGAGTGGGTTCCCAAAAGGCGCCGAAGCACTTCTGGGGTCATCAAGGCACCTTGGTTGATGGCTGGGGCTGACCTCAGGGTCTCGATCGGTTGTCCGAACAGCACGACTGGGTTGTCGGTGTCGGGCTCATCTTCTCTTCTTGCTGGGGCTCGGTGGATCAGTTCTCCACGAGCTGCGATCAGATCCAGGGTGATTTGATCGAACAGCCCCTCTAGTGCACTTACATAGCGCACCAGATGCAACAATGCAGGATCCGTCTCGTGGTCTCCGTTGGCAACTTGGGGTGGTCTACCATACCCGTCACGGCTGGGGTAGTAGTAGAAGGAGCGACAGTTAACTTTGGGCGACAAGTGCCGGAGTTGAACTATAGCTTCTCGAGCAGCTAGTTGGATGGCTTGTGGCTCAAAGGAAGTTGTCCTTCCGGTGAACCTGTAGGGGCGTTCTGGTGATAGTCCCCTACCATAGACGTGCACAGTGGCCCAAAATTGACGGCTCTCACCGCTCATGGACCCTTGGTACACAACATATTCTGGGGGCTCTTCTAACGCGAAGGCACGGCGGGTGAGGTTTGCTAGCACGGTCACGAAACCTCCAAGGTTGGTGGCTGTGGTCTCATTGTGAACAATGGGTCCTGGCATTTTAGCTTGGTTTGGGGTTAGAGGCTGTGTTGTGCTGGGTTGAGGTTAGCGTGCCCTTTTATAGAAAAAGGGGACGGAGTCTTCCTTCGCACGCTTGCGAAAAAGACTATTCAGGGGCCGGTCACTGGTGTGTGACTGACAGGTTAGGCTGATAGGTTGGGCACCGACTGCCAAAAGGTGTCGGGTCACTGTGAGGCTATCTTACACGAGAAGCTTGGTCGGGGTTTGGTTAAGGTCTGGTGGCTTGGTTTACCTAGGTTTTTCGATCTGGCTAAGATAGGATTAGCCAATGGTCAGCCTGGCTCTGATACCAAGTTTGTCAGGACCGGTTTTTCGGGATATTAATTTCCCAAAAACGGCCCTTGTGCTCACCAGCCCCAGGATTACTGTTAGCTGATGAGACACCAACTTGTTACAGAAACTCCAAGCAAACTACAAAATATGTAGTACAAGACCATTCTGGCCTATGGGTACAACAATTGGTTTCTAGTGGTTGATGGCGGAAGCGGTTTGTGGATCGTCAGCGTCTATGGGACTCCATTTTCCACAGGAATAGCTGACCAGGATAACTCCTATCTTCGCGAGGCTGCTATCTCCAATGCGTAGGTTCCGGGGCTGTCATTGCAACGTTCCTTTCCACGCAAGAAATCTGGCCAAGACAATAGCCAGGGACAAGCCAGTGAGTACTTTGAATGTACTCGCAAACATTAAGAACACAGGTATAATATAGCCACTGATAATCATGCTTTGAAATATTCCATGATTACTTCGTCAGTCATAAATGAAGCTCATGATGCATGCAAGCAGGTTAATCATGTCATATATGAATATGCAATCAGCGAGTAGAAATAGAATGCACCGATCGGGTGTCTGAAGCGACGCCTCGAAAGGATAACAATATAAAGTATGCCTCAGTCGAGCGTCTAAGCGACACCACATAAAGGGCTTATAAGTAGATAAAATATCAAGCATGCCACAGTCGGGCGTCTGTGCAACACCGCATAAAAGGCTTATAAGTAAATAAAATAACAAGCATGCCACAGTCGGGCATCTGTGCGACACCACATAAAGGGCTTATAAGTAAATGAAATAACAAAACATGCCACAGTCGGGCGTCTGAGCGACACCACATAAAGGGCTTATGTATAAAAATAATCATGGTGAATATCCAAGAGGTAGAACCGTCCCAGGGATACTCAATAATTCAAATAACATAAATGGTTAGTCCATAATAATAATAATCATAATCATCACACATCACAAGTCAGGATCAATATTCTGGTTTAATAGTTTTTCCTCCGAAGACCGACACTAAGACCGACACTTGACCCATCCCAGAATGTAGTCCTTAACCATGGACACGGCTATTCGAATAGGTATAATATCTCTGCAGAGGGTGTACTCTTTACCCACTAGCAACGGATTCCTTTAGTCCATCGGAACTAATTCCGTCTATAGTCTTTTAGTCGAAAACACGCCTGACTTGCACACACCAGCTTAACCTTACACGTGTCTGGAATCACCCAGACACCTGTTAAGCAAAACTCTAAGTGGGGAGGCTACAACCTCGCGTAGCATGGGATCAAATTTTTATCGCGCGCTCTAAGGGGTGGCCTCCCCTCTCGGTCCCAACCGGAAACACCCATGCCCCGGACCAGGTGGCATGCCTACCAGCTACAACCGGTATCTTCCACCATGGCCTCTCTGTACGGTGTGTGCTAGGACAGGGGTTGACAACTTACTGAACTGTACCCTACCTACGGCAGGGGCAAGTGGCAGCACGAAACAAGTATGGGGGTTACTGGAACAAGACTCGATCTACGGCCGACTCGGGAGGCTTAAGTATTTCCTGCATGGTTAGCTCAAGAATTATATTTCACAGCCATCAGACACAACCACCACTTATCATACCTCCCCCTGCCCTACCGGTCATAACCGTCTCGACGAGGGACAAGCTCGTGTCTACACAAGACAGATACTTTCCCGGGTCCTTCCCGGTAGGCATGAGAGGCATATGAGGGTGATTGCTATCACAAGTATGCCCATTTCCAACAGCAAGAATTTTCATTTATGCACTCAAGGTGTATGATCATATCGCCATATAAAAATAACCAACGCTTCATGTCGAGGTGGTGTTATAACCATATCGAACAACCCACAAAACATTATGCTAGGGTTCAGAATGCTTGCCTTCAAGGTGTGGAGAGGTGAGGTGCACTCCAATATTTTTTTGAAAGCTCTCTTCTCTCTCTCCAAAATCCTATTTCGAAAATAGGCAAATAACACATACTTTAAAAACAGTACAAAAAGTTGTCCTAATTATTTTTGAAATAAATCTTAAAATAAACTAGGTGAAATTTGAGAGAGGTAGGAAAAAGAATCAATTCATTTGGACTTATATTTAAAAAGTTATAGCCAGTCAAAGTTTCAGTCAATTCTGTTTTTTAAAATAAAACAGAAAAAGGGAAAACGTTTCCGGCAGAATACGTCTTCGAAGCAGAGGAGACGTACTCGGGGTTTGCGCTTCCACTTACGCCATCATGGACTCGATCGGGGTCGCTGACAGTGGGTCCAGGGGGCCCACTGGTCAGGTTTGACCGGTCGCCCCGCCTTTGTCCTCCTCTGGCCGAACAGAGGTGAGGGCTCCGGCGATCAACGCCGGCGAACGGCGGCTCCCCGCGGGCTCCAGAGGGTTGGGATGGATCCGGAAGACCGGGGCGGTCCTCCCGGTGGTCGTTGGGTCGGCGGGGGTGGAGGGAATCGCCGGCGACGAGCTCCGCGGCGGAGGAAGCTTCGGGAGCAATGGGGGTTTGGGCTACGGTGGCTCTGGGTTGCGTTTGAGAGGTTGGGCATCTCCGCACGGTCGAGGGGAATCGCATGGTGGCACTGGTTGGATGGGAGGGGCTCGGGTTGCTACTGAATGGGCCAGAGGGCGGCGGCGGCTGTACTGGCCGGAGATGGGGAAGAAGACGGGGGTGCTAGGTGGGGTGGCTTGAGGTCGCCTGAGGTTTCGAAGAGGCTCGGGGCTCCTTAAATAGGCGGTCGGGGTCAGTTCCGACGATGGCGTGGATAAGAACGCCGGCGACCGTCATTCTGTTGCAGCAGGGGGACGTGGCGGCGACGAGCTCTTTCGGACAAGCTTGTGGATGAGCTCGGGCTGCTCTAGAGGGCAGCTGGCATGCGGGGGTGGCTTGGGCGGCGGCGTCCATGGCAGGGCGCACTGTGGCCGCCCGCTAGCCGCCGCTGCCGACCTGACGGCGGCGCTGTGGAGCTCTAGGGGCGGCTCTGCGGCGAGGGGAGGGGTCGGGGCGTCGACTGGGAGAGGGGAAGGGCCAGAGCGAGCGCGGGGCATCGGCAGCGGGACGCGGCGGCTCGGTGCACGCACGTGCAAAACGCGCGCTCTGGGCGCGCCCAGAGCGTGCACGCCAAGCATTCGGCGAAATGCCAGAGCATGCTAGGCGGCAAGGGTGAAGCTGGGGGTTAGCAGGTCTAGGCTAGTGTCCCTTAGGAGATTAGCAGACATGCCAGTATGTACAGAGGGGCAAGATCACAGTGCAAAACAAAAATCATGCCAAAACTGGACATGCACACCAGGTGTTTGACAGAATGCCTATGGCACCTAGGCAATTCTTGGGTGGCCCAAATCTCCAGATCAGAGTCTCTTTGGATGAATAAGAGAGTGGTGAGGTTAGTTTGCCAAAAGCTCAAACTTGTTAGTGTAAGTTTTGCCAAACTTCAGTTCCGGGCAGAAGGAAAAAGGCATTGTTTCAGGAGCCAAAAATCTTCCAATGGGTCCACTCTCCTGGACTTAAGGGTTTGGTATGGTGTACTACAAGCAGGAGAAAGCTCATGGCCACTAGAGCAAAATTTAATAGGGATGCAGTACAAATCACCAAGCTGGACCAGAATGAAAAAGAGGTTGATTCACCCAAATTTTTCAAGGAACATTAATGGGTTTTTGCATAAATTTGAATAATATACTCCTATGAACATCCCAAAATTTTGGTGGAGGATAGAAAGAAATATTTAAATGTGTTGCAGTGCAAAATTGCCCACTGGACCAGATTTGAAAAATTGGGGTAGAGCTCAATATATTTAATGAATGAAATGTATTTTTGCATAAAAGTGATTTAGAAACATCACATGACACCTCCAAATTTTGGTTGGAATTTTAGATGAATTTATAAAAGGGTTGCAGTGCAAATGGGGCCCTAAAACCAAAGAAAACTCACTTTAAGGAATAAAACTCAAAAAGAAATAATTATGCAATTAAATCCACTTTTAATAGAAATGTTCTTCTTGAGGGGAAAGACAAGTCCAACAATATAACTGGAAAGATTTCACTTGGGGTAAAAACTCCATGATAACAAAGGAAAGAATGGCTCTGAAATCAAAGGAAAAACCAGAAAATAATTTTTTTTAAATTCCTTGGCAAAATTTTAATTAGTAAAACAAGGTCAAAATTTTGGGGTGTCACAGCACCAGCCCCCCCCCAAGGCCCATGCGCATGGGAGAGGGGAAACCCTAAGGGGGAGGGCCTCCACTTGACTTGGGAGGCACTCCTCCCCCCCTTGGCCGCCGCCCCCAACCCTAGATGGGATCTAGGGGGGCCAGCCCCCTCTCTCCCCACCTATAAATAGTGGAGGGGTGGGAGGGCGGCCACACCCTTGAACCTGGCGCAGCCCCTCCCCTCCAATACCTCTCCTCCTCCGCGTGAGCTTGGTGAAGCCCTGCCGGAGAACTGCCACTCCATCACCACCACACCGTCGTGCTGCTGGTGGACTCTCTTCCTCAACCTCTCCTTCCTCCTTGCTGGATCAAGGCGTGGGAGACGTCTCCGTTCCATATGTGTGTTGAACGCAGAGGTGCCGTCCGTTCGGCGCTAGGATCATCGGTGATTTGGATCACGACGAGTACGACTCCATCAACCCCGTTCACTTGAACGCTTCCGCTTAGCGATCTACAAGGGTATGTAGATGCACTCTCCTTCCCTCGTTGCTAGATTACTCCATAGATTGATCTTGGTGATGCGTAAAAAATTTTAAATTTCTGCTACGATCCCCAATACCGTCTTGTCGTTTCTCAACGTCACATGCACCGATGGTCTGGAAAGACATGATGAAGAAGCAGGCTATGACGATGGTCAAACAATGGAGGAGGAAGGACATCGTGATGACGGCTCCAGTGACCGAATGGAGGGGGAAGGACACCGTGATGACGGCTCCGATGACCGAATGGAGGGGGAAGGACACCGTGATGACGGCTCCGGTAACCAAACGGAGTCCGGCCAGGTATATATATATATATTTATTAATTAAGCATGTGTTGACTATAGCTAATTGATGCTTTAATTGTTTTTGGTATGTACACATATTAACTCTCTTCTTTTTCTTCTTTTCTAGCCCTCCGGATCGAGCAACACTTCGGTAACGAGACGAGGCCCGAAGAGAAAGTTGCGCACGGATGAAAGGTACACGATCGTCGAAATTGATCGTGTTGGCCAACCGATTGAACCCCTCCGGACCAAGCAAAAATTTAATGCTCAGTGCGGGGTTCTAGTTAGGGACATGATCCCGATCAGCATCGAGCAATGGTTGAAGCCTAAGGACAAAGACTCTCAGGTGTCTTATGTCAGCGATAGGAAGAAAGCTGATCTTTGGACCGCGCTGCAGGAAAATTTCACCTTCCCGCCAGAGGAGGATCCGGAGAATCCAGTTAAAAAGCCAATGATCAAGGCTTATGCTCTTAAGAAGATGGCTGAGCTATTCAGGAGGTGGAAGAATGAGCTGAAATCATCGTTTGTCGACCAAGACAAGACTCCAAAATTCATCGGCCGATTTGAGAAGATCAAAGATCAGTGGCCCACATTTGTCACCAAAAAGAAATCTAAGAGAGCAGCGAAGATATCAGCGACAAACAAGAAAAATGCTGCAAAGAAGAAGCATCACCATCGCACGCGGTCAGGTGGCTACCTGAAAGCCGGGCCGTTGTGGGACAAGGCTGAGAATCACCTCATTGCTAAAGGGATCGAACCAGAGACGCGACGCTGGCCAGACCGTTGCAGGACTTGGTTCTTCGGGGTTGGGGGAAAATTGGACCCTGTAACAGGGAAGTGCGTTTGGACCAACGAGCAGCTGAACACACCCATCGTGAAGCTTTAGGAGTATATCAAAAAGGCGCAGCAAGGGACGTTGGCTCTATTGCACCTCCTGAACCTGGCACAACTTTTCACTGCCGGCCGATTCCAGAAGGATATGCTAGGGTGATGGTCGATGAAATCACGGAAGGATTTGAGGACCTCCAGCTTGACCACCCTACGGGTGACGGGGAGACTCGGCTGGGTTCTTGTCTGAAGACTCCATGCCTATGGCGGAATGAGCTCATCAACCTTCCAAACTAGACGCCTCCGCCTCCTCCTCCTCCTCCTCCTCCTCCAGCGAGTCAGGGCACTCCGCCTCCTCCACCGCCTCCTCCTCCGGCGAGTGATCAGGGCACTCAGCCTCCTTCTCCTGCGTGTGGCGGCACTCCGCCTCCTTCTCCGCCTGCGCCCGAGCAGCCACCAGCCTCCTTCTCCGGCGCGTGGCGGCACTCCGCCTTCTTCTCCGCCTGCGCCGGCGCGCCCGAGCAGCCACCCGCCTCCTCCTTCTCCGCCTCGCCAGCAAGGGCGGAAGAGACCCGCCGCCGCCCCGGCTGCTCTGGCGCGTCGTAGTCCTTCTCCTCCGCCTCGTAAGCAAGCACGAAAGAGGACAACCGCAGCCGCTCCGTCTGCTCCGACGTCTAGCAGTACAGCCAGAGGCAGGCAATACAGATTCGGTCCACCTCTCAAGCCTCTAGAGAAGTTACCATATGAGAGGACCGTGGAAGAAAACGCGAAGATCGTGGAAAAATAAGTGAATGACTTATTTGAAGGGGTGAAAGCAAAGAGACATCCACCTCTGGAGGAGAAGGTAGACCGGGTGAAAGCAAAGCGCACACTTGATGCCCTGAGGAAACCACCGAAGTCTCCGCCAAAAACCAACTATGAGCGCATTACTGCAAAGGTATATATCGAAGCGGAGCGGTCGGGAAATACTATCAGTGATCGAAGGTTAGCAGAACGACGAGTTGGGAAAAAAATTGCCCAGCTCGGCGAACAAGCGGACCAATCGTGCCCCCCGCTCAAGGTGTCTAGCGATATCGTCGCTAATGATCCGGGGATGGTGCCCGGTTATAGCAATCTTGAAGATTACCTGCCCGACGATGTACATTATGATTTCTTGGAGGTGGAAGAACACCAATACCATTACGGGAAGCCTCTTGTCAAAGATGAAAAATCTCTAATAACGATGATGCGAAGATTCCATGATTGGTACATGGAAACCTGCAAAGAGTCTGGGGGGGCGAATACTTTGTATCTGAGAGTTAAAGAGGAGCACGACCTCGTTGGAATTGATTTGTTGACTCTTCCATTTGAGGAGTTCTTCCAGTGGTTCAATCAAAAGGCCCTCGATAAATTAACGGTCACTTGCTACTGTTTGTAAGTACTACTTCTGTCATTAAGTCTCTATATATAACTCAGCTCTTTCATTGCATGTATATATGATTATCCTCACTATATTATGCAGATTGAAGATTGTCGAGTGCAGAAAAGCAGAAATGTATGATATTGGGTTCATTAACACAAATCTCATAGATAAATTTGAGGTTGAAAAGAACGCCGATGATGTTGAGGCCAACTTGCTCAAATCATTGATAGTAAATCAAAACAAAGATAAAATACTCTTTCCTTACAACTTCGAGTGAGTGTTACTGTCTTGTGCATATTCGGTTTCCCTTATTACTCGAGCGAGGTTATAGTAACGTAATTGATGAGTTATGCATGCATGCGCAACTTCCACTATATTCTCATGGAGATTAAGCTTGAGCAGGGACTAGTAACCGTCTTAGACTCGAGACGAAAATCTCCCGAGACCTATGCGGAGATGACTAAAATGCTCGAGAAGTAAGTTCAATCAATCATTATCGCACCATATTGGCAACTTTTTGTTCATTTCCTAATATCAAGTAATTGTTTTTTTTGTCTCGCAGGGTTTGGAAAGTATTCACCGCACAATCTCCGGGACTGTCGGGGGAGCTGCGATGGACATACCCGAAAGTAAGTAGTACTAGCTAGCTAGTTCCGCGCATCTCGATCCCGTTGATTCTAGCTACTTTCATCAATGCCATTTATAATGCTTCATTATCAGTTTGATTAACCTCTATTTCTCGTAAAGTGTTTGTGGCAGGAACAAGGGAATGATTTCTGTGGATACTACGTGTGCGAGTTCATCTACAACGCGACTTGTAAAGATAATCGGGGCTACTCTAAAAGACAATTTGATGTGCGTAAGCAATAATATTCACAATTTCATTTTATTACAGCATCATTTCTGTTGAGTTTCATTCATATATATGTATTAACCCCCTTCTTCAAATTAGACGTGGGAGATGTGGAATGAACTCCTACTAGCTAGCGTGTCGAGGGCCTCTCTATACGTATAGTACGTAGCGTCGACCAAGCATGGAGATAAGAGAGGACACTTCTCTTTATTAATTAATTAGCTACCTAACACAATATATGAAACACCTTAATTAACCATACAAAAACCCCAAATCCACCCCCCCCCCTTTCAGAAAAAAACAAAAATCCTAGCCCCTGAACAGCTGACACGTGGATGCCACCAACCGGGACTAAATGCCCTCCTGCCTGGGCTCGCCACAGCGGCCACATGGAGGCCCATCTGTCCTGGTTCGTATAAGAACCGGGACTAAAGGCCAAGGGCATTAGTAACGACCCTTTAGTCCCGGTTTCGTAACCGGGACAGATGGACCTTATGAACCAAGACAAATGGCCCTTTTTCTACTAGTGTCCTCCTTGAGTCGTGCATCGGCGGCTGAGAGGGCCTTTCCTCTGCCATACAAGTCCCACACCCACTGCACTAGGTGGATGACGTCGCCGTCGTCCTGACCAAAGCCGGTCGTTGTCCACAGGCCACCTCGAGGAGGACCACCCCAAAGTTGTACATGTCTGACTCGACGCTCGCCCTGCCAGCTAGCACGCACTCCGGATCCATGCACCCCATGGTGCCGGCTATGCCGGTCGTGTGCGATCTCCGGCCGTCGTTGATGAGCCTTGCGAGCCCGAAGTCGCCGAACTTGGCGGTGAAGCAAGCGTCTAGCATGATGTTGCTTGGCTTGATGTCCCTGTGCACTACTCTCTGCTCCGTGTCTTGATGCAAGTACAGAAGTGCAGAACCTACTCCGAGCACTATCTTGTACTCCCTCCATTCTAAAATATAGTGCGCCCGCGCTTTCCGAGGTCCAACTTTGACCATAAATTTAACCAACGAGACCAACTGCGGTGGGAGAAAAGTTTATATAATTGAAAACTTCTTTCAAATACGAATTCACTGATATAATTTTTGCTCCCGCCACAATTGGTCTTGGTAGTTAAATTTACGGTCAAAGTTGAAACACGTGGATAGAGGAAGCACTACATTATGGAATGGAGGGAGTACCTACAATTGTCAAAAGTATTACAGTAAAGTGCAGAAAATATTGACAGAGGAACCTCAGTTTTATGGAACTAACATCTACAGACTTGTTAGTGAAAAAACTCTTCTAAATACTACTCTCTCTATTCCGAAGTACAAGGTATATTAGTTTTTCTCGAGTTAATTTAGAGAGAATTTCTTATTTGACACTACTTGAAAATGCGGTTCCTTATTTGGCCCTGGTAAATTTTTCTTCCCTATTTGACACTTCGTGAAATTTTCTTGCCTTATGTGACACTCTAGGTCATTTTGAGCACTAATGGTGTTAGATGGGGACAGGAAAAGACGTTCTCACCCCTGATGCATTATGTGACCAAAATTTTATATAAGACAAAAGCTTAGTCCTCAATAATACAAAATAAACTAATACTTTATTTGTTGGCAAATGGTAATGCATCTCTTAAAAAAATACAAGCTACTAATTTCTCAATAATATAAATTATACTGCATGCTACTAATTAAAATGCTCACGTGTGTAAATTTGTTTGATATATTGCATGCAATTCACCCTGCTGTTATAGGGAAGAGAAACCCTAGAACGACACCATGAAATCGATCGACCGGCAGGCTGCGCAAAGGTTTCGATCATCTCATTCCTTAAATTCTTATAAACACTCCGGAGAAAAAAAATCAACATACATTTTCCATGCGATCGAGCCGCGTATGCATGCATGCGGATTAGCAGCAGGCCAGCAGCCGTCCATGCCCATCTCTGAGTCGGCGATTATGCATATCTCCGACGCCCTCGCCGATGCCCAGCATCATCCCGCCGACTGCCGCGCCCATGAGCCCCATCCCTCCGCCGCCACTGTCGTCGTGCCTCGCCGGCGTCGCGGACGGTGCGCCGTACCCATACGGAGCCACTGCGCTCTGCTGCTGCGTGTACCGCGTGTGGTCCATCACCGTCAACGGCGCGTCGTCGGTGAGGCTGTAGGAGATGTGAAGCACCCCCGCGCTTTCCGACCGGTGCTGGTGCTCGCGCGCAGGCGACGCCGAAGAGGTCCTGCATGGGGACCAGCACCTCGCCGACGTAACGTGCTTGGCGTGGAGGAGTACGTGCAGCGTGAGGTCGTGCGTGTTGGCGGACACAAGGATGGGGAACCGCATCGGCGCGTGGCACACATGGGGCAACGGCTGCTGTGGCGGTGCGAGTGCGTCCGGTGCGTCATCACGGTGGATCGCGGCCGGAGATGGTGCAAAACACATGTGACTACGATCGTCGCGTCCCCATGGGCTGATGGGCGTTCTGGATTGCCACGTGCGCATACAGTTGCTGTTGTTCGCGGCCGTCGCTTTCAGCTCCGGCAGCGTCCGTGGCCGCCGCGGGGAACGTGGAGCGGCAACCGTCGAGGTCGGCTTAGCAAGAAGAACGCGTTCGTCGACGGGCACTCCCCAGCCCACATCTGCTCGCTGACGGGCAAGGAGCTGACGAGCGCGTTCCGGTGCCTCAGCCGGCTAATGATGCTCACCTCAGAGACGAACTCCTTCCATCCTTGTCGAGAGGTCTCGGACACCCTCTTGATGGCCACTTCGCGGTTCATGTCGCTCAGGAACCCTTGGTAAACTGACCCAAAGCATCCCCTTCCGAGCGCCCTGTCGTCGGAGAACGGGAGAAGTTACCAGTTGCAGCAGCGAGGTCGTCGTATGAAAATCGCCGGGGTCCGGCAGCTCCTTGGTCGAGCTCGTCGTCCACGAGTTCGCCGCGGAAGAGTGCAGCCACCGCTTTCAGCGGTTGTTTGGTTTTCGTCATGGTATTTCGCCTTGGGCCGCGGCGGAAGATGAGGCAAGCCGATATGCTGAGAACAAGTAGCACCA
Organism: Triticum urartu; assembly: GCF_003073215.2. NCBI lineage: Eukaryota > Viridiplantae > Streptophyta > Magnoliopsida > Poales > Poaceae > Triticum > Triticum urartu. Next base: position 53,361,438 of record NC_053026.1, on the reverse strand, counting down.
CGGCGATGGCGGTAACCGCGGTGAAGACCCCGAACGGCACTCGTTGTTGGCGGCTGGACGCTGTGCCTGTCAACCGGCAACCCGTGCCGTAGATGAAGCCGTCGCCCTCGAGCCCATCCTGGCATTCGCACCGGAACGCCTCCTGACCCGTGGTCGGCGCGGTGAACTGGGTGCAATTTGCTCCGGGTGAGCAGCGGCACCGCCCCGGCACCCACCAATCGAGCTCCAGCACGCCCAGCAGCATTGCTGGCCCCATTGCATCGCTGTAGCTTATCGACGACACCAGCCCGGTGCAGTCCGAGCGGAGCAGCTCGCTTCTATTCAGAAAATGGTAGCCGCTTGTAATGTTAGAACGCAAGGGGGGCTGGATGCATCTGATGGATTCGTTGGCGCTGCAGTGAGACGAGGTTCTGTTCATGAAGCTGACAGGGGTGATGCTGCAGTTGTTGATATTGGCACGGTCGTCGCACGAGCTAACGATGAGGCTGTTCCCGGAGGAGGGAGCGTAGCTGTCCGAGAAGAGCGCCGCGACGGACGTATTGAAACGGCGGGAGCAGTCGGGTTGCAGGTCGACGATGATCGAGCGCTTCGTGACGTTGCGCACGAGCAGTCCCAGCTCGAACGCGCGCCCGAGCCACGCGGCGCCGACGCCGTTGACGCCGGCGTCGCATCCGAGCCGTATCGTGCAGCCGCTGGAGAAGCCGAACGGGTACGGCAGCTCCATGCCCCCGCATCTCCGATCGCATCCTCCGCCGACCGCCGCTCCAGCCCCGCGTGCCGCATGCAGAAGCGCCACCACCACCACCACTGCCAGCAGCGGCAGCGGCAGTCCGGCCGCGCCCCGCATATCTCACGGAATCTAGCTAGCTTATATCCGAGCAAGCTTGGCCGGCCGGCGTCTGGTCTTGATCCGTGGCGAGTGGTGGTGCGCGCTTGCCTCGCCCCCACGCAGGGGCTGACGCTGCCGCCTCTTTTGTACTTTGCTGCTGCCGTGTTTGACAGAACAAACGAAACGACCACGCTCCTCCACTCGTCTTGTGCACGTACTACACACGCGTATCTTTTTTTCTTCGAGCATACACAATCATATCCTGTGTGCACGTACTACACACGCATACCTTCACTCGCCAAGCAGCCTGCGCTCCCGATCTTGCACCGCGGCTTGGTTTGTCTAGGGCCGGTACGGTACAAGGTGATTGTTAACCACAACTCGCGAGGTTCGACCACAGTTTGCTTACACAAACCTACTGATCATTATGCTGAGCATTTAGTTTGATGTTAACAGCACCGTTCAAGGACAATAGTAAACAGCTTTCAATTAGCCAGACATCGTGTTCACAAAATGTATTACAATAAGACTATATACTAAAGCTCTTAACCCAATTTTGGTGTGCTGCTCGCACAGCACTGTACAAGGACAAAAGTAAGCCGGTAGTCCTGGTTAATCACTACACGTTAGAATATATGATTAATATGATTTGACTCATTATAATATCCTAAATGTTGCGTCGTGCAACTGCAGTATTTTGCGAGTGAAATGGATAAAAACCACCACATTCCTGTCACAACTCGCAAAAGACCACCACAATTCAAATCATGGCAAAATGCATGGAACACTATCGTTGATAGTGGCACAAAAGAAACTAACGGAAAAATTGAGTTGTTCTTTTTACGTGGCTAAGCGTCCACATGGCGGCAAAGCTGACGGCACGCTTGGTCGGAGCCTAGGTTCAACCCATTCATCGTTCCACAGTCATTCCCGCTCCTCTCCTCGCTCCCTCGCGTTGTGCTTCTCTGCTACTCCCTCCCGCTGCTCTACTGCTTGCCGTCAAAATCTCTCGACCTCATCACCGCCCAGCTGTCGGACGCAATGGTCTCTTGGAACGACGATGAGAGCAGCAATGGATCCCTGGCAGCGTTCGACTCTCACATAAGCTCCTCTCTTCTTTGTCTCCTAGGTTAGGGTTAGGGTTACAAATACTTATGATTGCTTGTGAATTGGGGATTTACTGGATTTGTAAGTCGATTTGAACCAAAATTGTGTCTAATTGAGCAGCTCTAACCGATTTGAGCTCAATCCAGGCGCCTCTTACCATTCAAGACTCCGACTTTAAAGGCAATGTGGATTTGGAGTGCAACCACAAGAGAAATGCTAAGAAAATTGTAGCTTTCGAAGGCACCCTCACCAGAAGGAGGTTTTATGGTTGTGCACAGGATGTAAGCAAACCCTCTGTCCAAGGATGACAAAATTTTGTGAGTTCAAAAGCAAGTTAATTTACTGAAATATGAATTGTGTCCATTGCAAAGTTAATGGATTTAGTAGATTCATCCGATTTCCATGGAATTTATGTAGATTTCACTGAATTGTGTCACATAACTGATGTTTTATGTAGTTGTAATCCTCTGTAAACATGAAACACTATGCATTGACCTGTTACCATTTTGGTTGTGTGTTGTCGATTTTGTAAGTGTGCAAGTGAAGTTAGTACAAAGTTGAGTCATCTATTTTGGAACGGAGGGAGTAGTTGCTATAAATTCTTGATGCACTGTATTGTTAAGTGTTGTAAATTTTGGTAAGTGTTCAAGTAAATTTTGCCTCATCTCAGACATTGCATTGTCGTTGTGATATTTTCTTCTCAAGTTGTGCATTGTTTAAAACATGAGTGCAAAGTGTTTGTTTCAATTGGAAAATGGGGTGTTCTTTCTTTCCTTGTAGCAGTTGTTGTATTTCCTGACAATTGTTTAAATTAAGTGATGTGTTTTTTATTTTGCAATTAGGCAAATGTGGCTTTATTCAGGGGTTGACAAGGAGTCGCCTGAAGCAATGAAGAAGGCACTACAGAAGTTGTGGGGTCCATATGAAGAATGCAGGAGTCCTAGAATCCAAGAAGGGCTTGATCATGCAGAGGAAGTGCTCAAGCTCCTAGACAAGGTAAAGCAGTTGGATGCGAGCACCACGAGCCTACTTCCACACCAACGAACGACAAGACAGCCCATCCACTCTCTGCTCCACGCCGCCATCGGCCCGCGCAGCCACGCGAGCCCTCACCTCTTCCTGAGAACTTCCCGCGCTGCATAAGCCCAGGCCAGAGACCAACAAAGTGGCCCCGCCGCCACCGACGCCGCGCAAGCTTTGCCTGGCGACGCTAACCGGTGGCAGCGAGAGGAGGAAAGGTGAGGATTGCGATTGTCGGCGGCGACTAGGGTTTCCTCACGGGAGTGACACGAGAGAACCTATCAACCCGCGCAGCCGGGGGAAGCCCGACACGAAGGTTGTCTTGAGAGATTCACTTTTGTGTTCTTGATTGTTCTTCTTTCCCCCTCCAAGTGTGTGAGATTGAGCCAAACTAGAATTCTACCCTACATTAGGCCCCCTCCTTCGTCGGGGAGCGTTCTCTCCCCGCTTCTTCCTCATATCAGTCGTCCCGGGTGGGAACACGTCAAGATATGCATGAAACAAGGTAAGCCAGACATGGGCTTCATCATGTCCTTCACGAAAGGAACAAACTCAAAGGAGTAGGTGAGCCAGCTCCAGCAGCCTGCGTCACCGCACGGGCTGTCGGGTCCCCTCTTCATAGGCCCAATAGGGTATAAAAGGAGACGCTGGAAACATTTGTAGGGGAGAATTGAATAATACAAAAGAACACTCCAGCAGCCTGCGTCACCGCACAGGCTGTCGGGTCCCCGCTTCATAGGCCCAATAGGGTATAAAAGGAGGCACTGGAAACATTTGTAGGGGAGAGTTGAATAATACAAAAGAACAAACTAAAGCAGGAGTAGGATGTTACACCACTACGGTGGCCTGAGCCTGGTAATAAACTTTGTCGCGTGCCTGGAGTAATGAGTGTTTAAACCCCTATCTGAACAATCTAGAGTTGCATCGTAGCTCTGATCTCGACGATCACCCGCCAACATGGTGGGACAAGATTCTCACTCACAATGCTCAACTTGTGAATGCACTGCTTCTTGTTGTATGGGAAATTTGGAAGAAAAGAAATGCACCCATTTTTAGTTGTTGTATGGGAAATTTGAAAGAAAAGAAATGCACCCATTTTTAGGAACAAGACCGGCACCGGTGGCAATCATCACACGAAACACCAAGTGTCTCCTTGGGCCATTGCGTGGGCCAAGAATTTGAGTAATATAATACCACAAAAGTAATTCAATTAGGCTATTGCCGTTTTGCAGCTAGGCAAATATTTCACCTTATTTTTTTTAAAAAAAAAAGAAAAACTCCCATTGCACCGACCCCCCAAACGTGCTTTTCATACTCCCTTCATTCCTAAATATAAGCCTTTTAGAGATTCTAATAAAGGCTACATACAGAGCAAAACAAGTATGTAGTCCTTATTGAAATCTCTAAAAGGAGTATTTAGAAACGGAGAGAGTAGTACCATTTGGAATGAATGGTGAGCCATACCAAAAAAAAAAGTAAACTGTCGACAAAGCGGATGGAATAACCTTTGTCAGAACACACTTTCACCAGCCACAAGACATCTAAGACAACTCCATCCCAAGTTGCGTGGCACAAGAGCACATGCATGGTTTCAAACAAACTAACATGGAAGTCACATTGGCACCCGATACTGCTATACAAAATCGCCACGGCCCAAACAGAGAGGGCGGGTCTATCATCCATGGCTACATAGGATGCACACTAGACGTCTTGCATATTCCAGTCAATGATTCTTGTTTCTCACTTGCCTAGATGAGTCAAGATCCTGCTGATGATGGCGTCTTTCTTACCAGAAACCGGGAGGCCATGCGCCGTCAGGTAGGTCTTCAAATCCATCACTGTCATGTCCTTCAGCTGCAAATTAAAGATTCAGAATTTTGCAAAACAAACATCAGTGTGGTTAACTCAGAAAGGTTTGGATGAATGGCGCTATTCAGGGATATCAAAGAAACAACACATCCAAATGTAATTCATGTTTCAAAGGTGCATGCATAGTTTGACATGTATAACCTCATTTTCTGTGGATTCTTGGTGGAACTATAGTTCCTAAAATGCCAAGATCTGGCATATTATGCTAACTAGTTTTGTAATTACAGCATGGGTTGTAGAGTGGGCGACTATCAAAAGACCAATTTATCGCAACAGTTTGCGTATTGAGCATTTTTTTTCATGTAAACATAATCTTTGTAATATAACCTGACTACTCACCTTCCCATTATCTGCAAGGTCTGCCCAATCATAAGCCGCGCTTTTCTGTGAAGCTGCATCCGCAATTGCTTTCCTCTTCTTTGAGGCCCCACCTTTTGCTGCTGCTGCCTCAGCTTCCTCTTGGTCATAATTTTCACCAAACACTGCAGCCTTAAATTCTTCTATAGCTTTAACTACTCCTGGCCTAAGATAAGAGTATAGGAAATATTCCACGATAAGGTACGGGACGACTGTTGTATGTTTCTTTTATAATACAAACAATACGTTTGATAAGTAAACCTTCAGCTTATTTAAGCATGCCCTAGATTGTTCTTTCTTATACGTATAAAGAATAAAAATATCTTAAGCTTATTTCAGCATGCACTAAATTATGTTTTCATCATCACTGTTCCTGTTTGGACGCAGGAACACCAAGATGGTTGACTATAGTTATTCAATAAGTTGCATTTGCAAGAAAGAAATGGCGGAATTAGGATGTAGCATACACAATTGACAAAAGAAAACATGTACCTAGCCAAGCCTTCTTCATCGGGAAGGGTCTCATCCTTTATATCCGGCATCTCATCCTCACCTAAAGCTAAGGCCTCCAAAATCCCGTAGTGTTTTTGTAATCCTGTTCCATGACAGAACAGAAACCACAATCGGAATAATGAGAAATTCACTGAATTTAGAGTCTGTGCATCAACTTAGTTCTTAATGCTCATTGCCATGCTAACCCAACAAGATATTGAGCTACAACACATCAGCAAGCAATCCTGGTCTATATAGATTGTAAGATAAGAGGCAAATCTACAAGTGGAACACACACATAAGTTACGAGTAGTTCTAACAAAAACTAAAATCAATTCTAGGTAGTGATTTACCTGGGTTAGCAAAATGGCGTACTGAGAAATGCTTCAGGTCAATACGTCTCAACAGATTCGAAGCTTTCTTTATTTGCTCATCTGTAGCGCGAGGTGCATCCCCAGAAGTCAGATGAACCTGCACATAAGTGTAAAATCATTCTGTTGCTTAAGAAGGGAAAATACAAATGCAGCACCAGTGGTTACCTCTTCAGGATATCTAACATCATCCGAGTATGGAAGATAGATCATGTGCATTCCAGGTGGCTCATCTTGACCACTCGAAGAAATAACCTCTTCCTGTTTTTCAATCCCAGTGTTTATTTTGGGAAGGAAAATAGTTGGGGGTTATGAAATTGTAAATCCAAGAAGTTCAGAGCCACAGACAGAAAAATCATGATGCATAATACAAAAAAGTAGAATGTGATGCAGGAGTAGATAATTTTCACACCATCCACTCGAGTCTTATCCTATAAGTGAGAAATGGGGAGAAGCTGGAACATGAAAGATTGGAAACTTGAGTATCACTACAAGAGGTGTTTGTAGAGCCAAGTCATTTCGGGTTTATTACAGTTTACCTCATTATCTCACTGAGAAATATCCAAGTAATTAGTTGAATGAAGCAAGTAGAAAATTTTCAGGGAAACGAAGCAAGAAGATTGAAGATTAGTCGTTTTTGTTCATGTAATCAAACCCAGATATTGACATAGTTCTGTGGTTGCCCAGAGATAAGCTATCGTGTGATGCATAGAACAATCATGTTATACATCAACTTGCCAGAAATCATTTTTTATGGAAAATAAGAAGGGGTTTTTGTGTGCAATTAACACCATTTGCACTGTTACATTGAATAGATTTGTCCTTAAAGAGGTTGCTCATATCATACACGTAACCCAGACTAAAAAGTTTACCATAGTAATCATTGCAAAACAAACATAAACATGGAAAATACATCTTACTTGTGCAACAAGGGCTACAAGCCGTGGGCGAGTTGGGGTCCCATAAAACGCAAGTGCAAACCTGAAATCATACATATCATAATTCTAAGTTTGTAGCACGGATCATATAACCGTAAAAAGAAACACGAAACACTACATTTATGATGCTATAAGCATGTGTACTCTTGTAATCTTGTTACAGAACACCTTAGTCTATGCCCAGCCATTTGTTTGAATAAACACATGAGAACATGTACAACATGCAAGGTTTTCGAGTCGACAAGTCATTCTGGGGTAGCGACTCTTGACGAGTCGTGCCGTGCCGATCGACTAGTAGAGGTGTTTGACGACTTCCAGTTACAACTCATCGACTAGTCGCGACTAGTCGTTCGACTCAAAAACAGGGGGACAACATGACACATGATAGCTACTCCCTCGGTTCACTTTTGTAAGACGTTTTAGACATTTAGGAAAGCATCTAAAACAGTTCAATTTCAGCTGTCTTAAACGACTTACAAAAGTGAACAGAGGGAGTAGTAGTAATAACATAGAAAGGTTTGAGATGATGGGTTGCTACAGAACATTATGTTAATAAGATAAGTGATTATCTGTTGATGTGGCCAAACTCTTATTGACTTTGGCACCTCCCATACACAAAAAGAGCCGAGTAAGTTGAACATACATGCCAAAGCGACAACCTAAAAAAAATATACAGCCCAGCAGAAGTTACAAGGAACCAATTAGGCATAGAAGGGGAAAACAGGTAAATGGCATTGACTGGGATCCTACAGTTTAGAAGAGTGCCAACCAAAAACCCATTTTAGATATGTGACCTAAAAGAAATAACTTTCCCTGTTGTGTACCGTATCACCCATTACCATGCTTTTCACATCATAAGCCACAACTCCTTTATCCTTTCATTTTCCAAACAGCCAGCAGACTACAGATCACACCATCAAAAATTATTTCAACAGAAGACATGACAAACAAACCCAAAACTACAACAAACAATGTTCCAACCACGTGTATTCGAATTCATTTACTTGTCGTGAATAATACCTCAACATCATACCCAAGTGGTTATCCCCAGAAATTATCCCAAACAACGAGAGAATGTAATGTGAGAACCAATAGTCCATACTAATTAGAACCAATAATCCAATACTAGTTCTTTTCAGTGCATCCTTATGATTCAGGATAGCTTTATGCACATTCATAGGTTTCAGTTCTCGGACAAGCTTTCTTCCTGAAGTGGTCATAGAAGTTGTGGCAGGATCGGGAATAAGCGATAGTGACTAACCGTCCAAGACGCAGCATCGAGCTATGTAAAGCAACGAACACACGAATGCTTCCGAATATTTGCTGCATCAAAGCAAAGGAGGTAAATCGCATCCACCCATTATTCAACAGCCCTAGTTATGTTCAGCATCAAGCTATGTAAAGCATGAAAATGTGAGTGCTTCCAAATATTTGCTGCATCAAAGCAAAGGAAGTAAATCTAGCATGCACCCATCATTCAACAACCCTAAATATTTTCAAGAGATCTATTTTAGTTACTAATAGGACAAAGTAACTAATCACTGAGCGAAGCATTATATTTTCACTAAGAGAACTACTCCTTCAGGCTGAACAAGAAGTAGTATGCACTAGAACCACCAAGTCAAACTACAAAAGTGCCCTCACATATAATGAAAAACATTCCCATCAAGGAAAATATTGAAAGTTTACAACTATTGATTATCTACCTAAAGTTAGAGAAGCACATATAATGAAAACATTCTCATCACAGAAAATATTGGAAGCTTATGAACAAGATTATCAGTCTAAAGACAGAGAGTAGAGACATAAATGGTCTGGACTCTGTAGAAACAACATAAAAATAGTATTCGAATGATGAACGTTATGCACAAAAGAACAAAGTACCCTTGGCGATGACCAATATAAGGAAGTGTTATTACCTCATCACTGGGGTAAATAAATGTTGACGGACTTAAGTTATGATAATCTTTTAAGCAATCCAATGGCTTGAACCCTAAAAGGCGAAGATGATGACTTGAAACCCTCTTCACATCAGACAATTCACGAACAGAAAATTTAACAACTTTACTGCACAAACATGAATACATAAAAGTGCTTTAAGATCACAAATATAAGCATCAAACTGAAACAAGAAAACAAATAATGGAAAGATTGGTGAAGAAATCAGGAAGCAGATACTGGAAGTATAACACAAATAAATCTAGAAACCAAAAAAATACATTATTAGATGACACTGTATAAACATATGTGTACTTACTCATTGTATAGCTGGAAGCGCTCTTGGGGAGCCTGAAGAAGGGCCCCGGTGTCATTGCATATGAAAGACCTTTCAGTCTGTATAAACATCATTTTATGTGTTAAGGGAATGTAAGCAAAAAGCAACTGTAAGAGAAGAGTTGCACTGTAAAATTTCCCTAATAAAAGGAAGTTAATGACAACAAAAACTCTCACTTCCATAAGATATGCAACATCTCATTATGTGAGTACATTCAGGAACAGATTCCGAAGAAGAAAAAAAGCCCAAAGACTGTACAATATGTAAAAGTGTTGAATGTTCTGTTATGCCCAAGAGGCACTATAATAGTACTCCTCTACACAGTGACTAGTCCTTGATCCGTTTCCTTTTTGTGTGGCAGACACATGGCATCTCAACCTTAACTCCCTTGAAGGTCAAGATATGCATGACCATAAAATAGTAGCTCTATGATCAAGACAGTAATAGCTGCTTACGTAAATGCATACTCAAAACATGTGGAAGTGCTGGGTACTGATCCTATACACAGGTTGCGTCAATCTTTTGCCCTATCATGGTAAAAGATTGGCGTTGCGTAATCTGGGTCTACAATAAATCAGTTACCACACTGTCAGACTATAGAATGTTGCATCATCAACCATGAAAACATTTTCACTTCCCGGTCAAATTAACCAAATATCCTTAAAAATTAGAGCAGGAAAAGAATTGCTTAGATGCTCTTTCAACATTATCCAAGAGATGGTACTGCATAGCCAGGATGTTATCTACACAATTCTTAGCTACCCTCCATATTACAAATATTTGTTCTGGAAATGCCTTCAGTCAAAATTTTCAAACTTCGACTATAAATATTGTTTCAAATATTTAGTTTGAGAACTTGCAAACCATATGCTTATATTTGTTTTGAGAAGTACTCATACTATGATAATTTTCTTGTGTTATGTATGCATACTATTACAATAGTAAAATTAGTGGTCAAAGGTAAATCTTGAAGACCATGTCAATATCCGAAACGACATGCATTTGTGATACAGAGGGAGTATGACTTAAGCCTACCATAAGCTCATCACAACTTTTGTAATGATAGCATAACAAACTATGAAGGTGCATCAGCAAAATCCAAAAAAGTAAGCAACAAAGAGCATATATTTTTCATAGAGCATAACTTTACCTTTAATGGAAGGTTACTGATCGAGTCAAGCCACGTAATCGTCCCTACAAATATAGAAGTAACACATTTACGCTTAAGTTACAACAACTTGTAAACAAGCATTGGAAAGACAGAGTCAGAGCATACCTGGAGCAGTTGGACGGATTAGCGCATATGTGTTCACCTCTATGCAAACATCATTCGTAATTGCAAATGAGAGAGTTTTGACTTTGCGCTTTTTCATCATTCGCTTTCTCAGTTGATCAGTCATATCCTCCAGCCTTCAAAGAACAACACTAGAATGAGGCTCAAAGTAAGTGGGTCTAAACCAAACTATCTAACTAAAGTAAAGCATAAGCATAACCTTCCATAATGATTAGGGTAACAGACTGGTAGCATAAAAATTATCATTCATACCAAGAGATGCTAAGATATACTCCAGCTAGAGCTTCTGAAAGCTCTACAAAGTTAGCTAACGATTCTTGTTGATGATCAAGCAAAAAATCCATTCAAGTTTTTGTTACGGGCGCAGCAGACCTACAGGCGCAGATCCAAGACAGCAACAGCAGCAGCATCTGAACCCACTTTGGACGGTAAGGTGATAATCGACTAGGACTACTAGTCCGTGTTTCAATGACCCAATCAGGAGAGGCGCCTGATTGCAGCCCAGAAGAGTTAGTATCCTAGTAGCAGTTAGCTACATATTAGAATATTACTAGTTGGCTATATGCCAATTGTGTATGGTATCCTTTCTCTAGGGTCTGCTATGTAAGTGAACTGTATAACTAGTTGAATTAAACAACAAATAGATTCTCCAAGTCACAAGTGTTCAGAGCCCTGCTCCGTGGCTGGGGAAGAGCCATGCCGCGTGTACAAGAGTGAACCGCTCTTGTGCTCAAACCACAATTCTCGCCTACATATGCATCCACCTCTTCCCTACACCCGGGCACATAATGGTTTTACAGCTGGATTAGTTCACACAAGAAGTGCACCTGAGGTTACTTAACCTAAATTTCATGCAGAACAGCAAAAAACCTTATGGAAGCATTTGTACGCTTAAACAAAGATTAACAAGTTTTCTTTGGCGAGAACAAAGATAACAAGTTAACCATTACTTCAGATGTTTTATCCTATGTTCTTATAACATGTGGAGGACAATGCACAGAGTTGACACCCACTACGCACAAAATTCGTGGGAGGACAATAGCAAGTCTACATAGTCACAAGAAACAACAGACTGTATATTTGTTCTCAGATCTGGTTCTGAGACACAGATTATCTCCATTCAACAAAGTTGCAAGCTCCCACTCGAGCACCAATATTTGTCTTTTTTCTTTTCTTTGCGGAAAGTAATTAGAAGAATAAGATACCGTTGAGTATTTACATTTGTATCAACAAGACAAGAAACAATCAAGAGTAAAATTGGTGATTAAAGAAAGAAATTACTTTTCACCAGCAGATGGCACGTACTGCACTACTTCATCTCCCTCCAGACCAATCAAATCCTGGGAGATGGAAGTTGCTTAGCATTTGGCACTGATACGGGGGGAGAGGGGAGCTGCGAAGACTTACTGCATAAAACAGGGACATGTTGAAATCCTCATCAGGCCTACTTAATGGAAGAAGTTCAATAGACAGGCCCAGATCTTGTGCATCCTGAAGGTAGGCAAGTAATTATAGAACAAAAACATAAGATCATTAGGAACATGCCATATTAATTTGCATCTGTGGGCTGCTTGGTGTGAAAACAGAATAGATGTATGTGTCATAGACAAACTTTTGCACGTTGAATTGTGGTCCTGATCATATCAGTCTTTGCTGCTCCTGTAATACCACCAAAAGGATCATCCTCATTGGTGAATATGAGGATTCTCTTACTCACAGTCTTCACAGATCTGAGGAATGAAAAAAGAAGAAAGGGGAATCACTGAAGTTGAACCACATAGGTGTTAACCATTACATTAGATGATAGGTTGATAGCTAAAGCACCTAAAGGATGCTGCATTCACTAACACGTAAATTTATGCTTCAACATCCAGCAAAACACTGTTAAAGCACCTAAGGTATATTGCATTCACTTATAGCTAATAAGTATAATGTGCACAATGATCTAGCTGATGCAAACTAGATCGTTGTGCATAATATATAGAAATTTAAGCTTTACTGCTGAACTGTATCCCCCAAGAAAGTTATAGACAATACTTGTCATGTATACAGGCTACACCTCTACAAAGATGTTTAATGCTACTGGGATGTGTTAATTAATATAAACTACGGCATCTGAGAAACAAAGGCGAAAAGTGAAGTTACCCTTTACGCAGCAGTGCCTGTGCAACCCAAAGAGCATTGTACAGGGTATTCTCTCGAGATCCAGAGGTTATTCCATACCGGCTTCCAATGTTATTCATAAAAGAATCTTGCACAAGTGAAAACAAAGATTATAATGAAAACATAATTGCTGAGTTCTCTCATACACAAGTACCCTACTCCAATTTTATCCATAGAGCCTTTCTATTCAGGCCAAAACAAAATGAAATAAACATCATGCTTACAATGTTCATGTACTGCTACTAATGATATTTCCTAGCTAACTTTCTAAAAGCATGGTTGCCTTACAATTTTTTTGTGACCAAGAGAACACAAAAGATGAAATCAACATGAGATGTAAAATGCCAGAATCAGTTGAGATAATACAATGTCTGAGTTTCAGTCTTGTAGCATGATTTTTATGCATGTGTGATATGGTATAAGTAAACCATCCAACTGTACAATTTCAAATTTTCTGCAAGTGTTATATACAAATCTGCTACATGGAAGTAGCCCAGCATGTGTATCACTCAAACTCTGATCAGCTGTGCAAAAGAACAATTCATTAAGTAGCATTACCTTCTACACAAGAAAATTCTTTAATCAGTCTTGCATCAGGCCTATCAAGTTGCTCTCGTTCTGTGACATTGTAAACATATACACCAGCCAGCTCCTGTAAATTTTTCTTTTCTTTCTGCAAGAGTTATGTGATAGCTATATCAAAGAAGAGTACCATGTAACAATAGCATATCAGTACCACTTCGTAAGTGTTCGAGGAAGTTGCACTTTGTAAGGAACATCATAAAAAGAATCTTATCAGATATTAGTAATCTACATAGTGCAAGACAAACAGTTCATCTCAAATTTTCACACATTTAACTGTTTGATAGACAAAAGAACAAACCATAGCAACATGTCATTTTTTCAACACCCGGCAGTTCTAATCAGTTCATTTGCTGATGGATGAAAGTGGATTTCAAAGAGATAATTGAAATCTTCAAGATCAGTGTCCACTCATCAGGCCTGATAACAGCAGATCTATCAAGTAAAACTAGGAAGCAAAATTGTCACAGAGAGCAATACACCAGCGAAGATTAAGGTCTCAACTAACAGGTTGAAACTCGAAAACCTCGTCTTTGCCGAACAATCACTTGCAGTAAAATCAGAGGACTTGAACCAGCGAATAAATTAACTAATAACTAATCAAGCATCGAGTTAAAGCTTACAACTATGAGTAGCAACTTACGGTGTTAAAGAAGCATATTGCAACTTCATCACGGGATCTCCCGATAATCTGTGTCTTCAGAGACTGCGTGATGCAGTTCACTATGGTATGGAAATGTGTCTCCTGCTTTTCATCTGGCTGCAAGAAACAGCAAAACCAAAATGCTACATTACCTAGCAAATGATTATAACCATGGAACTTCACACAAACTAAATATCGGCAAATTTACAACAAGCTCCTACCCTTACCATCGTATTCCCCCAAACCATTCAGTCTAAAACATAACCTAGAGTCCTAGATCAGAAGCAAACCCTCGAAAGACTAGCTACCTACTTTGCTTCTGCCGAAAACCAAGCATACTACTTGTAAGTTGCACCACTTAGAGAAAGTTATGGTCAAAGTACTCCCTCCGTTCCCAAATATAAGTCTTTTTAGAGATTCCAACAAGTGACTAAGTACGGAGCAAAATGAGTGAATCTACACTCTAAAATATGTCTACATACATCTGTATGTTGTAATCCATTTGAAATGTCTAAAAAGACTTGTATTTAGGAACGGAGGGAGTACATGTTATATACTGACTTAATTACAGAATGAACAGTGCTCTGGGGCTGTGAAACTATGCGCATATAAGCTGCTTGTGCTTCACCTTGGCGGCGTTGGCGGGGGTGAACATCTTGGGCGAGGCGTCTATGAGGTAGACGACCATCTCCTTGTTGGCCTCCCTCTCCTGCATCCAGAACCAGCACACGCTAGCATCAGAACAAATCGCGACGCACGCAGCAATCGAACCCAAGATGGAAAATGGGGGAAAGGATAGCGCGGAGCAGGGAGCGTACATGGAGGTTGTCGTCGTCCTCGTCGCTGTCGTCGCGGAAGATGCCCTCGGGGTCCAGGTCCATGGCGCCCGCCGGAACTAGCACTGGCGCGGGGAAGAAGGGGGCGCGTGGGAACCCTTCCGATAGCTTCTGGAACCTTCCTGGTCAGCGGAGAGACGAGGCGAGGCGAGGGGAGGCGAGTCTTCCTGGTCACGGGAGTTGCGGGACGAGGCGGTGGCGTACGAGTAATGGACGAGCGGCGGCGCCCTCCTCGTCGGCGGAGACCTGGAGGAGCGGCGGCTGGCGGGAGTGGGGGAAACTCGGAGACGAGATTTTCTATTATTTTTTGGACGGCGGAGACGGTGATATATTGGTAGAGGCCCAGTCCACTCCAGCCCACCTGTCACCCCGCATCGACGACTCCCCTGATAGAAAATTCAGTGCGTTGCTATAGCCCATCTATTTATTTTTTGGGCGGCGGAGATGGAAGCAACTAGTTAACGAGCGCTTCTTTGGGAGTCTCGTAACGATCAGCGCCATTTGACGCGCTCTTAGCCATTTGTCACGTGTCGCGTTCTGGACGCTCCCTTCGATTTTTTTTATTTTTCCGCACATGTTTTCGGCTTTTTAAACGGTTTTTTTTTCGGGTTTTTCGATATTTTGGTTTTTCTCCAGTCTTTCTTAGCTTTTCGATAAAAAAAATTCAAAAAAAAAAATTGCACGAAAAAACGCATTTTCTTTTTTTTCCTTTCGCAAAAGTCACGGTTTTTCTTCCGCGAGAGGCACGGTTGTGCTTTAGCAAAAGTCACGGCCGTGCCTTTCGGAAATGAAAAAAAACGTGTTTTCTGTTTCTTTTCTTTCACGAGAGTCACGGTTTTGCTTCCGCGAGAGTCACGACCGTGCCTCTCGGAAAGGGAAAAACAAAACGCGTTTTTTGTTTTTTTTCTTTCGGAAGAGTCACGGTTTTGCTTCCGCGAGAGGCACGGTTGTACTTTCGCGAAAGTCACGGTCGTGCCTCTCGGAAAGGGAAAAAAATACGCATTTTCTGTTTTTTTTTCTTTTGTGAGAGTCACGGTTGTGCTTTCGCGAGAGTCACGGCCGTGCCTCTCGGAAACGAAAAAAAACGTGTTTTCTGTTTTTTTTTCTTCCACGAGAGTCATGGTTTTGCTTTCACAAGATGCACGGTTGTGATTTCGCGAGAGGCACGGACGTGCCTCTTTCGGGAAGGGAAAAAACCATGCTTCCGGTCCGGTTTTTCCATCCGGTTTTTTCGTGAAAAAAAAAAGTTCGTCAAAACCTATCAACATGGAATCTAGTTTTGAAAATCTCAACGCGAGGAATCCAACGGTGAAAAACGGTTCGAGATTTGGACGCACGGTTTAAGAGATAAAACGTTTTGAATAAACGGATCTACAAAAAAAGGGAAAACTCCCAGGCCACTTGTCGCGACCTGGGAAAGTGGAGTGTTCTTTGCAACGAGTACTCCTTAAGGCTGGTCATAGTGGGGAGTAACTTAGATTAGTGTCATATGCATGACACTAGTCTAAGTTACTACCTTCATAATGCAAAGTAATATAATAGTAGTGTCATAGATGGCTTCATTTATTAGCTTGTAGACTTATCTTGTTTTGGGAAGCGCTATGTTACAGTAACATATTATGTTACCACCTCACATTAAATACTTGCCACGTAAGCAAAAAAAAATGAAGTGCGCTATGTTACTAGCTAAGTTACTCCCACTATGACTAGCCTAATTAGTGATTTCGGCGAAGATAGGAGTGCTAGGCGCCAGCGTGCCGGCCAAAATTTGGGTCGGTTGCATGAGTCGGGCGATTGCGCCTTCTTTCTTGTACATCATCCCTTCTCTCATTTTTCCACGCGCGTCCAGGGAGAAAAGCGTCCCCTGTGCCGGTCGACCTCCCCCGTGTCTATCCTTCCACGGAGGGCGCCGCTCCTCGCTCGTCTTGCCATCAACATGCTCGCAACCCCGCTATCGCAGTTGAAGCTAAATCTCGTGGTCGTTTTGTGGCCTTCGTCGCCTTGATTCAGCTTCTATCGTTTACAGCTATCCGTCGGCTAGTTCCAAGACGTGGGCCTTGTGGTTGTAGCACCCTCGGCCATCGCCATCTGCTCGCCGCCGGCGTCGGCTTCCACCGCCGTGTTCATAGAAAAAAGCTTCGGCAAAAAAAGGGAGTTTCGCTGGTGGTAGCAAAAACCAACAACCGTTCCAGCAAAAAAAAATATCATGGTTCCAGCAAAAATGCGCCGTCGTCCAAAGTCGCGAACAAATCTCGTCGATTTCCAGCTTTGCTTCAGATGGTTGTAGCAAAAATGATTGCTGGTTTCAGCAAAAAAAGCCAATGCGCAAAGACAAATGGCAGCCACTGGTCGTCGTCGCCCCCAGATCCTAGCCTATGCAGCAAAGTCAAATGTTGGATCCAACAAAAATCACAAGTAGTTCCAAGCCCAAAATTGATGTAGCAAAAATCATGCGGCAAGGACACCACCATCCTCTGAATTTGCAGCAACATTGAAAGCTGGTTCCCGCAAAAATGAAAAGTCGTTCCAGCAAAAAAATGAATGCAACAAAAATTCATGGTGGACACCGCCATCGCCGACCACCACCAACCCTCGTCGGGCGAAGCAAATTCCCTCGCTCGGTTCCAACACTGCACCTTATCGTTTGCAGCATGCCCCCCATGTCGCCGTCGGTCCCAGCATTTGTTGCCGCTGGACGCAATAGCCTCTGCCGCAGACCGGTTGCTCCACTGCCGGTGAGCTGTCGCACCCCCACAGGACGAGCATCATGCTTGTCGTCGCGCATGCAGCCCCGTCACACAGTAGGGGAAATCAACGAGCTCGTGCAGGGCCCTGTATGGGTGCTCACGCGCAGTCGAATGTGGGGGTGAGGCTGCAGGGCGCGCGAGATTGAGGGATGCCACGGCAGAGCAATGAAGAAGAAGAAAAAATATGAAGGAGATGATAGAATGACATGCTCAATTGAAAGAGATAAGGCGGAAAAGAGGGAAAGCGGTGCTTGGGCCCCACTAGACGCGTGTGTGGTGGAAGGCGACCGACGCAACATTTCGGCCGGCACGTCGGGTCTAAACGTTTCCCTATTCTAACTAGTCAATGTGTACGTGCAATGCACGTTAATTTGAAAGTATATTAAGTGTATGCAGATATTAAGTGGGATATTATTTATGTGTTATTATGTAACTAGCATTGTATTTGATATGAAATTAACCGCACGCTAAACGTGTTGAGCGTTCGACATTAAAGCAGTCTATGTCATTGGATTGATATAATTTGATGGCCGAGATTAATTGGATCTGTCCCTTTCTCTTTGGGTCTTTTTATATAGGTATAGATATAGATACTGACAATATAGCGAGGAAAATAAGTGAATATACACTTTAAAAAGGCAGCATATCTCGTGAATCCGAGCTATTTGTGTGTCCGTGTATCCCTTTTCTTTTCACCCCACGATCTTAATCGTACGAATTATCAAAGTTTGCGGTAATTTTACACTTACACGCCCGCCCTCCGACTAAAAGCAGCAACTTAATTTTGCAACAATACCCCAACTTCTGTATGCGTCGTGCGCCGCCGCCGCCGCCGAACTGGACATACGTCTGATCTGGATCGACTTGATCCTGACGTGCACCGGCACCCACCCGGCCGCCCCATGCAGGTAGCATCCCAATCCTTTACGTGCTCCTCTACTCCCATGTTAACACTTAACACAAACCAGATAAGCACCAACAAGTGCCCCATGCTTGTACTTCCCCGATCTGATCCATCTCATGTATAACTGAAATATTCTGATGCAGCGGCGACTAGACACGGACAAGTAGCAAGTACCCCTTGCAATCAGAGACACGTGGGCATCAAAACTTTGAGGTAAAACAACCGACAAATTCAGTCCTTGTGTATACATAGTGTATTTTGCAAGGCTAATTGTGTAGCTACATGTGCAGAAGTATGGATCCAATCAATAACATTCAAATGCATATGAGCCCCGGGGGATTTAGTACGCCCAAAAAGAACACAACCATACCTCTCTTTGTAAGTCAGTTTGCACTAACTGAAACTATGCATGCATTTGCCAAAAAAATACTGAACACATGAAATTACTTATTTCCGTTTATTCTTGACATTGCAGTCTTCTTCTTTTACGCCTGAATGTGATGAGCATTTGAAGCCTAAAGTGGGTATGACATTTGAAGGACTCGAGGCCGTGGAGAAGTTCTACAAGGCATATGCACATCAATCAGGTTTTGGCGTTCGTATCGGACAGCAGAAAAAGATTGAGAATAAGGTGGTCCGGACTAAGCGTTTCATGTGTAGTAGAGAAGGATTCAAGTCAAAAGATATTAAGGAGATTAATGACCCCTTGAGGAAAAGACGTAAGCAGACAGACACGCGATGCGGTTGTGATGCTCATATATTTGTTAGACTTTGTGGGGAGAACACCTACAAGATAGACTCATGGATTGAGCATCATGTTCATGGTCTTGTATCACCTGATAAGCGTCATTTGATCAGATCCAATCATAGAGTTAGTGAGAGGGCAAAGAATACTTTATACACATGTCATAAGGCAAGCATTGGAACCTCCCAGGCATACAGGCTCCTGCAAGTTAGCGAGGGTGGAATTCCGAATGCTGGGTGCACAAAGAGGGACTTGCAAAATTACTATCGCGGACTCAGGTATAAAATCAGAGACGCAGATGCTCAAATGTTTGTGGCCCAATTAGCTAGAAAGCAGGAAGTGAATTCAGCATTTCTATGATTTTGAGGTGAATGATGAGGGGAACCTGGTGCGTGTGTTCTGGGCGGATGCCACAAGCAGGAAGAACTATAGTCACTTTGGTGATGTGATATCCTTCGATTCTACATACACCACTAATCAGTACAACATGATATTTGCACCATTTACAGGGGTTAATCATCACTTACAAAGTGTCTTTTTTGGTGCTGGATTCTTATCAAATGAGAAGGATGAGTCATACATTTGGTTATTTCAGACCTTCCTAAAAGCAATGGGAGGGGTAGCACCTAGACTCATCATAACTGATGAAGCTGCTAGCATCAAGAATGGTATTGACAAAGTTCTTCCAGCCACTATGCATAGGTTATGCATGTGGCATATAATGGAAAAGGTGCCTGAAAAAGTTGGACCTTTGATTAGGGAAGATTCTGAATTTTGGCCGAGGTTGAACTCATGTGTTTGGGGTTCAGAAACTGCAAGTGAGTTTGAGTCACAATGGAATTCCATCATTACAGATTTTGGGTTGGAGGATAACGAGTGGTTAGCTAAGAGGTTTACCATTAGAGATACATGGATACCAGCCTACTTTATGGATATATCTCTTGCGGGCTTGCTCCGAACCACTTCAAGGTCAGAAAGTGCAAATTCTTTTTTCAACCGTTTCATTCATCGTAGGCTTGCTTTTGTTGAGTTCTGGCTTAGGTTCGACACAGCTTTAGAATGCCAACGTGAGGAAGAATTAATGGCAGACAAACAGAAGCATGCATACCACCCCACAACTATTTACGCCATGGACAATGGAGAAACAAGGTAGTGAGGTATTCACATATGAGGTATTCGAGAAATTTCAGCTACAAGTTATTGCTGCTAGAGATCATTGTTGTGTTCAGGGTATTACACAAGGTGTGGGGTTAAAAACGGTGACCCTGAGAGGTCGATCTGGTAAGGTTAGGGAGGTCTCCTATGACACTACAACCATGATAGCAAATTGTCCGTGCAAGTTATTTGAGTCAATCGGTATTCCATGTCGACATATTATCCAAGTGTTGAGGATTGAGAACCAAAATGAACTTCCCAACTATTACATTATGAAAAGATGGCAGAAACGGTGCAAGAGGTAAAAAATGCATGCCAATCAATTTCTTATTCTAATTTCAAAATCATAGGACTAACAATATCTTATTTCCTTTGCAGGGAGAATGTTTATGATGAACAGGGGAACCTACTAGAAGAAAAGCCCACAGATTCACTAGATGCAGCCACGAGAAAGAAGATTTCGACTGTACGTGATAAGATGGAAGAGTTGATTCAAAAGGCAAAGCACTCAAATGAAGGCATGGACTTCTTAACATCAAGTGTGTTGAGCATTGAGGCGCCTTTAGACCAAATGGTCCCTGCAGCCACACAGAACACTAGGCAAGACGAATATGAGGCTTTTATTGGTTGTAATATTCCTACAGAAGTTGATATACATCCACCAACTGATGTTCGTACCGTGGGGAGATGCAAAAGAATAAAGAGTGGAAAGGAGATCAAGGAGGGTGATAGGAAAAGGAAGGACAAAGAAGCGAAGTTAAAGGTTGCACGCTTGTGCAAGACATGCAAGCAAATGGTGTTTCATGATAGTCGCAATTGTCCAAGCAAAACTATTGAAGGGAAAAGGAGCTTGATTGCGGAAGATGTGCAACCAAATGGTGCTTCCTGATATGAAAAATTGTCCAAGAAAATAATGATTTAATCTATGTTATATTATTTGCAATTTGATATACTGAAGTCATATAATGGATCAGAATTTGTGTTATATCCAATTAAAGTTTAGTTGATTTCTGACAAGTTTTGATGCTTGTCAAATTGTTACAGAATATTGAACATATGTATCCACTTAATGTTTTTCTACCAAGTATGGAAGCATGATGACATTTCTGGTTTCTATGTAACTTGAGAGGCTGTATAGTGGCAGTACATGCATTTTTATTGCCCCTTCATATCCGTTAGATGGTTAAATATGAAGCTGAAGTTCAGGATTTCAAATGTTGACCATGCTTGCTGTTGCACCAATATTTTTCCTCAGACTAGCATCGTACAAGGACAAACAATGCAGTTTTGTCAATTTATTTGATCAACCAAGACCTGGGGCAAATGTTCAATAAACTTTTCATAGTGTCGCATCGCTTATATGTTTGATCTCAAAACTGAACAAACACATCGCAAGCCACTTCTCATAGTTCAGAAGCTTTACTGAACAGTATTTGCTTCAACCACGATAATTCAGAAAGTTTCAACACATAATGGATCTAGTCACTTCATGGGAACCTCTCATACTGACTTTTTGCTTATGGCATTGATCTCAAAACCGGACAATGCTGTTGCAGACCACTTCCTTTAAGTCAAAAGGTTACTGATCACTACATGTTTTGACCACATGAAGTCACCAATTTTTTCAATGCATAACTGAACTAGTCACAGAATTATTTCACGGTAGCAGCGAAGGGTTTTTTTTTTCAAATGCCAGGCAAACTGACAGGAATTTCACTAATATGACCATGTGAGCAAGAATTACACTAGTACAATCTGTTACCACAGCCTACAGCTTCAGGATATAAGCAAACTGACTCCATATAGGATACAAGCACTGCACTAGTACATCTTCGGCAGCCTACATCTCTACAGGCTACAGGCTATATAAGCAAAGCAATTAAGCATGGCATGCCATTAAGCATCGCACTAATACATCTGCTACAGTCAACAAACAGCTTCCTACAGACGTCATGCTACAACATCGGGACTGTCGTGGTTGTAGGAGGCTATCCAGGGGGTGTTGGCGCCGCATTTGGGACGAGTTGTCACCGTCGCGGAACCATCAATTCGCCATGGCTTCGTCGTTGAGACGGCCGCCGGATCTCCGTTGCTGTCGCTGGTCGCTGTTGTCGTCGCTTCTTGGTTGCCGTCGCCAAAGGACTTCATGGGGGCCGTCTAGCCCAAGGTTTCTATCGTACGAGGCCTTTGGGTTGGGATTTAGATTTTGGAGCGACGGCGTGCGGGATTTGGCTGCAGAGGATCAGAGGATTTGGGGCAGCACGAAACGACATGGGGACCTCGGTTGAGGATCGTGGAGGACGGACTTTCGGGAGTTTGCTGCAAAATAAATGGTTGTTAGGTCCAAAAGCGGGCGGCTAATTGTAAATGTTCCTGTTGCTGCACGGGAGGCGCATGATTTAGTGTTAATGGCTGAGATCACAGGGATACATGGATACACAATAAGCTCGGATTCACGAGATATGTTGCCCTTTAAAAAATGTCTATATACATTTTTTTAGGAAAGTGCTGATTTGGTTAGATTTTGTTTTGAGTTAGTGCATGACATTGTTTTGGGAAAGTGTTGATTTGGTTGGATTTTGTTCTGACAGAATGTCAATTATTAAAGTATGCCGAGCACAAAAAAATAAATTGGTTATACAAAGAAACAAAACAAAAAATGAAACATAGAAGAAAAAACAGAAACAAAAAACACGCAAATGAGCCAGTCAATTTTAATTATAGTTGATATTTTGATAAAATTTGATTTGATTTGAATATGCATAATGAAAGGTAAAAAATTTAGAATTAGTTGAGATTTTTTTAAGATTTTATATATGAATAATTTAATATACGACGTTGTTTTTGGAAAGTGCGGATTTGATTGAGTTAATGCATACGTCTAAAAAATAGTTTATATGACAAGCACAGGCTGTAATATAGGGTTTGCGGAGAGGTTTGTGGGAGCGAGGCAACCCTACCAACCCCTGGACATAAAAAAAAAAAGAGCTCTCTGGCGGAGCCGTCGCCGCAGGAGGCAGGACCACCTCCAGTCCTCCACTCCGCGATGCGGCGGCTAGGGCTTTGACCGCGTGCCCGTGTCCTGCTCGGCTCCGGCCGACCGCCACCTCACTCACCTCACTCCAGTGCTCACCACTCCACTGTCGTCATCACCATTTCTTCCGCGGGGGGTCTCGTCTGAGGCGGATTCGATCGAGATGGTAGCGGCTGGTTCCTCTGTTCACCCGTGTTCCTCTTTCCGCCCGCTCTTGTGCTGACTCGCGGCCTTTTCTTGCCACACTAAACGCAGGTCAAGATCGAAGATTGTGATGGGGATGGCGCCGCCGACCCGCCGCAGCCCAATCCGGCTCCGGCACCCACTGCCGTAAAGGCGGAGGAGGCGATTGATGTATGTGCTATCTGAAAATATTGTGGTAAACTACTGTTAATGGATTGGGGAAAAACGGGAGAAGTATGCGAGCTGAGTAATCGATACTCCCTCCGTCCCAAATTACTTGTCTTAGATTTGTTTAGGTACAGATGTATCTAATGTGTCTAAATACATTCATATCTAGACAAATTTAAGACAAGTAATTTGGGACTTAGGTAGTATTTGTTTAGTGCGTACTTCCTCTGTAAGGAAATATAAGAGCGTTTTGTAATGTACTACATGTGCTTGATTGTTTAGAGGCATTGTGTAATGAGTGTCAATTGCTGCCTACATGTGCTTGATTCCTACGTGATTGATTTAACGAATAGGATGTCGGGTCATCTTGCCCTAATTCTGTAATAATCAATATGTTGTGTACATTTTCTAGTGATGTACATTTGTCTTGGATCTTAAAGTGGTGCTTCTAACTGAGCCACCAATGTCAAGTTTCTGTTTTTCTCCGTGGAAACCTTTCACCTGTCCTGTTTTGCTTTCACTTGAACACATGTATCGTAGCGCCAAAACACAAGGAGTTATTATAAATTTGATTCTTGAGTTGGATGTAGTCCGCATTTTAAGATTGGAGCACTAACTGTGATACAGTTGATTTACGGTGTTGAGTATTTGAGAGTAACTAGAATGCTATCTGGACACCTTTTCTATATTGCAAATAGAATCAGAGAATGCAAATTGGTAGGACTACCACAATTTTGTGACATTGTTCCCTTTTATTGGATTATTGTTAGTGAAGTTGTAAAAATGACATGATGTTCTTCACTCTTACTCTAGGATGGTCAGCCAGGCTCTTCATCCAGCTATCTAAGGTCACACTTTATCGGTATGGGATTTTCACCATTACTGGTTGACAAAATGCTTCAGAAACATGGTATGTTATAATTTACAAAATGTTTTTTTATGTGTATAGCGATATGAAACCTTTACAGCAATGAACACACAGTTAACTTAGAGCAAATACCTTTTGATCTATAGACTAACCACACACATATCTCCAATACAGGTGATCATGATTCTAATACTATATTGGAGTCACTTTTGTCTCATCATGTAAGTGATTCTGATTTTCCCATGCATTCTCTAGTTGATATGTTGGGACAGTCGTAGTGTTTATGTTCTGCTTTTATAGTAAAATTATCCCTTCTTGAGTTCTTGATTGAGTAGTTTGCTGTTAAAAGTCTACCATGGCCCTTGTGTCCCTATTCCTTTTCATGATCATTAATAGATAACTGATTCTGGATTAAAAAGAAATAGCAGGAAAAATTGTGTAGAATGGGAAATATTGTATAGAATGTGAATGATTTCAATATTCCCGCACAAAAAGAATATATTTCAATACTGATACTGAAGAATTCTTATTTCCTTAGATTTTTTTTCTTGCACACCAGTATCGGTGCTTGATTGCTACCATCCTGTAAAGATCTTGTACTTCGTATATTGTGCATCTCACGAACCTTGAAATTATCATTGTTGATATGTTTGCTTTTGTTTTCTTCTATTTTGTGCAGTTATTCTTTTGTTCTGTATTGTTGCTGGTTGCTAGTGTAACTTTATTTGAGGATATCTAGAAGATAGAACGATGTCTTATTTAGAGGGCTAATTCTCATCATCAATGTTTAAGCTTTTGTTTCTTCTATGCGGTTATTCCTTCATTCTTTGTATTGTTGCTAGTCACTACTGTGAGAAATATACAAGGAGTTAGAATGATGTCTTATTTAGAGGGATATTGGCTGGTGTCAAATCTGGCATTCTCATATTTCAATTTTCATTAATGGTATTATATGTTGCACATCATGGAAGAGATCTAAATTCACGCTCTTCATATTTCTCAAATTACCTTGATGCTATATGCCCCCTCAGAATTCTGGGTCCGAATCGTCAAGTTCGTTAGGCAGTCTCTTTGATTCTGACAATGAAGAAAACAGTTCTAAACAAGACATCAAGGTGATTTCCTAGCCATAGTTGTTATCATCATATTCTTTGTTTTGAATTCTTTAGACTAATATTCTGAATGTTCCTAATTTCAGCCGGAGCCAGATTCTTTCTTAGAAAGGAGGTCATATTTACTCCGCACAATGAACTTCTCACATACGGAAGTCGATTTAGCATTCGACCAATTAGGTTTGTGATTCTGCATTGACTTGTAAACATAGCAATTTTTTATATATTTTTGATTGTGTAGTGGCGCCAAGCTTCTGGCGTTCTCTGTGACAAGAGTGCCACAAAAGCTAAAGGCGGGTTCTATAGGATGGTGATTCGACCCGCAATGTTGTATGGTGCTGAGTGTTGGCCGACTAAAAGGCGACGTGTTCAACAGTTTGGTGTAGCAGAAATGTGCATGTTGAGATGGATGTGTGGCCACACAAGAAAGGATCAAATCTGGAATGATGATATACGTGATAGAGTTGGGGTAGCACCGATTGAAGAGAAGCTTGTCCAATATCGTCTGAGATGGTTTGGGCATATACAATATAGGGCCAGTTCTTTGGGGGCTTATGGTTGGCTGTGGAAATAAGCTGCACCCTTAATTAGTAGGCTTCTAAAATAAAAAAATTGGTTGGGCTTCTAAAATAAGTTGGGGAGGGGGCAGCTTGTTTCCACAGTCAGCCATAAGCCCCAAAAGAACTGGCCCGTGGGCTTCTAGAAGCGCCAATGCGTAGTGGATGGTTAAAGTGTGTTGATAATGTCAAGAGAGGTCAAGGTAGACCAAACTTGACATGGGAGAAGTCTGTAAATATAGATCTGAATGACTAGAATAACACCAAAGAACTAGCCATGGACAGCGGTGCGTGGAAGTTAGCTATCCACGTCCCAGAACCATGAGCTGGTTTCGAGATCTTATGGGTTTCAGCTCTAGCCTGTCAGAACCATGAGTTTGTTTCGAGATCTTATGTGTTTCAACTCTAGGCTACCCCAACTTGTTTGGACTAAAGGCTTTGTTGTTGTATAGGTGTACCAAGAGCACACAGTCTTATCACAACATCGTTTATTGTAAATATGTATCAAAGTCAATTTAGTAGTGTTTGATATTGACTTTTCTCTCATTATATTCATTATAACAATAGTACTCCAACATATGCTTAATTTTAGGTGAGGATGCACTACTTGATCAGCTTGTAGATTTCATTGTCACTGCTCAAGGAGGAGTATTATCGGGAGATATGGAAAATGGCCATGCTACAAATGAGGTTTTCTTCTTTTTCCTTTTGTTTCTCTTTGCTACTTCTACTTCTAAATCTCGATATTTGTAGACACGAAGTATACTTAGAGCTAGCTATTCCATGGGCCCTTTACAATATGGACTGCATGAGCAATCAATTATTTTTATAATACGTTCTTTCTGCAAAATTCAATAGTCATTTGCTTTTGTTCATTATTGGTTTGAGACTAAAAATAACATACCGCCTAACACGGGAAAAAGGCTTCCAGCAGGAACTCCATAAATCTGTTTTTGAAAAGACTTTCATATTATCTCTATCAAATAATGAGTACCATCCGTAATTTTGTTATTTCTATTGCAATTCTTTAACGATGTGCTTGTTTACTGTGGCTTATTTCCATGCGTTCTAGGTTTCCATGTGTATACCCCAAAAAACTTGTTCAATAATCACTATCTACTAGTCTGTATTATATACATTTCCTTGTTAGCAACAATAATAGTCAACGGCTACAACTTTTAACTTTAAAATGCACTTTTCCAGGTAAAAGCTGAATCATTGTTTGGGGTAATGGATAAAACGCTTCATTTGCTTCAGATGGGTTTTACTGAGGAAGAAGTGTCATTGGCTATTGATAGCTTCGGTAGGTCAAAATTAATAAGTTATAAAATTATTCAATATATTGTTAGCTTCTAGTACTGTTTTTACTAGATATACTCGAATCCTTTAAGAGATTATTTATGATATATGTGCCAATGGATTGCTTACGATGCTTGCTTATAACATTTATGCAAACTACATACTCTTCATCCTTCTAGCAAGCACTATATGGTGCATTGTTTTTAGTGAAGCATTCTCATCCCACGTCAGCTTCTCTCCTCCACCCGCCTCCCTCGGCCATGCTTGCTGGAGCTGTCGGGCAAAGCCCCATGCGACTGCTGCCGGTGGCGGGCTACCATCTCTTCCGCTGTTACTCTCGGATCCCATGCGACCCAAACCCTAACCCTAGCCTCTGTTGCACTGCCATCGGGTGCTGCTCCTCCCCTCTCCTCGTTGTGGTGCCCATCGGTCTGGAGCAGGATGGTCATGACTAGGAGGGCCTTTGGTTGCCTGCTCTGCTCGTGGTGTTTCCCCTCCACCGCGACGTTTCCCCGGCGGCCTAGTGGTCGGATTCGGCTATCTTGATGGCAGGCCCGATGGCATGGGTGCCTACTGTGTCGCCTTGATGGCATGGTCGCTCGACATCTAGCCGAGTCTCCAAATCTAGAGGTACCAGATCTGGAGCCTCCATGGCGTGTTCCTCGTCCATAGTTTGACAGGTGACTAGCTATGCGTTTTCTCCAATGGAGGGGTTGTAGCGAGGGCTTGAGTGGATTGGACAGGGGTCGTTGCACCATAGGGTGGCCTGTGCCAGGGGGATGGCCCACACATGCTCTCCTCGGAGATGGCTCTTCTTGGGGCTCGTTTGTTCGGCTGCCGAAGAGGTGAACTATGCTTCTGAGGCAAGCTCCCTGTCTGCTAGGTTCTGGTTGTTGGGCTTGACAATGGGTGATGAGCTTCGTGTTCTCCCTTGATGTTTGCGATGTTGCTTGTCGTTGCCTATGGAGGATGGCATATCAGCAAAAGCTGTGCAAGGCCTAACGTCGTTCTCCTCTGAGGTGTTGCTTCAATGCCCCTTCTCTCTAGGTCTTCCACTATCCTCGCCTTTTGCCGCGGTTGCCCTCCTTCATTGTGCCCTTCTGCGGTGCTCTTGCATGTGTGGTGATGTCATTGTTCGCTCTAGGGCCTTCATGACGCACAACGTTGTGGGCTTCTTTTACACGGCATGCTTCTTCATTTGGACTAGGGGTGGATTAACGAGCTACTCGGCGTTAAGCTCGTTAACAAGCAAAAAACTCTGACCGGCTCTGTTCATCTGATGCTCATTAAGCTCTTGAGCTCTCATGCTAGGTCATGAGTACTCGGTATATATACACGTACATGTGCGGTACAATATGCAGAAAGCCCCTTATAGAATGTAAAAAACACAAAAGGATACATGGCTTAATATATATAACTCTTAACCCCCCTCCCCGCCGGGTAAACTCGTATTGGCTAAGGTGAAAAAGAAGAAAATGGTAGAGAAATGGTGCTCACTAAACCTCCATAATATCTAACAAGTCGAGTCTTATGTCGGTCATATAGAACACCAACACATAGAAAAAGGGTTGAAGAAACCAGTCGATGACTTAACATAAGTAAAATGCTACCTCCAATTCCCTTTATGTTCGATAGAGCCTAATATTCCCCCAGAGTACGCTGCTTACCCCCTCCCCCCCTCTGTTAAGAGTTATATTGATGATGGCCTTTGGCCTTTTGTATTCTTGCCTTTTGGCATCCTCATGTACATCATATATATGGTGGCCTTGACCTCCTAGTAATACATGTTGCATATTCATAACATGGTATTAGAGCTCTAGGTTGTTTTTGGCACGTCGCAACTCGTGCTGAGATCCAATCGCGCCTTCGTGTTTTCCTTTTTCCGGCTGTGCTGCTCCACGTTGTCTGCTGCTCCTACTGCAGGCGCCGCTACTCCCACCCACCCCGTCTCTTCTGATCCTGGCGGTGCCCTCGTCAACCTCGTGTTCGCGGGTGTCTTGATCTGGAGGCCCCGCACCGTGTGTCTTCTTCCGTAGCAGGTGCACGACCAGGCCAGGTGGTTGTCGGCATCCGTTGCTACAGGCCAGCAGCCGATCTCCGCCGCCGGCCTTGATTTGCCGGCCTTGATTCCTGCCGCCGGCCGCTGGATTTCGCCACCTCCAGCGCCTGGATGAAGCTGCCCACCCATCCCGTCCGCTTCGTGATCTGCTGCCCGCCTTTCCAGATCGAGCAGCTCGGGTCCCCGCCCAAGTCGACCGGCCACCGGTTCCTGCTGCCATCCGCGTCCGCGTCTGGCCGGTTCCGCCTTAGATTGGTCGTGCTAGATCGGCCGCCGACCACTTCTCACACCTACGTGTGTTAACTGCAGGGCTGAATCGATCCACCTGCTTGGTGTTGCGTGTGCGCGCGTACGGGCTACTCTCTGCATGGTCCGTGAATTGCTTTGGGCTGCTGGTGGGCCGACGGGCGATTCTGTCAGTTGGCCGCTTCCGTTTACCCGGCTTAAGGTCCGTGGTTGCAAAAAAAAAACAGAGAGAGAGAAAGAGAAAGCAAAAAAAGAGGTACAATGTGTTCGGCGGGTACGCCTCTCCCACGCTGCCCCGTGTTTTTTGACGGTATTCCGTACATTGATTCTGTCTCGCACATGCGCCTTTCCTCGGTGCTTGGTGCTCGCCCGCTTGGAGGTGGTGGTTGTCGCTCTACTCCGACACCTTTTGTGACTTCGCCGATGTTGTGGGCCGCCCTACGTTGACTCCTCCCGCGGCTTCCGCGCGTGGTGGCGACCACTCTATGTCGACTCCTCTCACGGCTTTTGTGCGCGGTGGTGACCGCTCTACGTCGACCCCCCCCCCCCCCCCCCCCCCCCCCCCCCCCAATGGCTTCCACATGCGGCTCTACGTTGACTCTCTACTCTCGGCCGACTCTACACGCGGCTTCCACAGGTGGTGGCGACTGCTCATCGTCAGCATGTGTTTCTACCTCAACCTCTTCTGCCGTGTCCTTGTCTGCGCGTGAGATTGCACAGCTACGATGCCCACTTGGTGCCTGGGATTCTTCACCGACAGGTTCTGCAGTTTTCGTGGCTGCTCTTCTGGCACTGAGAACCCACCATCTACTCATTCAGGTACATCCCCATGGATTCTTGATACTGGAGCATCTTTTCATATGACTTATGATTCTTCCACTTTGACCTCCTTTTGACCTGTTGAGTCTCCTGTTAGTGTTCTTACGGCTGATGGCACTTCTCTCCCTGTAGCTAGTTGAGGCACTCTTAGCACTTCTTCCTTTCATGTTCCCTCTATCGCTCATGTTCCTCGACTTACTATGCAGCTCATATTTGGTGGTCACATTGTTGACTCTAGTTGTAGGGTCATTCTCGACTTCGATTCGTGTTTTGTTCAGGATCGTCGCACGGGTGCTCTGCTTGGTGCCGGCCCTCGATGCTCTAATGGTCTCTAGGAGCTTGATTAGCTTCGTCTTCCCTTCGCTGCCACCGCCGCCAATCTCGTAGCCTCTGTTGCTGCATCTACTAGCTCTTTTTAGCAGTGGCATCATCGCCTTGGCCATTTATGCGGTTCTTGTCTCTCATCTTTGGTTCATCGTGGTGTTCTGGTGTTCTGGGGTCTGTCTCCGGTAACGCTTCGTTGGATTGTCTGGGTTGTAGGCTTGGTAAGTAGATTCAGCTACCCTACCCTCACAGTGAGTCAGTGTCCGAGCGTCCTTTTGATCTCGTTCACTCTGATGTTTGGGGTCCAGCTCCCTTCGCTTCGAAAGGGGGTCATCGCTACTATATCATCTTTATAGACGATTTTTCTCGGTACACTTGGATCTATTTCATGTCTTCTCGCAGTGAGGTCTTATGTCCATATACAAAAAATTTGCCGCCATGGTTCATACACAGTTTTCCACTCCTATTCGTGTGTTTCGCGCAGATTCAGCTGGTGAGTATATCTCCCATGCGTTGCGAGGATTTCTTGTTGAGCAGGGTACTCTTACTTAGTTCTCTGGCCCTAATGCTCATGCTCAGAATGGTGTGGCTGAGCGCAAGCATCGTCATCTTCTTGAGACGGCGCGTGCAATGATGGTCGCCGCCTCTCTTCCGCCTCACTTCTCCTCAAACTCATGGTGGATCAACAAGAGTGAGTTCAGATAGAAGTCATGTTGTGCTCTAGTATGAGCCTTTGCAAAGAGATCCGCCAATTGTAACTCTTGAAGGCATTTTTGTACTAAAGAGCAATAAACTGATCCTGCACACCAGCGCGCACAAAAGAAGCATGAACACCAATATACTTGGTGAGCTCATGCTTCGCAGGGTCATTCGCAATACTAACAACGCTTGTAATGTCAAACAAGAGCAGAGTAGGTGTAGTGATAGAAACGTAAGAAGCATCAATACGAGTGCGGGGACATGAGATTCAGCATTTTCCAAAAACAACCATTTGGTAATATGGCAGCATATGTAAGTATTTAGAAAAATAAATAGCACAAAGATTAAATGATAATTTTGATGAGAGAATTTTTTAGTTAAGATTTTTGCATATCTGTTGCCCCATTTTCATTGATGAAAGGCCTTGAGTAGTCCATTCACGTAAGAAGACCCTCCACCAAAAGCCCATGTACATGTAATCCTCCACTCAGAGCCCATATAAGATCCAACCTTAGAAAACCTAGACTAGGCCAGCTTTTCCAGCCCTTCTTATTCCCATGCTCTTTCTCCACTTCCTCTAGCTACCGAAGAAGTGCATAACATGAGATGCGCCTCTAGCCACCAAAGAAATGCAGAACATGAGATGCGCCTGTACCTTCTTGCTTGTCGACAACTTGCATCCCCATCTTCCCGTGTGCCTGAATCTTCTTCCTCACCGCAGGCTGCAATCCCCATATTTCTAGAGCTTCTTCCTCACCGGCAACCACCTTCCCATCTTCCACTCTGCCTGTCTCTTCTTCCCCACCAGTGGCTAACGTTCCCATCTTCCCCCCATGCCATATTTGTCCAGTATCCCTGATGTACCCCCTTTTTCTTTTATTTCTTTTATAAACCCAAAAGGAAAGAGATATTGCTGGATACATGTCGTGTCCACGCGTATTGCTTTGTCCCGTCGTTACTAGGAAAACTATTCGGCTATATCAGTCGTGTCCATGCTTTTTAGACAGAAACACCAAATTCCCAAAGTAACCACTGTAACCACGTCACCTCTGCCGTCAAAGGAGCTAGAGCTCACCACTCTGCCTCTACACTCGAATGGGAAACTGTAGTATGTTTCTTCATCTTCAAGGCAGTGAAAGAACCACCAAGAAAAACACTAGCCCAGGGTGACTAGTCCATGTAGCATCTGAATAGGCCTGAAGCTGTAATGAACTTGAGCAGGGAAAGAACATACGGTGAGAGATCGTGCCACGAAGATATCGGAGAACAAGGAGGTGACTAGTGAAGTGGGAGTAGAGACAAACAGACTCAAAAGTATGGACATGATAGGAGATATCCGGATGAGTGACAACTTGGACACTACTCCCGACAAGACAGTGACAACGCGTCAGATCAAACAAGGGTCACCATCAGAAGCACGTAGGTGAACATTGAGCTCCATGGGGTCTCAACAGTGCGCTCACCAGTAACAACAGCATGAGCAAGGAGATCCTGAATATATTTTTCTTTGGAAATGAAGAAGCGAGGTAGAAGAAACCTCAATTTGAAGAAAGTAGCGAAGTGGGTGAAGATAAGAATGAGAAACTGCTCACATGCCTTCACAAAGGCAATGTATTCAGGGTTGTCGCTAGTGATGACCATGTCATCAACATCAACATATAGAAGAGGAGTCCGACCACGAGCAGAGAGGCGGACAAACGACGCATGATCATGAGCACTTACCGGAAAACCAGCAACAATTACCATAGAGGCGAAACGCTCAAACCAGACACGAGGGGCTTGCTTAAGGCCATAGAGAGAGCGATGAAGGTGGCAGACCATGACATCATCAAGAACAAAATATCCAAGTGGTGGATGCGTGTAAATCTCCTGACAGAATTCACCATTAAGAAAGGCATTCTTAACATCAAGCTGAGGCCACAACAAGAATTGTGCCAACAGTGGTCATATGGGCCACATGAGCAAAAGTCTCATCATAATGACGATCATGATCCTGCTGAAAGCCACATGCCACAAGACAAGCTTTGTACAAGTGATGGGACGAACACAAAGAAAGAGAAACAAGATCCCATATGCTGGTGTGCTCAAGAGCAGGAATCTCCTATGCCATCGCAAGCTGCCATTTGGGATGAACAACTGTATCATGATAAGAAGTTGGCTCAAGGACAACAACGTTAGTGAAACCATTGGGTCAACAGGCAGATGGGGGTGATGGTGTAAGGCATAAGTAGGCTGAGACGGAAGAGGGTACATCAGAAGTAGATGGCTCATGAGTATAATAGTGAGGAAAAAGGGAAGAATACGAGCACGCACCATCGTATAGGCTCAAGTGATAGAGATGGTGAAGCCACAAGGGATGAAGGTGCGGAATCATGTGACAGGTGAGGTGAGGAAACCCTAGGAGATGGCAGCGTCAGATCTGCCGCAGTCGGAGAAGCATGAACAATGGGATGGGTGGACAAGGGCTCAACATGAGTGATAGAGGTGTGTCGGGAAAAGTGAGGAAAGATATATCCTCCATTGAAAAGGTTGAGGAAGATGGACGTGGGTAGAAGGGATAAGACTCATCAAAAGTCACATCTTAGAAATACGCATTCGACGACCAACAATGATAGCCCTTATGCTCATCATTGTATCATAGACTGAATGGTTAGTTTGGTGCGTTCATTGGGGGCAAGAAGAACATAGCAAAGACAACCAAACAAAATAAGTGTCAAATAATCAGGAGAGCGATCAAAAGGACCCTCGAAAGGAATGCCGCCCTATAGAGCAAAGCATGTTGAATGTTGCTGAGATAGCTGGAACTGGAGGGAACCTTAGCCCAAAAGTGGGGCAAAAGAGAGGTGGCGATCATCAACGCACGAGTCGTCTCAAGAAGGCGACGATGCTTGTGCTCAGCCACACCATTACGATCATGAGCACCAGGACAAGAGAACTGAGCAAGAGTACCCTGCTCAGCAAGGACTCCACGCAACATCTTGGAGATATACTCTCCAGAAAAATCAGCCGGAACACACAAATAGGCGTAGAGAATTGAGTGTGAACCATGACAACAAAACGCTTATATATAGATAGATAAGAAGGCATAAAATATATCTAGGTGTGTCGAGATCCAGGTGTGTCGAGAGAAATCCCTATATATGATGGCCCCTTTTGAGGCAAAGGGAGCTGGACCCTATACATCAGAGTGAACATGGTCGAAAGGACCCTGAAACAGAGTCCCGCTATGAGGATAAGGTAACTGGACTTGGTTACCAAGTCGGCAACCCTCATAGTCTAAAGACACACTGTTGGAGACGGACCCAAGAAGACCATGTGGAACTAAGGATGAGAGACGAGAGCCACACAAGTGACCACCGTGATGATGCCACTATTGATAACAATGGGTAGACAAGGCAACATAGGCGGAGAGACTGGCGACAACAGAGATTGGGGATTGGAGGAGAGACGGTGGCCAGTGGAGGGCGACAACAACTAGACAGTGGCCAGAGGCAGAAGCGTCGGGAGTAGCGCAACCGTTGAAGAGGAGGAAGTGGCGACACAAGATGGGTTCAAGCACAAGTTGCACGTGCTGATTTTTTTTGGGTCTCTAATACCATGTTAGGAAATATGCCACTTATATTTCCAGGTGGCCGTAGGCTAGTATATATACGCATATATGTGTAGTACAATATGCAGAAAGCCCCTTATAGAATGGGAAAAATACAAAGTATACACAGCTAAATATATATAACCCTTAACAGTTCATAGGCATTACCCCCTTTTGATTCAGTTACAATGTGTTTTTATGAAGGAAGAAAGTGACCACATGTGGAGGTACACTAGTTGTCCTTGATGTGCTGGGTTCAAGGGAAAAAAATAGTGTGGTATACAAAATAGCGTTGTCCTTTAAATTATGCTATTAGCGAGACATTGTACACTGATTTATTTAGCGAGACAATTCTCTACACGCTATAGCATGCTATTTTTTTCAGTGGTTGGGTTAGGTTGATTAGGTGGAATAGAAGGGTTGAGGTGCCACAAAATGTAGTAACTTAACACAAGAATACGCATTGTTGTATTAACGAGCTTAATGAGCTACTCGTGAAACTCGTTATGTCACTTGTTAAGCTTAACAGGCTAAAACCAGTGATTGGTTCTGTTCATTAAGAAGCGAGCTATGAGCTTCACGAGTCGATCTATCGAGCATCCATTAAGGTCGCAAGCTACGAGCTTTTGGTCTACCCCTAGTTTGGATGGCCATCATGGCACCAAGGGGGTTGCTGGGATCAGCGTCATGCCACGAGGGTGTTCAGAGGTATCATCTACTTGCCAAGGTCCATTGGGTGTGATCGGTGGTTGTCACTGATGGTCTCTGGGGTTGGAGGCTGGGGCGCTGGTGAATGCCTTGCATGATCATGTTCATGTTGACGACGACGTCCATAGACGCGATTCTTCTCCTTGAAGGCACCGCTCCATTTATTTCTCCTTCAAACTGCTCGTATCATGTACCACCCGGCCTCTCACTAGGTGTGCACCTTGGTGTCCCGCTGGGCGATGCGTGTCGAGGCACTCTAGGAAGATTTACGGTCATCGTCAGGATCAAGCAAGCACCTTTTGTTCATGTGCTTAGCTTAGCTTTGCTTAGTTCTGGTTTACTGGTCTCCTGTTTGGCCTTATTTGTGCTTCTCTTGTATAGGTGGAATCATCACCAGGGTTGGTGTGTGTGTGTGTGTGTGTGTGTGTGTGTGTGTGACCTTTGTGTGATGCTTGGTTGGGCGCTTTATCTATAAACCGGGGCAAAAGCTGTTTTCAGTAATACTGACATTATCAGAGGCTAATTTGCACACTTGTGCAGAACTTATGAAACGCGATGTTAGGACAAAATCACAGTTGTAATCCACATATTTTAGTGTACCAATCTGACATTTTTAAGCTGACGAGTATATTGTAGTCTACCGCTGTTAGACTGTTTTGGTGAGTTTCTACAAACAATCCTTTAAGTGTCATGTTTCCTACTCTTTTCAGGTCAGGAAGCAGCAGTTCAGGAGCTTGCTGACTCAATTTTTGCAAGACGCATTGCCAGTACCATTGAGCAGAAACAGGTAACTGATTGACATCCATTTCTCACTGCTACAGACTTTGTGCGGTGAATTTGACAGACATATGTTCTAGATTTTTGCTAGAAGTCATCTTGTATACAATAGGGCCGTGTAGCATATTTGGCAAGGCTACAGGTTAGATCAGCTGTTTACATAAACGTTCCTATGATGTTCTTTCTGATGTTTCCAGTTGGTTTCCTAGGTTTTGTTTCATGATTTACAAAATATATAACTCTGTAATCATTGACTTCAGTGCCATATGTTCCTATAACTCTTGTGTATGTGGCATATATATATTAAAATCCAATTAATAACCACTCTCATTTCTAATCTGGCCTCTTATGTTTTATTGTAGGTGAAAATTGAGTCTGAATTTCTAGGGGAGCAAGGGGAGCAAGAAACTGAATATTCAACATATCATCAGAGGTTGAACTATTATGACGATGACGATGACAACAAAAGAGTTAAAAAGGCCAAGCATATATTCAGAGACGACAGAGGAGCCTCAAGTAGTCATGCTGTGAATCAACCTACTCCGTGGTTAAGTGGCGGTGTTGGGTCAGCTGGTGATGGTTATTTGAAGGAAGAAGATTATGAAATGACATCGGGCCCTCGTGCAAATGTCCGTGGTGACCTTGCCAAGCCTCCCTTCTTCCTCTATGGAAATGTTGTTAACATCACCAAAGATGCGTGGTCTGAAATATCGGGTTTCTTGTCGGGTGTGCAGCCCGAGTTTATAAATAGTCAGCTTTTCTCAGCTTTGATGCGAAGGGAAGGTTACCTTCATAACCTTCCAACAGAGAGAAGGCATGTTGTGGTTCCGAAGTCACCAATGACAATTGAGGATGCAGTGCCTTCCGCAAGACATTACTGGCCCACATGGGATACCAGAAAACATATTGGTAGTGTTACTTCAGAGGTGGCAGGAATTGAACAACTTTGTGAGATGTTGGGAAAGACCATAAAAGATTCACGAGGATTTCTTTCAGAAGAAAAACGAGCGCAGATCTTGCACCAATGCAAGATGGCAAATCTTATCTGGATTGGTCAAGACCGGCTAGGCCCTCTGCAGCCAAATCAAATGGAGCGGATATTAGGTTACCCATCAAACCATACAAATCTGTTTGGTCTAAATCCACCGGACAGGATTGGTGCTATGAAATACGCTTTTCAAACGGACACCATTGCTTATCTTTTGTCAGTTCTAAAAGACATCTATCCAGATGGTTTGAGGGTACTATCCATCTATAGTGGAGTTGGGGGTGCAGAAATTGCGCTGCATCGTCTCGGTATTCCACTAAAGTGTGTAGTGTCTGTTGAAGAGTCTGATGTGAACAGGAAAATTCTGAAAAGATGGTGGGCAAAAACAGAGCAGAGCGGAGTTCTGAGACAACTAAATGGCATATGGAAGCTAAAGACCGATGCACTTGAGGACCTATTTAAGGAATTTGGTGGCTTTGACTTAGTTGTTGGCGGAAATTACAGTTCATATAGAGGTGGGACGACAGTAAATGCAACTATGGGGATGGACTCCGGTAAATACTTTGAGTACGTTCGTGTTCTTCAAAGAGTGAGAAGTATGCAGCACTTTTATAAGTAGTTGTTGCCTGACATAATCATGTCCTTCACCATCTATCTTCAACAAGGGATGGCGCAGCGTTATGAGACATGTAAATGGTAGGATGAAGACGTACGCTCTGTTGACAGCTAGAGAACTTTGTGCTGTCTCTTTATCCAGCTAGAGAACTTTCTACTGTCTCTTTATCACTGCATGATGAGTTCAACTATCCTTCTGCTCCTGGTTAATTAGCTGCATATTACTGTAACTATTAATCGGTGCACGCGAGTTATCCTTCTTGCTTGGTTGGTTAGTTTGGTCATGTTGCTGCCGTTCGTGGTCATAGTTCTCTGTGCTGTTTTAAGTGTGTGTGTTGATGATTGGCTGAAGTAGAGGCAGCAGTACATGCAGGTTGCTGATTTGCATATGAGCTAGTGATTTGTGTGAAAACATCCATGTGCACTTTACAGGTATATGATTTTCCCTTAAGTCTAGGAATGTTTAGCTGCCTACACGTTATGCTGCTTCAAACAATGGCATGTGCAGATTTGTGTGCCATGCTGTACGGTAGTTTCTTCATGGCCAAGATGGAAATGTCAGATCAGTTTGAGTTAGGTTTCTTGAGTCAAAT
Organism: Triticum urartu; assembly: GCF_003073215.2. Classification (NCBI taxonomy): domain Eukaryota; kingdom Viridiplantae; phylum Streptophyta; class Magnoliopsida; order Poales; family Poaceae; genus Triticum; species Triticum urartu. Next base: position 53,322,473 of record NC_053026.1, on the reverse strand, counting down.
GGTGTGTGACTTGTATGTCTGCGTGCTAATGAAACAGTCAGTTTGATCATAACCAAGAATCAGAAGCTTGGCTGATTTGCTGGGATATGGACGACACGAGACAGCAGTTATACCTACTCCAAGTTCGATCAGCTTGCTGGTTCTGAAGATTTGTCAACGTATTCAGTTTGTACTAGACAGAAAATTTTGAAGTATCCAAGAGAAGGATGTGCTGACTATATAAACTAGATGATGCCCTGCACGTTGTTGCAGGAATATTTCACAATATTTCAATGAGGTTTTAGTTATATGGAACATGAATATTTAAAATAATAGTTTTTGAAAGTGCATACGAATTAAATGTAAATAGCATGCATGTTTGCACATTGAAGTTGATTTTTAATATGTATAGTTGCATGTTAAGGTGGACCTTCTTCTATGCATGTTGAATAATGAGGTGGCATGCTTGCATGTTAAGAGAAATATGTTAGCGGGGGCTAAAGGCAACGAGAGGCAAGTGCTAATTGTGGTCGTATCAATGTGGGTACACCTGGTAGTAGCCACACCTTCCTGTTTTGGATACAAGGTAACACCCACCTGCAAGTGAATGTGTACTCTTTTATTCACCTGAATACGGTCTTATCCAATGCAAATCTACATTAAGAACTAACACATTCCACACAATCCAATTCTTTCAGAGAATAATTGGAATCAGACATGCAATTCAATACTTAGAAAGCAGTGTTAACTATCGTCAGTTCAAAAGCTTTATTATTTCACGAGTTGGTAAACAGAACATTCAGGCGGTTAAGCTGCTAAATAACCATGGTACCACCTATATCATAACCCTTTTCCTCATGTGCTCAACTTGGGTACAGGAGTGTAATACCCCACAATTGGAATCATATTACCATAGCCAAAATAATCACACCCTTTGGCCTCATCACACACCTTGTTTGCATGCCCTGATTGTACTTGGATTGAGAACACGCCAGCAGATGTGGTTACAACAATGATGTTTGCTCCCTCGGCAAAGCCCGCCACATGGACTTCTTCCACCGGAGCGCCGTTTAGGGACAAACTTCCCGAGTAGATGATCCGGCCCGGTACCCATCGGGCATCGGCCTCTCTTGACCACAACTGCAGATGCGGATTCAATTCTTCGACGAGTCCCAGTCCACCGTTCTCCGCCAGCATGAGGTTGCAATCAAATATATCCTTAATGCTGCAGGAGTATGGTACGTCGAACCAAATCAGCCTGTGCCTTGCCAAGTCATACTCCAGGACCAACCCACCATCGGACAAGAAGTAGAGCAGAGACCTCCCAACAAGCACACTGGAATAACATGTGAAGGACATGTAACACTCGCCATGCATCAAGGTCGGCTCGCCCCAGGCGCCAGTGTCCGACGAGTATACGCACGCCGACGTGACATACTCCTGCTCGACGGCGCCTTCGCGTATTTCTTCGTCGTCGACGGAGAAGACGAAGACCACGCAAAAGGGACCTCCGTGGCAGTGGCAGTGGTCGCAGCCATCCGCTGTGCAGAACACGGCGGCGGTTGTGCGGCCACTCTGGAATGCTGCGGGCACCGGTATGCGCTGCTGGGCACCTGTGATTGGCTCCCACATGAGGAGTTCCTTGGTGTACGGGCACTTGGGGTTGGACAGGAAGAGGGCGCGGCCGTGGCGGCAGTCGACGGCCTGCCAGAGCCGGCGGTGGGGAACGGCGAGGGAGAATGGCGATGCGGTGGAGGGGATGAAATCGGGCATGTCCTTGTAGTCGTGGAGATACCCGAGCACCGGGGGTGCGCGGTGGAAATCGTGGAGGAGGCGGCGGAACCCACGGCGGGAGACGACCTCGCTCCAGGACTTGCAGACGAGGGAGGCACGGAGGAGGCTGGCCGGGTCGTCGGGCGGGATGCGGACGAGGATCTCTTCTACAAGCTCGTCCGGGAGTGTTGGCGGCGGTCCTGGTGCCATGGCGGCCGCTAGTTTACTTTTCTTTTCTTGAGGTGCCATGGTGAGCATTTTTGGACGATGACGACGAACGACGCAGAGGCTGACTTCTTATCGATCCACCGTCGTGCAAAGCTAAGCCTCGTCTAACCCTAGCTAGTCTGGCCCCGAGTGATATTCTGTGATGATAGCTGCCGCCAATACACATGGAGTATATATAAGTAATATACCTAGGAATAGACGACTACAGTAGTAAGTTACCGACTCGGCTTCTACTTTCGCCTGGGGAATTCAATCGAGCGAACGATTCTGTTCGCTGCCAGAAGCCCCCAGCGCGTTATTCGCAAAAAAAAGAGATATTCGCAAGAAAAAAAAACCCAGTGCGAACACACAAACTCTCACCATCTCAAAACGTGACCCAATTGGGCCGAGAAAGGACCAATTTCCTGGAGTGCAGAGTTTCGTTGCCCAGGCTCATCAGCACCCATTCAGGAAAAAAATCACAAAAAATAAAAAAAACATTTTTTTGCATGGTAGAAAATTTATTGCTTGAGGTCCATTCCAATTTTCAGGTTATTTGCACATTTGAGTAGCTCTCAGAAAAAAAGATAAATCGGATAAGAACAGTGCATGAACAATAACTTTTTTATAGACCTTGAATTTGTCTTTTTTTCTGAGAGCTGCTCAGATATCAAATGATTTGGAAATTGAAGCGGACCTCACGCATCAAATTATGTACCATGAAAAAATAATTGTAATTTTTTTTGAAATTTTCCAGTATTTATTTTGATTTTTTTGAGCGCGGATGCAAATGAGCCTGGGTTTAGAAGTGGATTATCGCAATTTCCTGTGGTTACTACCAAAGGCTAAAAAAATTATATTAGACCTGACATTGAATAGTTATATATAAAGACACAATTAAGCGAATTTCCATGTAATATAAAATAAAACCGCCATCATGTACAAATGAATCAGATAAAAAATGGCTTGAAGAAAAAAAACGATGTTTGTAACTAAAAATGCCATAGTGATAATTTTATGCAAGATTTTTTTTAAATATATGTTTTAACGTAAGTTCTTTGAAATTTGCGATGCGAGTATTGACAAACTCCTAAAAAGGAATTATGGCAAATTTGTGATCATTTTGCTGTGCGACTATTTAGAAACTCCCCAAACTCTGTCATGGCAAATTATATTTGAACCATGGCAAAATTTCTTTCTTTTCGACAACGGAAAAATTCTTTTTTAGTACCATGGCAAGTGGGAAATGCCATTTTTTAACAATGGGAAAATTACTTCATGGAACATGAAAATATTTTTTTTGGTCCATGGCAAATTTACTTCAAGTGCCATGGCAATTTATTTTTTCTTTTAAATCATGGCAAAAATGTACTAAATGGAACATGGCAATTTCTTTCTTTATATCATGGCAAAATTACTTCGTGGGTGATGGAAATTTACTTTAGAAACCCTTTTTGTTTGCTATTGAAAGATCGTCGATGTCGCCTAGAAGGGGGGGGGGGGGAATAGGCGTTTTAAAATAATTACGATTTAGGCTTTAACAAATGCGGAATAAACCTAGCGGTTAATTTGTCAAGCACAAAACCTAAAACAACTAGGCTCACCTATGTGCACCAACAACTTATGCTAAGCAAGATAAGCAACTATGTGATAGCAAGATATATGACAAGAAACAATATGGCTATCACAAAGTAAAGTGCATAAGTAAAGGGGCTCGGGTAAGAGATAACCGAGGCACGCGGAGACGACGATGTATCCCCAAGTTCACACCCTTGCGGATGCTAATCTCTGTTTGGAGCGGTGTGGAGGCACAATGCTCCCCAAGAAGCCACTAGGGCCACTGTAATCTCCTCACGCCCTCGCACAATGCAAGATGCCGTGATTCCACTAAGGGACCCTTGAGAGCGGTCACCTAACCCGTACAAATGGCAACCCTTGGGGGCGGTCACCGAACCCATACACTTTGGTAACCCTTGGAGGCGGTCACCGGTACCCGTCAAATTGCTCGGGGCGATCTCCACAACCTAATTGGAGACCCCGACGCTTGCCCGAAGCTTTACACCACAATGATTGAGCTCCGAACAACACCAACCGTCTAGGGCGCCAAGGCACCCAAGAGGAACAAGCTCTAGGGTGCCCAAACACCCAAGAGTAATAAGCTTCTCAAACTTCACTTCCGCGTAGCACCGTGAAGAACTCAAACCGATGCACCAAATGCAATGGCAAGGGCACATAGAGTGCCCAAGTCCTTCTTTCTCAAATCCCACCGAAGCAACTAATGCTAGGGAGGAAAATGAGAGGAAGAACAAGAAGGAGAACACCAAGAACTCCAAGATCTAGATCCAAGGGGTTCCCCTCACATAGAGGAGAAAGTGATTGGTGGAAATGTGGATCTAGATCTCCTCTCTTTTTTCCCTCAAAAACTAGCAAGAATCCATGGAGGGATTGAGAGTTAGCAAGCTCGAAGAAGGTCAACAATGGGGGAAGAACACGAGATCAAAGGATAAGGTTGAATGGGGAGGAAGACCCCCTTTTATAGGAGCTCTCGAATCCAACCGTTATGTGCTCAGTCCGCGCACGAGCGGTACTACCGCTCAGGGGAGCGGTACTACCGCCCGGAGGTAGAACACGGAGAGCGGAGCGAAACAGAGTGCGTGGCGGAGCCGTATGAGCGGCACTACCGCTGGAGCCAGCGGTACTACCGCTTGTGGCGATAAACGGTACTACCGCTCCAGCCCGGCGGTACTACCGCTGGGACTGCGCACAACGCCTATCACGAGCACAGGGAGAAGGAACAGAGAGGAGGGCCATTGAGCGGCACTAGGGGTGGTGGTAGCCGCGGTACTACTGCACATGAGCGGTACTACCGCTCCTACTGCCGCTGAACCCGACACGAGAAAACCACGTCTCGAGTCGAGGCGGTACCAGCGCGGAACCGGAGCCGTACTACCGCTTATGGCCATGGGCGGTACTATCGCTTGTGGCGATAAGCGGTACTGCCACTCCGGCCCAGCGGTACTACCGCTGGCGCCATCCTTAAGCCACTTCTACGAAAGCAAGTAAACTTCATGGAAAACCAGAACTGCCATAACTTCTGCATATGAGCTCCGAATTGAGCAAACTCAACCTTGTTGGATACAAGACGACGAGTAGCATCAAACCTCCAACCGAGAAGAACCGACAAAACCTCCAACATCGAAAACATCATAGAAGATGTGAGTGGACTCCGTTTTCGATGAACTCGAGCTTGTCACCAAGATGACCATAAGCTCCAAAACTCACAAAGAGAAGAACCAAACAAGAACCAATAAAGATGATGCAAGGATGCAATGGTTTAAGCTCTCTACGAACGATACGGTCAAGCTACTCATCGAGAGCCCCCCTTGATAGTACGGCAATCGATCTTATAACCCGGTCTCCCAACTACCATCATGAGACCGGTAAAATAGAAAACCTACCAAGGGCAAACCTTTGCCTTGCACATGGTCCACTTGAGCTAGATGATGACGATCTTGACTCCCTCAAGTTGGACCACCTTTCTTGATTGGGTTGACTCGATGAAGCCTAGTTGATTGCTCCCCCATACTCCACTATGGGTGAGCCACTCTTCCGCACATCTTCACAAGTCCATTGTCACCACAAAGGACGGCAAGCTTCAAGCATTTGATCTCTTCGTGATGCTCTACTTGAACTTGCACACCGCAACCTTTCTTGATTGTGTTGACTTGATGAAGACTAGTTGATTGCTCCCCCATACTCCACTATGGGTGAGCCACTCTTCCGCACATCTTCACAAGTCCATTGTCACCACAAAGGACGGCAAGCTTCAAGCATTTGATCTCTTCGTGATGCTCCACTTGAACTTGCACACCGCAACCTAACCCCACAAAGAACCCTCACGAAGACCATGGGTTAGTACACAAAGCGTAATTGACAATGCTTACCATACCATGGGATCACTTGATCCCTCTCGGTACATCTTCTACGCTTTGTGGGTTGATCAACTTGATTCACTCTTTGACTTAGTCTTGATTAACCTCTCACAAGACCAATCTTTAGGTAATTCCTTGAATAACACCTTGGTCGACACAAACTCTCCTTGAAACCAACACATGTACTCCAAGAAAAGCCTATGGACAAAACCTTCAAATATAACTCAAGGCAACCATTAGTCCATAGAGATTGTCATCAATTACCAAAACCAAACATGGGGACACCGCATGTTTTTTCAGCTATGCTCTGTACTACGGGAAATTGTACTACATGGAACATGGGAAATTATTTTTTGTATCATGGAAGCTTTACTTCATGGGTCATGGCAAATTTACTGAAGAATTTTTTTTCTATTTCTCTTTTGTTTTCTATCATGGCAATTCTTTTTTTGTAGCATGAAAATTTTACTTCATGGGTCATGGAAATTTTGTTGTTGAAAAATAATCTTTGGTATTTTTAATTTTGTTCTCTATCATGGAATATTTTGTAACACGTCAAAATGTAAAAAGATAAAGCATGCCATGGTGTCATGGATTATTTGTTTTGGTAAATCATTTTGATCTTAATTTGCCAAGGCAAAAACATATTTAAAACTAGTAGTTGTGTCTCACTACTCAGTTTGGATATTAGAAGTTGCAACTGCTCAAAAATGCCATCGTCTCGTGAGATACTTGCTAAAAAATGCCATCGTTTGTTTGCTAAAAAAATACCATTAGATATCGTTATTGTCAGGTTAAACCCATTGACCATGTTATATGACAAAAATACCTCTAAACCCACATCTCAGCTCTCTATATATCGCAATGATACGTGTGGGCCCGACTTGTTAGGAGTAAGCAGCGAATAATTTTACATGAAAAAAACATTGTTGGGATCAAATGGAACCCACACTTTATTGTATTAAGATAGAGGAAGTGCTGACATGTTGGTACATAGGTATTTATGTCATTGTAACAAGGCAAATGAGATTTGAGCTGATAGTAATGGTGTCCAATGACATTTTTGAATATGCACCTAACGAAGCCATGTCTTTTTTAAGCAGTTAAAGTTTCTAGCCGCAAAACTGAGCAGTGGGACACAACTTGTGACATAAATAATAAACATATTTTTCTTTTGAAAAACGCTGTAGGGGCTTTTATTCATTAATAACGGGCAAGTTCATGTCTAATTGAACAAACTCAGGCAGACTAGCACCCTTCAAAAAAAAAAAACTTAGTCAGACTAGCAAGGAATTACATAAAAAATGGTAGAGCAGGTAGTAAGAAGAGCTCCTCTGGCTCCTCGGCCGGGTCCCCGCGCCCCTCGCCACCTCCTTGCCTGCAGCTGCCGAGGTCATGAGCGCGCACGACGCATTCGCCCAGCTCGCGCACGAGCAATTAGTACCAGGGCTTATCCTCGAGGTGCGCCATAGAGAGCTGCACGGCGACACCGCGTGTCCCTTGAGGCGGCGAGGCGATCGACAGCGAAATCGACTGCCGTGAGGTAGTGAGCGCGTCCTCCTCGGGGGTCACTGCTAGAGGGCCCAGCTGCTAGCACCACTCCCTTCGTGCCATTGCCACTGCTCGCAGGAGGCCACAATCGCTCAAGCAATTCGGCCCACAGCCTCCTCCTTCATCGTCTCTGGCCGTCTGAGGAGGTAAACCACCATGGCCACCGACGGCCACGTTAGGCACTTAGGCTCAGGCTCCTGGAGCTCCTTTCCTCGATTCCCTGTGCTTGTCGCCTCCTCTTCTTCCATCCTCTAGCTCGTTGCTATCCTCAATTGCAGGGGAGAAGCCTCACCAGCGAGCTCCACCTTCTCCATTTACGCCGGGGCGGCCGCGAGCATCCTAGTGCCTTGGGTGCCTCGGCTGGGACGAGCTTGCGGAGGATGGAGGAGTCCCGAGATTCGCCGCCCCACAAACTCAGTGACGCGGGCTCGAACACGTCCCTGCCCCTTGCGAGCTCCCCTCGAGCTCTGCTCCCGCCTGCCACTGGGGTGCGTCGCAGCCGGCTGCTCTCTCTAATGCACGTGCGGTACTTGTTGTAGTGCCAAAGAATGACATAGGAGGAAGAGGGAAAAGACTAGTCAACATGCTCGCATGGCGAATTTTTTTTGGCCAACTCAGCTCCGATGGGTGGGCTTCATGGGTCAGAAATGACCTTTTTCTAGTTAGTGCTACTCCTATATGTCAAAGTTTAGCTTTGCTTTCGGTGGTTTTTTTCATAAACAAAGTGATGCTTTTCTATGATTGTGATGGTTTTATGCTTTTTACTCCCTCTCACAAAATTATCTATTTTTTCAAGCATCATTAACAGTAATTTTTCCCCGGTGCTTGTTACAATTAGGTGCTTCGTATGGAGACCCATGGAATTGAGATTGTGGTCTCGGAGGAGCCAAGGGCTACTGGAGCGTACTTCTCACTAAAGGACCCGCCTGAAGTAATGCATCCAGTCTCATGTCATGCTTTTTTTGGCAATGCTCATGTTATGCTTATATATGTTGCACAATTACTTCTCATTCAGTTCAAGAGGTTCCTGCATTGTCTGGTGGCTTCAGCTGCAGCTAGACATGAGAGTGCTGATGAGATTGATCAAGTCTGAGCCTGAGTGTTGAGATACATTCAAGATTATTGTTGGGTATGTCTATGAAGTTTGAGCATGTTGTGTTTATTAGTATGATGTAGAAATTGTGATGATCTATTGGGTTTAGTATGATGTAGAAATTGTGATGATCTATTGGGTTGAAGCATTCAAGAGTCCATGAGTTACCATGGCTATTCTCATTGTTTACTATAGTACATCATTAGTATGATGTAGAATTTTCTTCTTCTGAATTTTGGTAAATTATGCTAATTGTTGGGCCATGAAACCAAGACTTACAAGGGGGGGGGGGGGGGGGGGGGGGGGGGGGGGGCATCGGCCCCCTGGCTACAACGTAGCTCCGCCATCCTAATTTATCTGATTGCCATGAAGCTAGTGATTGTTTGCAAATTAGGCTATCAATGCTTTTAAAGCACTGTTAGCACCATTCACAACGCTAGAGTCGAGAACAATGTGTTATGCATTTCGGTACATTGTCAAGGAGAAGATATAGTTGACCTCAATTGTAATTCTTTTGTTTTTATAAATGCATCGATACACAAACTTTCTGTTCAAAACTTGGCCTCACACTTTTCAACTCTTTTCTACAATACTAGGACTTGGTTGTGGATTGTGTTAGGAATATAAGCGCGGATTACCCACAGCTCGGAGAAACCGCTGGTCACAGTGTAAGTAGTTCCTATTGGTCAAAAATCTAATCTTTAATGTAGTCATAACATGGATCTTTTACCTGTATTGAAGTATGTATGTGGATTACGGAGTTTCATCTAGACATCAAGTGGGACAAGGGTGATGCAGTGTGCTATCTACTTCAAAAACTCCAGCTCGACAGTTTTGAGATCATCCCCAGCTATATCGGGGACGATAAGGTGGGCGAAAATGCTTTCGACGTAACTTCCTCTCATACAGTAAAAAGCATAAAACCACCACAATCTCTGATGTTATTAGCAGAGAATCATATTTTTTTTCTTTTTTTTTGACAAAAAACACCGAACACAACATTAAACTTTGCACATAGCATTAAACGTGCAGTCAACATTCTGGCCCGATTAGGACAGCTGGGGCCCGAGTGTCGAGATGATGTGGAAACAAAAATAAAATCCACATAGACACTTTGACTTGTCTTTCTCCTCTCTCTCTCTCTCTTCCTCTCTCTCGCGCGCATTTCATCAAACATGTCTTGAGCGTAACCGATGTCTCCTTCCTCGGACCACAACGGTCTCGCCGCCGTCCCGTCGTCGGGCCTCTCGAGCTGCTGACGTCTTTCGGTGTTTGGCATGGAGCACCAGGGATGATCTGCTCGAGGATGGAGAAGCCGCCCGGGTGGCTGCCTCGACCGTGAGTGCCCGAGCGTGCTTCCCCTCGAGCCCTTGTCAAGTGAGGCCCAATCCATGGAGGCTGCAGCACAGCTCCTGCTTCTTCCCTTCCTTCTTACCGTCCTCCTCTACCCCGGCCTCGGGAAGAAGTACGGCGAAGACGCCTCCCACTAGCTCCTCGGTGTTAGAACTAACCTTGATGTTTTGTATCAGCATGTGTAGTTTTAATTTTGCATGTTATTTAGTGGCCCGAATAGCTTACCGTGTAGGTAGGCTGTAGGAGCTTGTTCAGCAGGGATATAAGATGAGATGCCGGAGATGGTTGTGTGCTACGACTTGATGGCGAGATGCCGAGTACCGCAAGACGCGGCGCGGCCGTGTGAGATAGCGCTGCATGAAGAAGTTCTGAAGCCGACGTTGTGTACAGATGCTAGCTAGCCGAACACTTAGTTAACTAGATGATACCCCATGTGTTGTTGTGGGAATTTGAAGCACCGTGTAGCAGATGGATTATGGAGTAAAAAATAGTAAAAAAGTAAAAAAAGACAAATATATATCTATTTGAACAATTGATGATACAATATGAAAAGTACAAAATATAAAGGGCCGTTTTGGCTCTTGGGAGCATATGCTCCCTAATGAATAGTAAATTCAAAATTAATAGTAAATAAAATTTAAAAATTCTGATATTTTTTGTATATGTTGTTTTTAGTGTAACAAGAGTGCTTGCCAATTTTCATGCGAAACGGGATGACGGTGATTCGTCGGTGAAAAAACAAAAATAAGTGTAACATTTAAAGATAACATTTGTCGTTCAACTTGTTTTTTTTTGCACAGATCAAAATACTTAAACTTTCGTCCTAAAAATGTGCAGGTAGTGTTTTGATGTGACAATAATCACATTTATTTTTTTTCAAACTTTTTTGACATTTGGAAACAATATTTTTCATGGGCAGGAGCATATGCTCCCAAGAGCCGAATTGGATTTTCACTTTATATTTGCCCTTTTAGAATGCATTCATCCCCATTTTGCATAGAAAGATGAATGCATTGTTAACATGAAAATACATGGAACATAAAGTTTGATGAACTGAAATCATGCCCAAGTCGGATGAGAAGTCCATATTCACTGAAACAAAGCCGAATAAAGGCCAAGCCTAGCACAAGGGCCCACAAAAACTACTGACATGAATGCTTGTTGCTTATCCGTAATAGGAATGTAGGCCCTTCAAAAGCGTAAGAAAGAAAATATAAATATACACAAATCCAGTAGCAATACTTCGTAGATCTGAATTTGTACATGACCACAAGCCAGATACCAATTGGTAAAAAAAGGAAATCAGAGCGTGCACACATATGCACCTTTCTTTTGTAATGGACACCACGTTATGAATCTCTCTGATTTTCATGGACAACACGTATGCATCTCTTTTGTTTTTCAGCCGGCTGATCATAACGTTTCATAGATTGAAAAAAAAAAGATCATAACGTTTAATCAGCCATGCGATACTGTTGGATATAGCCTGCGATCTTGAGGCTGGTGGGCATCATCCTCGCGCTGGATGTGAACGCCGAACTGATCGTTCTCCACGTGCCCCGCCACACCGATAAACATTATCTTCTTTCTCTGCAGCTCTCGCAGCTACCCCCAACGTTGTGCTCCGCCATGCCATTACCAACTCCCCCCAAAAAGAAAAACTCTGCAGCATCATGAGTTGTTGCAAGGGGTGGTGGGGTGCACGCTACGGCTGCAATAGCTTGGAGACGATGCAAGACGGGCCACATGGTGGTGCAACGCCAGGCCCGCGCCACTGCCGAAGGCCGACCATGCGGCAATGCAGGCCGGCCACGCTGCACACAGCCTGATGCTTCAAGGCCGGCCAGGCGCTGCAAAGCTTGTCGCAGTGCTGTTGCTGAAAAAACGGCCCGCATTTCTGCAAGCCAGAGTTGGGAACGAACACATCTACTGCAAATCGGCATCCGGGACGGTGATGCCGCCAAGTGACCACATGTTGCTGCAAGACAGCGTCGGCGCCTCCACTGTTGCAAAGTGACCAGACAATGCGAGGAATGAACATATGTGCTGCAAAGTGAGCACACGGTTCTCAGAATGAAAGCTTCCATTGGTCACACACCTCACGTCGCACACAACCACGATAGAAAGAGCGACGCCAGTCCGTCAGCTCCTAGTTCGACATCAGTCCCTGAGTCTGGGTAGGTGCCTATACAGTAGAAGGCACCCACACCTCCATCCCACATCAATACCCAGTGAACTGGGGGAACACGACTGAGACTGCCAATGGCCGCTGGCAAGCCTGCCCGGCGCCCATGGCCAGGCACGCTCACACGACGCCATGTCCGTTGTCACTAGCTCTGATCCATGCACCGACGCACTGGTAACACGACCACCACCAACGAGCATCGTACCCACGAAGGGAGCCTGCGCAACCCCGCGAGCACATCCCAGGCCACACCCAACCTCTCCTACCCGAAGCAAGTGCTCTGATCCGCCCCGGGCCCTGACTGGACCCGCCTGAGCACGAACCCTAGATTTGGTCCATCCTCGAAACTCTTGCGGCCGGCACCACTGGCGCCCACCAAGCCCAGCGCACCGTCAGAACAGATCCAGGAGAAGGGGGCCGACACTGCCGCCCCGCACCGCCTGAAGAGACCTGGCCGCCGCGCCACCACAACCCCTTCATGCGTGCTCCACCGCCCTACCCAGGACGAGCTCGCACGTGGGGCAGAACACCACCATTGCCCACGTCCTCTGCCACCGGCCAGCGCCGCCGCAACCCGTGCTGCCTACCGGCCAGATCGGCCGCCACGTCGAGGCGTGCACCTCCGCCCACAGCCGTCCATGCCACACCACGCCTGCCAGGAGGCTGCGCGCCGCCACGTCGTGGCGCCCCGCACCCGCACACGACAGGGAGGCCCGCTTCGCCCCACCGCGCCGGAGGAATGGAGCCCCGCCGCCGTTGCCAGTCGGGCTTAGCCTGTGGCGGGATCTGGAAGCCCTCCCCGGCCGCCTCGCGGGTGGCGGCGCGGGAGAGGGTAGGGTTCAAGAGAGGGTGGTCAACCTCACGGGATGTCGAGCTGCACTATCCTCTTGTTGCCCATCTGGTTAGTGCTTACCGAGGTTAGCATCCATCTCCGGCAGCGTACCCGTCGCCGTAGAACCCCGCCATGCACACGCATCGGTACCCACTCGCGCCGCTCGGAGTCTCTATGTCGGAGCACGTCGCGGTTTGTGGGGCGCATTGGCCGCCAGCCTCACTGCCAGCACACGTTCCATTGACCCACCACCCCAACTCCGCCGTCTTAAACTCCGGCGACACCAGCCCCTCCGCCGTGTTCATGAATACACCAGAGGAGGTTAATTGCATGTTGGTACCACACTTGCGCACCTACTCACGAGTCACTACCACTATTCGTGCATGTCGCAGTTCAGTACCAACTCAGGGCCTAAGTGGTGCATAACGGGCTAAGGAGCGTATAAGCGCGTATTGACCGTGTATCTGACAGGTCGGGCCCACATGTCAGGTGACACGCTGGCCAAATCGGCGCGTGGAGGGGTCGCTGACTCGGACGAGTTCGACCTAACGGGCTAGGTCGAACCGAGCCGCCGGTTCGAACCCTAACTATCGTTCCCCTCTCCCTCTCCTCCCCGTGCTCCTCTCTGAAAGAACATGCGGTGCCCCCATGTTTGGTTTTGGTAATTGATGACAATCTCTATGGACTAATGGTTGTCTTGAGTTATATTTGAAGGATTTTTCCATAGGCTTTTCTTGAAGTCCATGTGTTGGTTTCTAGGAGTTTATGAGTTGACCAAGGTGGTATTAAGGAATTATCCAAATATTGGTCATGTGAGTGTTGAGCTTATTGCAAGCATGTCTTGAAGAAGAAGATTGTGTGATCATTCATGTTTACCTTCAAGACATCATCCAAATGAAAAGAGTTGGAAAGATTCAAGGTTGATCAAGACTAAGTCAAGAGTGAATCAAGTTGATCAACTCACAAAGCATAGAAGATGTACCGAGAGGGATCAAGTGATCCCATGGTATGGTAAGCATTGTCCATTGCAATTTGTGTACTAACCCATGGTCTATGTGAGAGTTCTATGTGGGGTTAGGTATGTGTCCATGGGCTTGCGTCAAGAGGAAGATATCATACAACCCATGGAAAGGATGACATCACGTGGTGATCGTCATCAAGATTGCCGTGTGCAAGTTCAAGTGGAGCATCACGAAGAGATCAAGTGCTTGAATCTTGCCATCCATTGTGGTGTCAATGGACTTGTGAAGATGTGCTGAAGAGTGGCTCACCCATAGTGGACTATGGGGGAGCAATCATCTAGTCTTCATCGAGCCATCACAATCAAGAAAGATGGTCCAACTTGAGGGAGTCAAGATCGTCATCATCTATCTCAAGTGGACCATGTTCAAGGAAAAGGTTTTCCCTTGATAGTTTTTCTATTTTACCGGTCTCGTGGTGGTAGTTGGGATACCGGGTTATAGGATCGTTTGCCGTACTATCAAGGGGGGCTCTCAAGTTGCTAGCTTGATCGTATCGTTAGTAGAGAGCTCAAACCATTGCATCCTGGCATCATGTTTCTTGGTTCTTGTTTGGTTCTCTTTGTGAGTCTAAGAGCTTATGGTCATCTTGAAGACAAGCTTGAGTTCATCGAAAACAGAGTTCGCATGCGTCTTCTATGATGTTTTTGGTGTTGGAGGTTTTACCGGTCTTATCCGAGGAAGGGTTCTCACCTTTTTCTCTTGGGCCTTTTCTCATTTTCTTCTTATTGATATTTCTTTCAAGTTTGTGTTAGCCCTTGTTGCTAGCTTTCCAACAAACTTGGTTTCATTGAATTCAGAGTCCGTTTGCAGAAGTTGTGGCAGTTTTGGTGTTCTGAAAAGGCTGCAGCGGTACTACTGCGAATTGGAGCGGATGTAATTTTTTACTACCGCTCTAGAGCGGTACTACCGCGGCTCCTACAGCGGTAGTAACGCCCCGGACCAAAAACTTGTCCCAAGTACTGCGGTGATAGGCACGGATGTATTTTTTTAGTACCGCTCGCAAGCAGTAGTACCGCTACCCTTTGCGGTAGTACCGCAATCCTTAGCGGTAGTACCGTGAGGACGACCGGTAGTACCGCTCCGGCGGTTCTACTGGCCTTTTGCCTCCTCGCTGTTGTTTTTCAAAGGGCTTCTTCCGCCCTAGCGGTAGTACCGCTCCTTGGAGCGGTAGTACCGCTCTGTGCGGGCTATGAGGATAACGGTTGGATTTACCCCCTCCTATAAAAGGGGGTCTTCTTCCCCAATGAACCTCATCCTTTGAGCTCGTGTTCTTCCCCCATTGTTGACCTTCTTCGAGCTTGCTAACTCTCAATCCCTCCATGGATTCTTGCTAGTTTTTGAGGGAAAAGAGAGAGGAGATCTAGATCAACATTTCCACCAATCACTTTCTCCTCTATGTGAGGGGAACCCCTTGGATCTAGATCTTGGAGTTCTTTGTGTTCTCTTTCTTGTTATTCATCTCATTTTCCTCCCTAGCATTAGTTGCTTCGGTGGGATTCGAGAGAGAAGGACTTGGGCACTCCGTGTGCTCTTGCCATTGCATTTGGTGCATCGATTTGAGTTCTCCACGGTGATACGTGGAAGTTACAAGTTGAGAAGCTTATTACTCTTGGGTGCTTGGTACCCTTGAGCTTGTTCCTCTTGGGGTGCATGGGCGCCCTGGACGGTTGTTGGTGTTCGGAGCTCAATCATTGTGGTGTAAATCTCTGGGCAAGCGTCGGGGTGTCCAATTAGGTTGTGGAGATTGCCTCGAGCAATTTGATGGGTTTCAGTGACCGCCCCCAAGGGTTGCCAAAGTGTACGGGTTCAGTGACCGCCCCCAAGGATTGCCATTTGTACGGGTTCGGTGACCGCCCTCAAGGGTCCCTTAGTGGAATCATGACATCTTGCATTGTGCGAGGGCGTGAGGAGATTACGATGGCCCTAGTGGCTTCTTGGGGAGCATTGTGCCTCCACACCGCTCCAAACGAAGATTAGCATCCGCAAGGGTGTGAACTTCGAGATACATCGTCGTCTCCGCGTGCCTTGGTTATCTCTTACCCGAGCCCTTTTACTTACGCACTTTACTTTGTGATAGCCATATTATTTCTTGTCATATATCTTGCTATCACATAGTTGCTTATCTTGCTTAGCATAAGTTGTTGGTGCACATAGGTGAGCCTAGTTGTTTTAGGTTTTGTGCTTGACCAATTAACCGCTAGGTTTATTCCGCATTTTTTCAAGCCTAAACCGTAATTATTTTAAAAAGCCTATTCACCCCCTCTAGGCGACATCCACGATCTTTCAATTGGTATCAGAGCCTCGTCTCTCTTTATAGGGCTTAACCGCCTAGAGAGTTAGGATGTCGACTAGGGGATTAGGATTCTTTGACACTCTTAGTTTCGATGGCACAAATTTTGATGTTTGGGTAATTCACATGCTTAATCTCTTTAGGGTCATGGACCCAATTTTAGAGCGAATTGTAGATATGGGTTTTTCTCCTCCAAAGGATCCCCAAAAATTATCTTTAGAGGATGAGAAAAACTCTTATCTCAATCCTCAAGCTTCTAATGTGCTTTTCGATGCTTTGAGCAATGTAGTTTTATTTCAACTCATGCCGTTCCGGGATGCTCATGTGTTGTGGACGAACCTTCAAGATAAATATGGTGTGTCCAAGATTTGTGGGGATGATTGTTCTCCCTGCACCTTCGGTCGTATAGTCTTCTCAACTTCTTCTACTTCACCTACATGTGGTTTGCCACAAGGTAATGAAATGGTGAGTAGTGTTGGTCATTGCAATGATGATAGTATGCTTATTGTGGATGATACTTCATCGCTATCTTATTGCAATGCATCTTCTTTGGACTTTAACACTTCGAGCACCATACATGTTTCACATGCTTGTGTTGATAGTCCGTGCATATCTTGTAGAAATTGTTTGACTAAATCTCATGATTATATGCTTGATATATCTTGTTGCCATGATAAAAATGCTTGTATTTCCTCGAGTTGTGGTGCTAACAATGTAGAGCAAACCCAACACTCCATGGAACAAGATGTGGCTTTAAATGGTGCTTCAAGGGATCCTACATCATCATCTATTGCTTTTTTCCTTATGGCTAAGGCTTCAAAGGTATCTCCTACTTTGAAATCCAATATGTCTCTTGATGATGATGTTGATGCTAATGATGAAGAGAATGATAATGTTGCCTCCTTAGAAATTAAGGGGGAAATGGTTTTTAAAGCTCTTCACAAAAATAAAATTGCTCGTTCCAACTTCATGGAAATCATGTCCATTGCCATTGAGGGCAAGAAGTACATTGAGGAGTTGGAATCTCATCTCGAGGAGCATGAGGTCACCATTGAGAAAATGGAAGGTCATGAGTGTGATTACACTAATGAGGTCGCGGACCTCGCTCAAGCTCTTGAACTTGAACAAACCACCAAGGAATCTCTTGAGGAGACTTTTGCTCTAGAATTATCTAGAGTGAGTGAATCTCATGATAGAGCTCTTGAGGTGGTCAATGATTTTGAAACTAAAAATGAGGAGCTTGAAGTTGCGCATGCTAAACTCCTTGAGGACTTTGAGCACCTCGAAAATGGCTCAAGGGTCATTAAGAGTGAGCTCATCAAACTCACCGAGTATCATGCTCAACTTAAAGCTTTATATTCAAAAGAGCTTGCCAAGTTGTCTTCTCCTCTTGTTTCTAATGATGATGCTTGTGCTACTAACTCTATCTCTTGTGAAGCATCCATATTGAAGGAGAATGTTGATCTAAGGGCTCAACTTGAGTTACTATCTAGCAATTATGGGAAATTGTAAGAAAGCCAAGAAAAGCTCTCAAGCTCTCATGATGATCTTCTAGTATCCAATAATATGCTAAAGATAGCTCATGAGGCCATGATTGCTAAGGTAACATCTAGTGAGCCTCATGTGGATACTAGCACTACTTCTAGTCAAAATGCTATGTTGTCATGTGCTAGTCCTTGTAATTCATCTACTCACAATGTTGGTACATCTTGTGAGGAATTGCTTTCCTTGCCTTGTTGATCTAATGATGAAGCTTATACTTCCTCTAGTACTTGTGTTGAGACTAACCATGTAGAGGAAATCAAAGAGCTCAAGGCCCAAGTCACTTCTTTGAAGAAAGACTTGGAAAAGAGTCATGAAGGGAAATTTACTCTCAACGACATCTTGAGCGTGCAAAAATACCCCAATGACAAAGGTGTACTTGGATTCAACTCCAACAAGAAGAAGAAGTCCAAGGTGAACAAAAGGAAGGGCCAAAAATAAGTCAAGAGTTCGGCCAAGATTATTTGCTTCAAGTGCAAAATTGAAGGGCATCATGTTAGATCTTGCCCAATTGAAGAAGAAGACCATTAGTGACAAGCAACAAGGGAAGTGGCTATAAGTGCATTCTCATGCTCAACCTCAAGTTGAATAAAGGTCTCTTTCCAAGAAGACTCAAGCTAATGCTTCTCAAGTTGAGAAATCAAGTGAGAAGAAAGTGAAGAGTAGACGTTGCTACCTATGTCGTGAGAAAGGTCACATCGCTTCTTCATGCACTAGTGGTAACTTATCCAACCCAATTATTATTGATGATTTCTACTCTCTTGGGAAGGATAAGGTTGGCAATGTGGTTGCCAAGTTTGTTGGTACTCAAAGTGGTTTGAAGCAAAGAACCATTTGGGTAGCCAAGCCTATTGTGACTAACCTCTTAGGACCCAACTTGGTTGAGGACCAACAAGCTCAAACTTGATCAATAGGTGATGAGGGAAGTCATTGGAGACCTGGCTACATTATGAAGAATTAATGGGACTTCATCATTCTTATTGTCTCAAGCCAAGTCATTCGGATTATCAAATTTCTATCTTATATCCAATGTTCCTCCTTGCGGTAACTCGTGCTTAAATTGTTTACATTGAAAGTTACTTGCCCCTTTGCATGTTTGGCTTTGTTCCTTGCATGTGTTTGTACATGTTATGCTTCCAACTTGATTATCTTGAGCAATCAAGTATGTGTGTGTTAGTTTGCACGTCATGTACATGTGTGTCGTTCGTTGAGCCTTTGTGCATCTTGGTCATATCTTAGTTGGCTCTTGTGAGAGATTAATGGAATATCCCATTATGGGGGAGTGATGTCCTTTGTGCACTTCACAATACTATAAAGGTGGGTACATGGGGAATACCAGTTAGTATTGATATTGCAAGCTTATCTAGTCACTATGTGGTATGTCTTCTCATGAGAAATTCAAATTCTAAATAGTCCATTAATTATCTCTTGTTGGATCCTCCTTTTGCCTCTTGTATATCCTTAATTGGTATCACATTATGGGGGAGTAATATGCTATGTGTATATTACTAGCCTAGAAAATGTGTACATCTGAGATATTGTCACCTAGTGTTGATATTGTAAATTACCTTGTTCCTAGGTGGCATGTTAGCTCTACAAGTTGAAATTTGCTTGTGTTTGGTGTGAAGATGATGTTGGATATCCTTGCAATCTACCACCGGGAATTATTTCCAAATACTTCTTGTCTTTTGACAATTGGTACTCACTCATGTGGTAGAAATTATTGATCATCTTTACATTAGCCTTTGCTTTTATTTGCCTTATCTCTTGCCTAGGATTGTGTCAACTCCCATTGTATCCATACCACTTGTGGATCTTGTTATTTCCTTGAGCTTGTCTAGTGTTTGTATAGATATAGTGAAAGTGGTGATCCCATCTTGTGCTTTTTGTATTCAAATGCAAATTCTCCATAATGCACAATGCTTGGGGGAGCTATCCTATTTTTCTTAGAACACTCACCTTATGATCCTTTTCAAGTGTGTGTTGGTGGAATGCAAATCGTTTCTTTTGGTACTTTGTGCCATCATGAAACTTTGTAGAGCACTTGGTTTGTTTGGAACCATTCTCTCTTTTGGGTGTTTGACATCTTTCTTTTTGTGTACCAGTGGATATCTCATTCCTTGATGTATCGTTTAATGATATCCTCCAAGTGATGATTTATTCATTTGGTATCCTTTCTTCACTTGGTATTTTCTTTGTCATTTGGTATCGGTTCTTGAAAGTCTTGAGCATGCATATTAACTTCGTGTAGTATCTTTGGCATGCTTGCTTTCTTTGACCCAATATATAGGGGAAACTCCACCAAGTCTCAAATTGGATGAGATGTGCATGAAATTCATTTTCGTATCTATATGCACATTTTTATGTGGAGTTTGTCCTATGTATTGTTGGTTCTCTAACTCTTTGGTCCCAATGAGTTTGGGTACCATTTTGTTTGTGTTGTTGTTCTAGGAACAATTGGAGATACATTGGATGCTCGGCTCACTCACAAGGAAGGTGTTGTCATCATGTGCTTATTGGAGTCGAGCTAGGATGATCAATGAACTACTATCTACCTTCAACTGGTATCTACTACATCCTTACAATGTTAACTCGGTAACAAGTATCTTCATATTCTTCATGCACACATTTCTTGCACCAACCTTGTGTAGGTTGTATCATGACATGGTATTCATTAATTCTTGTGATACTTGTTTCCTTTCTCAAAGCATCCCAACAATGATCTCTTGTTGCTAGTTGTGATGTCTTTGTTGTTCGTGTGTGGACTTCATTTATATACAATAAGACCATATCTAGCCATGTGATATGCTTCCAAGCAAATATCTTATTGGTATATGTATGATCTCCCTTTGGATATCTTGTTCCTCGTGTTGTAACTATTTCGGGTGTACATCCTTCTTTGTATATATATATATATCATCATGATTTCGTCTACCTAGAATCTTATACACTTGAGAGAAGTTGCATATCTAGTTGATATCCTTTCTTTCACGCCCACCTTATCTTTCTTATGTTATTTCTTTGGTGGCTCCGTGAAAGCTTTTGCCTTGAGTGCGTGTCTTATATCGTTGCGTCTTGATGCACTCTTGTGTGGTGAAGATTATTTTCCTCATGCTTATCTTTACGAGGCTTTTGCCATCTTAATTGGTATCCCTCGTCTTGATGAGGCTTTCATCCTCTATCTTCACCATGGGTTGTCACAAGCATAGGTTCTTTATATGCTTATTAGTAAGCTTGTGAACCCATTTGCTAGTTGTGTGTGGGAATGATAGGCCTTGCACCGTGTG
The DNA here is from genome assembly GCF_003073215.2 of Triticum urartu. Lineage (NCBI taxonomy): Eukaryota > Viridiplantae > Streptophyta > Magnoliopsida > Poales > Poaceae > Triticum > Triticum urartu. The sequence continues at coordinate 53,301,427 of NC_053026.1, read as the reverse complement.
CTCATTCTTTCAAGACTTTATTGATTCTTAATGTTCATCCGTACATTAGTCTTCTCAAGTGCATTACCTTGACTCACACACATAATTTTGGTTGAGCCCATTCTTAAGTTGCCTCTTTTACTTGTTGCTCAACCATGTGTTTGTTGCAAGTACTAGGCTTGGTTTCCTATATGCTCACTTGCACTTGTTGTAAGTTTCTGTTGATTTTGGGGGAGCTATGATCCTATTTTGTGCACTTTGTATCCAAATACAAATATTCTTATGTGTGCACAAATCATGGGGAGCCTCTCTAGTTTCTTTAGAACACTCCTATGCTCATATCATAATATCTTTTATTCTTGTGGCTCGTAGGATCATTGGTCTAGTTGGTTCAATTGGTATCTTTTGATAGCTTGCTTCAATTGGTATCTTTTGATTGCTTGATTGCTTGTGTCTCTCTCGGTTATGTCTTTGTGGCATATCTTCCTTTAGCAATCTTTGTGCCTCAATATAGTTTGTGTTCCTCCAAGTATTTACCTTTGGATATGTGTATGGCACTCCACTCTTTTTGAGAAATACACAATTTATGGAGGAACTCAATCTATATTGGCCTTCTAAGCTTTTCGCCCATTTTGGCAATCGATGCCAATGTGTAACGCCCCATATGTAACTTGCCATATTTGTATTCCAACTCTTGCCTTTTCCGGCACTAACTTATGATATTTCCTCGTTGTCGGGTTTTTGTCTCCGTGTTGCTTGTGTCTTTGTCATGCATCTCATATCATGTCATGATGTGCATCGCATTTGCATACGTGTTCGTCTCATGCATCCAAGCATTTTCCCCGTTGCCCGTTTTACATTCCGGCGCTCCTATGTCCTCCGGTGTCCCCTTTTACCTCTTTTCATGTGCGGGTGTTAAACATTATCGGATTGGACCTAGACTTGTCAAGCGGCCTTGGTTTACTACCGGTAGACCGCCTGTCAAGTTTCATGCCATTTGGACTTCGTTTGATACTCCAACGGTTGACCGAGGGACCGTAAAGGCCTCGTGTGTGTTGCAGCCCAACACCTCTCTAAAGTGGCCCAAAACCCACCAAAAACCCCTCCATCATCTCGGTCATTCGATCACGATCGTGTGGCCGCAAACCGTGCTCAATTTGGAGCCTCCTAGCTCCCTCTACCTATAAAAAGGCATCTCCACCAAAAATCTCGGATCATTTCCACCCTAACCCTAGCCCCGCTCCTCTCCACGCGCCGCACACGTTCGGTCCGCGCCGGACAACGTCGCCGCCGCCACGTGTCCGGGCCCGCGGGAGGCCCTCCCGGCCCGGTTCGTCCCGCCGCCCGACTCCGCCTGCCCGCCAAGTCAGGCCACCGCGGCCACCATCGCCGCTCGCCGCCCCGTCCGTCGCCCCGCCGCCTCCACCGGCCAGATCTGCCGCGGGAGCCGCGTCCCCGCCGTCCGACGCCCTCCTCATCGCCGGCGCACCTCGGGCGACCGGATCCGGTCAGGTCCGGCCTCCCCCATCCCTCCTCCGGCGACCTCTAACTCCGGGGAGCTCGAGATCCAACCTCGGTTCGCGTGCCCCGGACGAACCCTAGATCCCGAAGGTCGTTTTCCTACTAAGTCCTAGTAATTTTTAGCATACTTCATCGCATCATAACTTTGCACCCGTGGCTCTGTTTTGGACGTGTAGCATATCAAATTGTTCGCCTCGACGTGTACTTCATTTCATTCCATTGCACCATGTTCATTTGAGCTCATCTTGATGCCCTAAATGTTGTTGCAAGAGTGCTATGTAATGTTAGTTTCAGATTCTTATCAGAATTTGGACATTTGTCATTTTTGCCATGTTTAATGTGTGCCTCCTATGAACTTGAGCCCTAAATGTGTTTTGAAGTATGCAATGCCAGCTTTAAAGGGGTGTATGCCATGTATTTTTGTGATCATTGTGGTGACTAGCACAAGCATGCAAAGTAGCTCTCATGATGTTGCTGATTTCAGGGACTTCGAATTCTTCTAAGTCTTTTTCCCTGATAATATTTTTATGCCATGTATTCTTGTTGCTACAGAGTGATCCATGCCTCTTTTGAGCATGTTAAGTAAGGATGTTTTGGATATATTGTTATGCTCTATCCATCCATGTCTTTGTTTGCAATTATGGAGTGCCCTAGCATGACTCAATCTTGCTCTACTTTTGCTATAAAATGTTCCTGGCAGATTATTTACATGTTAAGCAATTTTGCCGAGGTTGTTATTGTTTATCCATGCATGCTATGTGAGTGTTCTTGCCATGGTTAGCTTATCTATCATGTCTACTTGCTGGGTATATGCTTAGTTTGTCATGCAATGCCTTGTGGTGAGTGCATCGAGCTCACAAACATGCCTACGTAAATCTGTTTTGCCATGTTCCAGTTTTCTGCTAAGTCTGAATCTGTTAACGAAACTTGCTATGTTCACGTGGTTGCCATTGTATTTTTTGATCCCTTTTGGCTTATGGTCAGTAAGGGACTTTTGTTGTATGCTTTGAGTAGCTTCATGCCATGCCTTGCTTTGTCATGATATGTTCCTGTAGCATGTTGTTATCTTGCTCTAAACATTGCTTCCTGATGTTGAAATCCTGACATGTTGTTATTTTCACTAAGTCTGTAACCTGATATCTTTTGCACTTTTGCCATGCTCGTTTGAACCTGCTAGTCCCTGGATTTGAGTCTCTGTGCTTACCGTGCTAGTCCCTGGATCGAACTAGCTAGCACACACAGTATAGATGAATACCAGAATAGCAAGTGCATCATTTATTACATCGTATGATCCAGAATATATAAAATAAAACAATCTGCATAGCACTTGGCTAGCTTTATTCAATCAAACAGCGGAAAGTAGCAGAAAATAACGATGAGTCCCATCATAGCCCACTGGCGATGGTGAGTGCAGACTCGCGACCCTAACGGTACCTTACTCTTCGTCAGAATATCCTGCAACATGAGACGTTGCATCCATATAGGTCAATACTTGGAATGTATTGGCAAGTTACACAGGAGTAATAATAAAGCAGACCTACATGTATATGCATAGTACAACAAAGAAAGGCTTGAGGGTTTATTTTTGCAGAAAGATGATTTTATCCTAATAACTACCTAATAGTCAAATTTTTATTTAGTTCTTTTATTACTACAATTAAATGCACAAGGTTGAGTTGGAAAAATCAACTCCAACCTACCCTTTATTAAGTTGCCCAACAAATTTATTAAGTGTCACATCTGTCAAGATCATCCAACAACTGTAATGGCATAGTGGCTCAAAGTTACCCATAACCAGGGCACGGCTAATCATGATTAGTTTTAATACTCTGCAGAGTTTAGTACGCTTTACCCACTGGACCCAATCCAAAGATTGAGACGAAGTCTTTCAGAAGAGGTTCCCTTGACCACCTGACAGCCACATCCCACCTACATATGCTACATCTGTCGACACTGTCTAGGCCAGGGTTCCAACAACTAATCAACTAAGCCATAGCCCATATAGCCAGTGGCCGCACATGGAAGCTACTAGTCACTAAGTCTGTCTGATCTTTTTGAACCTGGGCGGCATTCCACTTAGGGTGCACTCTCATGAGCGCATGGCCTTAGAAAAGGTGCAAGACCCCATGATGCCTTGCCTCAACACCAAGCAATACCACTTCCGCCCAGAGGTGAGTTAAATCCTGAGTTACTACTCAATTTGTTAAATATATATAATACTCACATAAACTCAATGAATACACGAACCACCCCCGTCTACAAAGCATAGCAACCTACCACTACCACGATTTGCAAAGACGGGAAGATAGCTCATCAGCATAGCAAAAATAATATAGTATTCCTATACATGCATATATTCATAGTGTGATATAACTACATGCATAGAAAACAATAGGTAAAGGATGATCAACATGTAACTTGCCTTGGTTCTGGTTCAGAAAGTCACACTCCTGACAATAGCTCGCGTCGCACTCCAGACAATCTACACGTTTCACACAATTCAACAAATCAATCACCGAAACACGAAAAGAACCAAAACAAAACCAACAGCAAGAAAAACATTTTAAAAACTCAACAACAATAGCTTAACAGCACCTAAAATTGCACTATGGTCACAACGCAAAAAGAATCACTCGATTCCGATAAACGGTTTGAGAGTTACGGCCTCCGGAAGGTTTAATTCAAATTCAAACGAATTCAAATTTGAACAGAGCAAACATGTGCAAAGTTGGTACTGTGATAATGTGCTGATTTTTGTGAGTGCATAGGAAAAAGAATTACCTAATTTGGACATATAGGTTAAAAGATATAGCTAATTGAAGTTAGAGTTGAAATCTGAAAATAAAACAAAAGAAAACAGAAATCCCCTGCACAGTTCACGCGTTACTGTAGCAACTCCTGTGCGTGTCCTGTAGCGAAGTGCCACGTGGCAGTGCTTGATTGGCCGGGCGCGTGTGCTCACCAGAAAAACAGAGGAAAACGACGGTGCTCTCGGGCGTTGGCGGCGGCGCTCCTCCGGTGGGTCTCCGGTGAAGGAGAGGTGACGGACGGGTGCGGAGGTGAGTGGCAGAGGCGGTGGTGGTGTCGGACGGCGGCGAGGTGGACTGTGCCGGCGGTGGTGAAGACCTGAACGCGGCAACTCCGGCGGCGGCGGTCGAGCTCGTCCCACTCGCGCTGCTGCGTTTTCGTCCAAGCAAGAATGTCAGGAAGGTGCGGCGTTGAGAGGAGGGTCGAGGGGAGTGAACGATGTGGCCGATGGTGTCCTTACGGAGGTGGAATCCTCCGGCGAAGACGGCGGACAGCGGAGCTCCGGTGCGAGATCCAAAATGCTCCAGCGGCTTCGTGTGGTCGAAGGAGGACGAGGGGAGGCTGCGGTCGGGTTCCCCTAGGGTTTAGCTCGCGCGTGGCGTCTCCAGGGTGCTCGGGGTGGACCAGGGCATCGGGTCGATCCGGCTCGGCCTTGGTCGCGTGTACGATGCGCTCCAATCCGGCTCGGGGAAGGAGACGAGCAGGGGCGCGGTGCGGGTCGGGCGATGCGGTGCGGCTGTGCGTACCGCTTCGCGACTGCGAGCGAGCGGGCTGCGGGGCTAGCGGTTGGCTGAGGCGCGGTGCGCGACTGGGCCGACTGGCTGCAGCGCTGCGGTGCTGCGCTGTTTTTTTAAAACAACAGCAGAAAAAATACACAGTATAAATTCTAAATAAAAATACCTAGACACAAAGTAAAAATAGCTCTACAGCTATAAACTACAGGAACACTAGTTCCAACACTAATACAATTTTTGTAAAATAATTTTGATGCAATAGGCCACTCAAATAGCAATAAAACAATCAAATAAAATATTTTGAAGATTGCAAAAATTACCAGAACATATCATATGAACTGGAAATAATATTCTGCACATTATGAACATTTTTAAAATAGGGGAGAAGTCATGTTATCTCCACTCCAAATAAATTGCCTTTTGTTGCATAATAATTTGAATATTCTGAAAAAGCAAATAATGAAATAAAAATATGATATGCATATGAATGATCTATTAACATCCTAATTTAGGAAAATTGGGATGTTACATATATCCTGTCTACTTTAATGCATCTATACACTTGGTAAAGGTGGGAGGCTCGGCCTTATGCCTGGTGGGGAACGTAGTAATTTAAAAAAAATTCCTACGCACACGCAAGATCATGGTGATGCATAGCAATGAGAGGAGAGAGTGTGATCTACGTACCCTTGTAGATTTACAACGGAAGCGTTTGGTTGATGTAGTCGTACATCTCCACGGCCCGACCGATTAAGCACCGAAACTACGACTCCTCCGAGTTCTAGCACACGTTCAGCTCGATGACGATCTCCGGACTCCGATCCAGCAAAGTGTCGGGGAAGAGTTCCGTCAGCACGATGGCGTGGTGACGATCTTGATGTACTACTGTCGCAGGGCTTCGCCTAAGCACCGCTACAATATTATCAAGGACTATGGTGGCAGGGGGCGCCGCACACGGCTAAGAATATGATCACGTGGATCAACTTGTGTGTGTATGGGGTGCCCCCTGCCCCCGTATATAAAGGAGTGGAGGAGGGGAGGGCCGGCCCTCTCTATGGCGCGCCCTAGGGGAGTCCTACTCCCACCGGGAGTAGGATTCCCCCTTTCCTAGTCCAACTAGGAGTCCTTCCATGTAGTAGGAGTAGGAAACAAGGAAGGGGCGCAGCCCCTCCCCCTAGTCCAATTCGGACTAGGCCTTGGGGGGGCGCGTGGCCTGCCCTAGGCAGCCCCTCTCTCTTTCCCATATGGCCCAAAAAGGCCCAATACTTCTCCCGGCGAATTCCCGGGCCAGTGCTCCTCTGAGTGTTGGTCCAACCTGTCAGCTGCCGGTGGCCACCAGGGGCAACTCTGGGCTAGCCTACCGGAACCTTGGACAATCCGGTGTGCCCTGAGAACGAGATATGTGCATCTCCTATCGGGATTTGTCGGCACATTCGGGTGGCTTTGCTGGACTTGTTTTACCATTGTCGAGATGTCTTGTAATCGGGATTCCGAGTCTGATCGGGTTGTCTTGGGAGAAGGAATATCCTTCGTTCACCGTGAGAGCTTGTGATGGGCTAACTTGGGACACCCCTGCAGGGATTTGAACTTTCGAAAGCCGTGCCCGCGGTTATGGGAAGATGGGAATTTGTTAATGTCCGGTTGTAGAAAACCCGAAACTTAATTTAATTAGAATGAATCAACAGCGTGTGTAGCCGTGATGGTCTCTTTTCGGCAGAGTCCGGGAAGAGAACATGGTCTCGTGTTATGCTTGAACGTAGGTTGTTTTAGGATCACTTCTTGATCATAGTTTCTCGACCGCGCTTTGCCTTCTTTTCTCGCTCTCATTTGCGTATGTTAGCCACCATATATGCTAGTGCTTGTTGCAGCTCCACCTCATACCTTTTACCCTACCTATAAGCTTAAATAGTCTTGATCGCGAGGGTGTGAGATTGCTGAGTCCCCGTGACTCACAGATTACTTCAAAACCAGATGCAGGGACCGATGATACCGTACCAGGAGATGCGACTGAGCTCAAGTGGGAGTTCGATGAGGACTCAGGACGATACTACGTTTCCTTTCCAAACGATCGGTAGTGGAGCCCAATTGGGGCGATCAGGGACAATATGCATTTGGGGTTGTCTTTATTTTGGTTTCGTAGTCGAACCTTGATTGTATCTGGATGATTGTAATGCTTTATTTATGCTATTGTGTGACGTGGCGATTGTAAGCCAACTATGTACCTCTTTTCTTATTCAGTACATGGGATGTGTAAAGATTACCCCACTTGCGACATTGCTTACAATGCGGTTATGCCTCTAAGTCGTGCTTCGATACGTGGGAGATATAGCCACATCATGGGCGTTACACAATGGGGGAGAAGTTTCAGAGAGTTTTGTGGAGAAGTTTAGAGAGTTATATCCTCTTGCTTTGGTTTTGTTCCTTAACATTTGCATCTCATTCGCATGCACTACTTGTTGTTGCATTGCATGGTTGGTTTTGGTAATTGATGACAATCTCTATGGACTAATGGTTGTCTTGAGTTATATTTGAAGGATTTGTCCATAGGCTTTTCTTGAAGTCCATGTGTTGGTTTTTAGGAGTTTATGAGTTGACCAAGGTGGTATTAAGGAATTATCCAAAGATTGGTCATGTGAGTGTTGAGCTTATTGCAAGCACGTCTTGAAGAAGAAGATTGTGTGATCATTCATGTTTACCTTCAAGACATCACCCAAATGAAGAGAGTTGGAAAGATTCAAGGTTGATCAAGACTAAGTCAAGAGTGAATCAAGTTGATCAACTCACAAAGCGTAGAAGATGTACCGAGAGGGATCAAGTGATCCCATGGTATGGTAAGCATTGTCCATTGCAATTTGTGTACTAACCCATGGTCTATGTGAGAGTTCTATGTGGGGCTATGTACGTGTCCATGGGCTTGCGTCAAGAGGAAGATATCATACAACCCATGGAAAGGATGACATCAAGTGGTGATCGTCATCAAGATTGCCGTGTGCAAGTTCAAGTGGAGCATCACGAAGAGATCAAGTGCTTGAATCTTGCTATCCATTGTGGTGTCAATGGACTTATGAAGATGTGCCGAAGAGTGGCTCACCCATAGTGGACTATGGGGGAACAATCATCTAGTCTTCATCGAGCCATCGCAATCAAGAAAGGTGGTCCAACTTGAGGGAGTCAAGATCGCCATCCTCTATCTCAAGCGGACCATGTGTAAGGAAAAGGTTTGCCCTTGATAGTTTTTCTATTTTATCGGTCTCGTGGTGGTAGTTGGGAGACCGGGTTATAGGATCGTTTGCCGTACTATCAAGGGGGGCTCTCAAGTTGGTAGCTTGATCGTATCGTTAGTAGAGAGCTCAAACCATTGCATCCTTGCATCATGTTTCTTGGTTCTTGTTTGGTTCTCTTTGTGAGTCTTAGAGCTTATGGTCATCTTGATGACAAGCTTGAGTTCATCGAAAACAGAGTTCGCATGCGTCTTCTATGATGTTTTTGGTGTTGGAGGTTTTACCGGTCTTATCCGAGGAAGGGTTCTCACCTTTTTCTCTTGGGCCTTTTCTCATTTGCTTCTTATTGATATTTCTTTCAAGTTTGTTTTAGCCCTTGTTGCTAGCTTTCCAACAAACTTGGTTTTATCGAATTCGGAGTCCGTTTGCAGAAGTTGTGGTAGTTTTGGTGTTCTGAAAAGGCTGCAGCGGTACTGCCGCGAATTGGAGCGGATGTAATTTTTTACTACCGCTCTAGAGCGGTACTACCGCGGCTCCTACAGCGGTAGTACCGCTCCGGACCAAAAACTCGTCCCAAGTCCTGCGGTGATAGGCACAGATGTATTTTTTAGTACCGCTCGCAAGCAGTAGTACCGCGATCCCTAGCGGTAGTACCGTGAGGACGAGTGGTAGTACCGCTCCGGCGGTTCTTCTGGCCTTTTTCCTCCTTGCTGTTGTTTTTCAAAGGGCTTCTTTCGCCCTAGCGGTAGTACCGCTCCTTGGAGCGGTAGTACCGCTCTGTGCGGGCTGTGAGGATAACTGTTGGATTTACCCCCTCCTATAAAAGGGGGTCTTCTTCCCCAATGAACCTCATCCTTTGAGCTCGTGTTCTTCCCCCATTGTTGACCTTCTTCGAGCTTGCTAACTCTCAATCCCTCCATGGATTCTTACTAGTTTTTGAGGGAAAATAGAGAGGAGATCTAGATCCACATTTCCACCAATCACTTTCTCCTCTATGTGAGGGGAACCCCTTGGATCTAGATCTTGGAGTTCTTTGTGTTCTCTTTCTTGTTCGTCCTCTCATTTTCCTCCCTAGCATTAGTTGCTTCGGTGGGATTTGAGAGAGAAGGACTAGGGCACTCCGTGTGCCCTTGCCATTGCATTTGATGCAACGGTTTGAGTTCTCCACGGTGATACGTGGAAGTTACAAGTTGAGAAGCTTATTACTCTTGGGTGCTTGGTACCCTTGAGCTTGTTCCTCTTGGGTGCTTGGGCGCCCTAGATGGTTGTTGGTGTTCGAAGCTCAATCATTATGGTGTAAAGCTCTGGGCAAGCGTCGGGGTCCCCAATTAGGTTGTGGAGATCGCCCCGAGCAATTTGACGGGTTCCAGTGACCGCCCCCAAGGGTTGCCAAAGTGTACGGGTTCGGTGACCGCCCCCAAGGGTTGCCATTTGTACGGGTTCGGTGACCGCCCTCAAGGGTTCCTTAGTGGAATCACGGCATCTTGCATTGTGCGAGGGCGTGAGGAGATTACGGTGGCCCTAGTGGCTTCTTGGGGAGCATTGTGCCTCCACACCGCTCCAAACGGAGATTAGCATCCGCAAGGGTGTGAACTTCGGGATACATCGTCGTCTCCGCATGCCTCGGTTATCTCTTACCCGAGCCCTTTTACTTACGCACTTTACTTTGTGATAGCCATATTATTTCTTGTCATATATCTTGCTATCACATAGTTGCTTATCTTGCTTAGCATAAGTTGTTGGTGCATATAGGTGAGCCTAGTTGTTTTAGGTTTTGTGCTTGAAAAATTAACCGCTAGGTTTATTCCGCATTTATTCAAGCCCAAACCGTAATTATTTTAAAATGCCTATTCACCCCCCTCTAGGCGACATCCACGATCTTTCACTCTTTGTCAATGGCGACGACGAATCCGAGCGGCGGCGGTGTAGGCGGCGGCTCGAGCAGCGGTGGCGGTGTGGGCGGGTACAGAGATCTTCCTGGCCTCGGGGCCGATGCGCACCCAGGATTGGCCGAGGGCAACAGCGATAGTTCGTCGTACTACTCGAGCGGCGAGGAAGAAATAGAGAGGCCCCGCTGACCATGGAGCAGCGCCTGCGGATGGCAGAGATCTGGGTCGCCAACCCTTTCACGAGCCATCACTGGACCCATGGATGTGGTGGAGTGCTGTAAGTCCTCCTCCCTCTCCTCTGTTCTTTCTTCCAATTTGGGGGCTAGGGTTAGTGTTAATGAAAAAGTCCAAATTTGCTGGCACTTGTAGTGTGGAGGAGGCTATCTGGGATGTTAGGATTCACTTTGATGCCCTGCATAATTTGGATAGGAAGATATGCAGTTCTGATGTCACTTTTCTCAATCTGTATGCACTGTTGCATACACAAGGATTTACATTCTATGATGAATTGTATCACATGGAGAACACATGCATAGGAGAGCAGAGAGAGCATGGCCTAGACTTGATTGACACAAACATTAAATTGCAGCAAATTAAGAAGCAGCATGAGCATACTTTAGTTTTGAATCTGTTAGTTAGAGCAACAACCACTGGCAGTGCTGCAATTCAGAGAAATGCTGAACTACAAACCATTCTTTATGCACCACCAGTTGTGTATGATCTCAGTGAGCCAGCTGTGCTTGTTGTTGATGACCAAGGGGTTGTTTTTCATAGTCAGGACAGCAGTAGTACTAATGTTGAAGCTTGTGGTTTTTGCACACAAGAGAGCTAAAATCTAGGTAAAGAAAAGATGAAATCTGTGATGGAGGATGAAGTTTTGTTGGAGGAGGGATATTACAGTAGTGATAATTCAGAAGGGGCATATGACAGTGACAACTACTTGGAGAAGTACAGTATTTTTCCAGACACAGAGATAATAGATGGAAAGAGACAAGCAGATGAGGAACGACTAGCAGATGATCAAGATGAATATTCAGATGATGAGTCATAAGAGGAGGAACAACTGCATTACAAGGGTGACACTAAGGTTGAGGATCTGTTTGAGATGGATGAGAGGGAGGAGGAAGAGAGTGGGGATGAAGAGAGGGAGGAGAGCTTGAATGTGGAGTTAGCTCAACAGTTGCAGGTAGAACCTACAAAGAAGAGACAGAAGCTGCCAATTAGGAGGTGCCCCACCACTAGAACACATTCTAGTGTTTTAAAGGAGGTGAAGCAAGATTTCATTCCTTCATCAGATGAAGAAGAAACTGGTTGGCTAATGGATAGTGAAGATGATGGGCATGAGCCACTGCAATTTGTCCTAAAGAAAAGAAAGAAGAGTAGGGCACAGAAAAGAAAACCTAGGATATGGTTCAATGAAAAAATGGAGCACCCACACCAGCAATTATGTAAGTACATGTGCTTCACAAATCAACAACAATTCAGAGATGCTCTGTTGAGCTTGCACATTTCACAGGCAAGAGATTTCAGATATCATAGAAACTCTGACCAAAGGATCATTGCATGTTGCAGAAATGAGCACTGTCAGTTCCACATTGTTGCTACTGTGATCAAAGGTGAAAAGACTTTTGCTATAAAAAATGAACCTAGAGCACACTTGCCCTACCAGTACAGAGTCTTCCAGGGTTAGTGCAAAATGGCTTACAAAGACATATGAGTCATTGTTCAGGTATGATCCAACCACTAGCATACAAAATCTAATTGATGCCTGGCAGGAGAAGTATGGTGTTGAGGTTCCTAAGCACATGGCCTATAGGGCCAAAAACCTAGCTGTGGAAGCTGTCTTAGGAGAGCACAAGAAGCAGTATCCCAGGCTAAGGGAGTATGCAGCAACCATCATGCAGACAAACCCTGGAAGTAGGGTTGTAGTTACAACTCTAGTTCCTAAAGCAACAAAAAAATACCACATCCAGGGCCAAGGTTTCATGCAATGTTTTTCTGCTAAAATGGAGCAAGGGAGGGATTTCTCAATGGATGCAGACCTTTCATTGGTTAGTTAGTTGTTTCTTTGCTTTAGTTTCATTGCTATGTACATGATTAAACCTTTGCTTTAGTTTCTTTACTATGTACTGACTTAATTGGTTCTTTTTTTTGCAAAACATGTGTTGATGGATGCTTTATTAAGCTGACCACAGGTGCACAGATCCTTGCTGCCACTGGCAGAGATGGCAATAATAACATTTTTCCAATTGCATTTGCCATTGTTGGTCAGGAGGATACAGCAAATTGGTGTTGGTTTCTGCACCAACTCAAGATATGTCTAGTAGGAGAAGTTGGCCAATTTGGTCCTTATACCATCATGTCAGATAGACAGAAGGTAAGTACATAGTTTGATGTGTGATTTCAGTAGCATAGTTTGTTGTCTATCTTCAACTATATTCAGTAGCTTAGTTTGCTGTGTAATTTCAACAGGGGCTACTCAATGCAGTGAATAGAGTATTTCCAAACTGCCACCAGAGATATTGTCTTAGACACTTATATGCAAATTTCCAGAATGCTGGTTTTAGGGGGGAAGATCTAAAGAAATGCATGGATAATGCCAGTTATGCTTGCAATGAACATAAGTTTAATATTGCTATGAATGATTTGAGAAATGAGTGTGAGGATGCTTGGATCTGGATTAACACAATTCCTAAGAAAACATGGGCTAGGCATGCTTTTGACACTAACTGCAAGACAGATTTGGTTGTTAACAACCTATCTGAGGTGTTCAGCAAGTATATCCTTGATTTTAGGAAAAAGCCTATTAGGACTATGGTTGATGGTATTAAGGACAAGCAAATGGTAAGGTGGCATAGGAATAGAGAGAGAGGAAAGGAAGCTTTCTGGGAGATCACACCACATTATGCTGAGAAGCTAGAGCTGGAAAAGGAGAGGGCCAGATACTGCAAACCCATTCAAGCTGGTGTTAATTTATGGCAAGTGACCAGTGGGTAGCAAACACACCCTGTGAACTTGGATAATCATACACGTGGTTGCAGAAAATGGGACCTCAGTGGCCTACCATGCAACCATGCAATTTCAGCAATTAACAAGGCCAAGAGGTTTCCAGAGGACTTTGTTTGTAAATTCTTCAAAAAACCATTTTATTTGGCAGCATATGAACATATGATCTTTCCTGTTCCTGGTGAACATGACTGGATAAGGACACATGGACCAGACATAGCGCCACCAGAATTTCATGTTAGGAGAGGAAGAAAGCAATAGAAGAGGATCAAGGGCAAGTTTGAAGTGCCAAAGCCAAAGGACAACAGTAGAATGGCCACAATAACATGCTCTAACTATGGTCTCCAAGGCCATAGATACACCAACTGCCTGAAACAATTGAAACCAGATTTGGCTATGAGGAAAAACAAGCATGTGGTAATACCAAATCTCACTTCTTTTCTATTAGTTGACTAGTGCATTTGTTAATATTTTAATGTTGTCTACTAATACCAATCTCACTTCTTTTTGCAAGACACCTGCAAGATCACAGCAGCAACCTACACCTGCAAGATCACAACCCCCACCTATAAGATCACAACAGCAGCCTCCACCTGCAAGATCCCAGCCTGCACCAAGATCACAGCCTCCACCTGCAAGGTCTGGTGCAAGGACTGGTGCAAGGTCTGGTGCAAGTTCACAGCCATCAACTAGTGGTGCAAGGCCATTCACTGCCCCAATATATGCAACTCCTTCTACATCTTCTGCCACAAGAAGTCACACTGGTTGGATGACCTGGTTTTCTCCCAGTGGTAACAGATGAGTGTAATGAGTTGTTGTTTCTCAAAAATATGGTACTGATCAATGTTTTGTGTCCTGAACCATGGTTGGATGCTTAGGTTTGACTGTACTGAACCAACAAGTCAAACTGGTTGGATGATTATGTTTGAGTGTACGGAATTGCTATCAACTATCTTAGTGTTATGGGCAATGTTATGCTATCAATTTGGCAATGTTAAGGTTTGATGATGATTTGATGATTAGTGTTATTGGCAATGTTAAGGTTTAATGATTTGATGATAAGGTTTAGGGTGTTCTCGACGTCGACGGAGCCTAAATGCCTAACCACTTTGGTTTAGGGGGTTCTCGACGTCGATGGAGCCTAAATACCTAACCACTTTGGTTTAGGGGGTTCTCAATGTCGACGGAGCCTAAATGCCTAACCACTTTGGTTTAGGGGGTTCTCGACATTGACGGAGACTAAATACCTAACCACTTTGGTTTAGGGGGTTCTCGACGTCGACGGAGCCTAAATGACTAACCACTTTGGTTTAGGGGTTCTCGACGTTGACGAAGCCTAAATGACTAACCACTTTGGTTTAGGGGGTTCTCGACGTCGACGGAGCCTAAATGACTAACCACTTTGGTTTAGGGGGTTCTCGACGTCGACGGAGCCTAAATGACTAACCACTTTGCTTTAGGGGGTTCTCGACGTCGACGGAGCCTAAATGACCAACCAGTTTGGTTTAGGGGGTTCTCGACGTCGACATAGCCTAAATGCCTAACCACTTTGGTTTAGGGGGTTCTCGACGTCAGACGGACCCTAAATGACTAACCACTTTGGTTTAGGGGGTTCTCGACGTCGACGGACCCTAAATGAGTAGAGTAACCACTATGAGGCAGCCCCACTATGACAAGCAATAACACCATATTGATTAACATAGTGGTTCAATATTAACCAACTAAGACAAGCAACTGAAATCATAAAAGAGTTCAACATCTTGGTTCAACAAGACAAGCAACTAAAATCATAAAAGAGTTCAATATCTTGGTTCAAGCAACTAAGACAAGCAGCAACTAAGAGTTAACATACTGGTTCACAACAACACCATATTGATTAACATAGTGGTTCACAGCAACTAAGAGTTAACATAGTGGTTCACAGCAACAACATAGTGGTTCACAACAACACCATAGTGGTTCACAACAACTTAAAGCAACAACATAGTGGTTCACAACAACTACACATCCATAGTACATAACTTAGTTCACAATAACACCATACTTCACAAAAGGTCAGCAAAGCAAGCATTCTTATTCTTCATGTTGATATGGATCTTGCTCTTGCTCTCCTCTACATCTTCATTCTGACAAGATGTCCAGGAACCCCTTCAATTTCTGCTTGTTCTTCTCCTCTGACTTCAACAGTTCAGCAATCTGAATCTTTAGCTGATCCCTCCTTGATGTGAGCTTGTCATGCCCCTTCTTGAGATCACCCATGTGAAGGAGCAGCTGGGTGTTCTCCTGGGTGAGCTTTTCCTCAGATTTTTTGAGTTCATCAACCTAGAATTGCAGGTTCCTGGTGGATGTACTAAGCACTTCCTTCTCTTTTAGATGATTGAACTTTAGGTTCCTAATGCAAGTGCCTTGAGATTGTGTCAGGTTCAACAGTACTTTATACTTCTCCTGCAGTTTGAAGATCTCTGCATCTTTCTTCCCCATCTCTGTCTTCATGTCAGATACAACTGAATCAGAAACATCCACATTATGCATCTTAGCCTGCAAATAGCTGAAATATACCATCCTATCCTCTTGAGCATTGAACAGTTGGTGCACATCTTCAACCAATTTGTCATAGTTGGCCTCTAGATTATTTTCTTCTTCAGTCAAATGGTGAATAGTGAGTGAACTCTCCAGGTTAACATTCCTCCTATCACTCTTGTTGTCATGATACATTTCCCATAGCTTCAACAAGGCATTCTGCAATGTAGGGGGCCACTCTGGGTCAACCCAGAGAACAATACCACAGTTGTCATCTTCCTGCAATATAAACAACCATAGCATGTGTAAAATCAATCTCCTAGGCAAATTATTTAAGCAATAAACTAGCTTTAAACAATGAACTTTGAGCATCTAACTTTAAATAATAACTGAACTTTGAGCACCTAACTTCAAATTATAACTGAACTTTGAGCATCTAACTTTAAATTATAACTGAACTTTGAGCATCTAACTTTACATTATAACTGAACTCTGAGCATCTAACTTTAAATTGTAACTGAACTTTGAGCATCTAACTTTAAACAATGAAATACAAATCAAATCAACTTTAAGCATCTACCACTGAATTAAAAAAATGAACTTTAAGCATCTTTGAGAAACAACTTTAATAATATAGCCAACTAAAGAATGAACCTCTGACACTAAATTTTTTAGCTTCTGACATTGAATCTCTCTGACCTTAAACAATCAAATAATTTGCAAAGTGAGTACTCTTGTGAGCTAAACAATGATTATCTGCACTGCACTGCAAACTAAGCTGTTGACCAATTATAAAATTACTGGCCAAATTAAATATACATGGAAAGCATCAACACATTTTCTAATCCATTGATTAGCATCAGTAGTACTAAATGGCTACAAAATGACCATCACAACTACCCAATTAAACAAGAGTACTCATTAAACAATGTGCATCAGCACATGGGTAGATTAAAGACCATGAATTCTATGCACTCGACTGGACAATTCTATGCACATGGCTAGATTAAACAATACAATTAACACAGAGTTTCGACAGAATCTTACACTCTTAGGACAGACTAAGAACCTCCTGCCCGTGTTAAATGCTTCAAATGCTACATGCCTCTCAGCCGCCACACCATGCTGATAGCAAAGAACTCTGGGTGTTGTCTCAATGCCACTGTAGTGTTGGTCTTCAATGCTAGCAGGGATCTACAGGACCAAAAGGAAAAGAAAATCTCCAAATCAAATCAAATCCCCACAAATCAGATAACCCAACCCTAACCCTAGCTCTACAACTCACCCGGTAATGCATGGCTTTGTCGTCGGAGAGGTTCATGTATTGCACGCTTGAGTCCTGGCTGCTCTCGTCCTCCATGGCGCGATGGCGAGTCGGTTCAGGTGGTGGCGGCGGCGGGCGGCGGGCGGCGGGCGGCGGCGAATTGGAGAGAGGAGGGAGAGCGAGAGTGAGGTCGAGCGAGAGTGAGGTCGACCCACGACCGTGCCCATGTAGACCGACTGCACCGGCCTTGTCCTAGTCAGCGCACCGGGCACGCGCCGACTGGCCACCATGTCACCTGACAGGTGGGCCCCGTCTGTCAGATACATGGTCAATACTCACTTATACGGCTGTCAGTCCAGTTTGTAACAGTTAGGCCAAATAGTGGTACTGAACTGCGACATGCACGAGTAGTGGTACTGACTCGTGAGTAGGTGCCCAAGTGTGATACCAACATGCAATTAACTCCACCAAAGGTCATCACGTCGTCACACTTTTTCTCCTCCACCTTCTCCCAGAACAGAGACACCGCCCTTGCCACCATGGCGTTCGGCGCAGCCGAAGCAACGCACGCCACGTCGGTGGAGGTGTCGTCTGTGCTGCACCGTGCCGTTCGGAGCAGCTAGGACATGGCAGACACGCTACACCCGGCGCCGGCCGCTGCGTTGCTGTCGCGGCAACCACCATGGAGGATCAGAATGGTGCCGAGCGAGACATCATAGCTGCGGCCGGAGAGGGCCTTCCCGACGTCAGAGACGCTGCATGCGCACGACGGCGGGAGATAGACGACGAGGGAGGATGCAGTAGAGTTGAAGGACACGACATGGTATGGCGATTTGCCTTTGTCGCCTTTGTATGGGAGGATCGGTGTGGAGGTGTTAGCATCACAGGAGAGGGCGACGGGGCAGCCGTATGAGAAGCCGAAGGGGTAGGGGCAACGAAAAAAATAGCGTGCTATTTCGACGTTATGTCTCTATAGCATACCTAGAAAGGCCACGTTACATTTTAGCTAATTTGCTCGCTACGGCGCTATTCGCCCTATAGCGCGTTATTCCGACGCTAAACAAATTAGACGTTGTAGCGTTTTAGTATGTACCACATAGCAACCCATCAGGCATAACCACATCACATCGGCCCAACTCACTCTCGCTCTCTCAGATGCAGACGCAACGCATACAGCCTAACCTAGTCAACTCGTGTGGCCGTATGCATCACCCAGATGCAAAGGCCGGGGGTCATCCTCTTTTTAAAAAAACCCTAGTCAACTCGTCACCAATTTTCCATTAGCTCATGACCAAGGACAGCGATGCGAGCGGCGTTCGTGACTCATGAGCGAAGGCGGCAGTGGCAGTCCGTTCACGGTAGCAGCTTATCTCCGTCCCCCTTCAATTAGCGGCGTCGGCCATGCCTCCAACTGTAACAAGACAATGCCGATGTCAATCACACCGCCGGCGCCGATAAGTTAGGCACCGATGCTTCTCTGTTTAATTAGAAGTGTTTCATTTTCTTATAAATTAGGAGTGTACATGCCCCGAGCTTAGATCCCATATGATTCTCTGTTTAATTTGGAGTGTCCCTTTCTTTGCCGATTATGTAGGCATTAAGTTTTATGATATACTCCTTCCATTTCAAAATATAGTGCGTCCGCACTTTCCGAGATACAATTTTGATCATAAATTTAATCAACGAGACCGACTGCGACGGGAGAAAAAATTATATAATTGAAAACTTCTTTTAAATACGAATTCACTGGTATAACTTTTGCTCCCGTCGCAGTCGATCTTGTTGATTTAATTTATGGTCAAAGTTAAAGCACGGAAATAAAGGTAGCACTATATTTTGAAACGGAGTGGGTATTTAATATTTTTAGGAAAAACACTATTTTGAAATATAGCACGCAATAGCTTTTATAGCATTTGGAGAAGGTGACGCTAAATCCTGTAGCATGCTATTTTTTTCACTGGGTAGGGGACGCTCGTGCCACCGCACCAGCGGTTACACGAGGCGGCGGCCATTGTGCCGGAGAGGGTTTCATGGGGAAGCAAGAAGACGATCGAGCAGGAGGAGCAAGAGGTGGTGCATAGTCGAGCTCTCGCCGCTTGGTGCAAGCGGATTAATTATGAGCCTTGTATCCACGGCGAAGTATCGAGTGAAAACTGATTTTCAGTGAAAATCTGAAAACTTGCCGTGTGAGCCATTAGATCTACAAAGAACGGCACAGACCAAAGGTGGGAATTCTAACCGGCCACTTAAACGTCAATTAACAGAAACCCCCTTTTATCTCAATGATTAGCAGATTACTTGGCCATATCCAACCTAACTCGCCCCGTACCATGGCGCTGCTGCCACGGTGAATGCCACGGAGGTAGGCGGGCTGACGGGGCTCCCAACTGCAGCGACGCAGCCGCGCACCGTGCCGAAGCTCCCCTCGGCGGGGAGCGCAGTCCCGAGAAGCCGAGTCAAGGGACGCGCTGGCGAGGGTGCCCGTGGCGTCGGCCCAGGGAGCCTCCCTCACCGACGACGTGGACCTTGCGGCAAGGGATTGGGACTGCGTAGGAGGCGAAGAGCTCGCCGGCGCAGCCCCAAAGGTGAAGTAGAGCGACACAGCTACGCATCGCTAACAGCACCTCTGAGCTCCACGCGACGCCGTAACGATGGCCGTGACCTACAGTGTAGGTTGCGTGAAGCACAGCAGCGTCCGGATGTGGCAACCTCGAAGGGCAACTCGACAGCCGCGGGTTGCCCCCACGCTACGTCGTTCTCTGAAGAATTGTATGCACTGATTTTGCAGTTCTCTGAAGAATTGTCCAGCACAAACTCTGTTCTCTGAAGTACTTTACCTGGATATGTTGAAGCTTGTGCACGGAAAGTTGCTGTTCAGTTGGTGCTGGAGCACACCCGCAAAAAAAAAAGTTAGTGCTGGAGCTGTGCAATTAAAAAATAGGTACTGAAGACTGGAGTTGTACAACTTCCCTGTAGTTTTTGAATGTGATTGTTGCTGGTCATCGACAAACTGAAAATACTTGAAGCTTCTCTCTGCAAATGGTGCCATGAGAGCTCAGGGAGATCAATGTGATGTGTGGTCGTTTTCCTAACTACATGTTCCAGTTCACGGGTAGTGGAAGTAACACAGTGGCTCGTGCGGGTCAAAAAAAAAAACACAGTGCCTCGTGAGGTCTGAGTAATGTAGGAGTACTAATCATAGATCCGTTGATTACAGCAGAAATTCGAAGAGTTGTATGTGAATATATTAGAATAGGAGACGAGGGGAAAGCCATCACACAGAATTGCAACGACCAAAACAAACAAAAACGGAGATACAGATTACAGAGTTGGACTTTTTTTTTTGACGGAGCTACAGCGGACTTACGTTGGCTTGAACCATTTCATTATAAGATAGAGTACATTTACAAAGGTTGAGAGTTGGGGGCGAGGGTGAGATTACACTCGGCCAATGAAAATTTAATTACAAGACTTGGGTCACCACACAATAGAAAGTAGAACTGAAATAAAAGGTCAGTTTAAATTTTGCTTCTTGAAACAGAGCACTTGATCCTCAGGTAATCTTCATTTGGGGGTTTCCATCTGCCGCCTTTCTTCATAGATGGTCTCTTGTTATTGTTGCTCCAATACTCTGTGATTTCTTTATAGTGGATTTCTGGGGAACTTAAATTTTCCTATAAGCTGCACACTATAGCATTCATTCAGCTAAGGAACCGAATATGAACAGCTAACCAAAAGCTGGCCCGGCCCAATTGTCTGCACTAGAATTTGGACGACGACAAATACAGACCAACAGCTTCGAAGGGCATGCAGCGCCAAGGTCGGCGGGCTGCCATCGCACTAGGGTGGGACGGGTAGGACGGGCAGCGCCAAGGCCGTCAGACTCGTCGTCGCGTCGGAGCAGCCCTGAGGGCGCCGGGTGGTCGTTTCCTGAAGTAGCGCTGAGGCCGCCGAATCACCATTGCGTGGTGCAGCACCCGCCATCGCGCGGGGGCTCGCCTGGTCGCCGTCGCATAAGTCAGATGAGGCAGCGGCGAGATTTGGGTTATAACTTGAAAGGATAGGAACGGGTAGAATAAGACAGGGAGTTACCCAATTAATGAAAGAGAGGGTTATGTGAAAAATGGAGTTAAGTGGCTGGTTAGTGCTCCCACCTTTGATCTCTGCCGCTCGCTATTGATCCAAGGTCCCACGATGGAAGTTTCCAGATTTGCACCGAATTTCAGTTTTCATTTGATACTTCGCCTGTGTCCACATATTTACACCCATTTTTTCTCAGCTAGAAGTAGAAGCGATTCTTCAGTGGAGATGTTAGAGTCAACCTCTGTCCCTTTCAGAATTTCAGGCCAAGCCACATAGATCAGGCCAGGAGAGGGGGCGATTTGGAGTTTAGCAAGAAGTTTCCTCCGAGGCTCCGGCGGAGCTCATCGGTGTACGTAATCCAGACATGAACTCACCGATCAAGCAGCATAGTGCCTCGCAGCTGATTTGATTAAGCAAGCATGACCAAGATTCATGAATAATCAAAAGGGGGAGCTCTTCCAATTAGTGCGAAGACAACGACTACTCTAGCAAGAAAACAAGCGAAATCATACCATTGCCTGCACATACACATAACGGATCAAATTTCATCATAATCAAATTGGAAACATCGAACATGCAGGTCGGGAGTATAAATCCTCTTCTCAAATAAACAAAGGAATGCAAATTTTGATGTAGTTTTGTGGATAAGGTCTCCATTTTATGGGGAGGCAAGAAACTGAGGAGGAAGAGGAAGAAGAGATCCGCTTCGGTGCATAGGGACATCAAGCCAAGAGCAAGAAACTGAGGAAGAGAAAGAGTTTCCTTGCAAATAAAGATGATCCGGCAATATACATGGTGTTTGTTTCATAGATGCTCAATGGAGGCAACATTTTGTTTCTGTATATTTGTCTCTTCCTGCTAGTGCATGATTTATAACCAACATAAGGAACTGAGACCCAGCAATAACTGGAGAATTTAACTAGTGTTCCGATGGGACCGTCATCACCGGCCACTGACTCTGCTCAGCACCAAAGTTCCGGAACTCGAATGATTAGTCGGTGGCCCATACGTCGCCACCGGCATCCTCGCCGGTAGGCTCGGCAGTGGCGCTTCAGACCGCAGCACGCTCACCGCTTGCCTGATGGATGGCCGCATGCCACGGTCAGGGTGCGCACACCAGAGTCCCAAGACCATCACACGCTCCATCTGCCCTTCATCGAACTCCCCCCTAAGCCACTCATCAGCGGTGTCGAGGACTGATCCTCTGCCGTACAAGTCCCACACCCATTGGACAATGTGGACGACATCTCCGTCTTCTTGGACCAAAGTTGGCCGCCGCCCACAAGCGACCTCCAGGAGAACAACCCCGAAGCTATACACGTCTGACTCGACGCTCGCCCTACCGGCCAACACGCTCTCCGGATCTATGTACCCCATTGTGCCAGCTATGCCGGTCGTGTGCGATCTCCGGCCGTCGTTGATGAGCCTTGCAAGGCCGAAATCACCTAGCTTAGCAGTGAAGGACGCGTCCAACATGATGTTGCTTGGCTTGATATCCCTGTGCACCACGCGCTGCTCCGTATCTTGGTGCAGGTACAGAAGCGCCAAACCTAGGCCAAGCATTATTTCATACCTAAAAATACTACTCCAGTTAATTAAGTAAAGAAGTGCCAAACCAATTTATTTTTCAAGTAGTTAATTAAGTAAATATACCTAACCGGCCATGTCAGCACGCAGTCCGGTCTGTAGAGATGAGTGTCGAGGCTGCCATTGTGCATCAGGTCATAGACGAGGAGGAGCTCTTCGCCACCATGGCACCAGCCAATGAGCTGCACAAGGTTCCGGTGCCTAAGCCGACTAATGATTCGTACCTCCGAGATGAACTCCTTCCAGCCCTGTCGAGAGGTCTCAGACACCCTCTTGACAGCCACTTCGCGATTCATGTCGCCCATAAACCCTCGGTACACAGACCCAAAGCCTCCTCTCCCGAGCGCTCTATCTTCGGAGAAGTTGTCGGTGGCGACAGTGAGCTCCTGATAGGAAAATGGTCGGGGGCCACTGGCTCCTTGCTCCAGCTCGGCCTCCACAAGTTCATCATGGAAGTGTGTCATTGCCTTTTTCGGCATCTGTTTGGTTGTCTTGTTCATGGTATTACGCCTTCTCCGCCAGTGTACGAGGAAGAGGGAAAAAATGCCAAGAGAAAGCAGGAACCCACCACACAGGCTGACGAGCAGGGGTAGTCTTCGGCGCTTCGAGCTTGGGACACCACGCAGGGATGCACCTTCTCCGTAGAAACGGGACAACAAACAATAACAGACGTCAAAGTTAAACTTCAGATTTTTTTCAGGAGGCATCTGATGTCTCATGGAGATTCTTCAGGGATGAGCAGAAACGAAACTAGATGACACGGCTAGCATCATCGCTTAGATGTAAGAAACTCTTTAGTAGGCTAAGCTTTTTTGCCTAGAGGCAGCTGGGCACAGTGTATGGAGACAACTTCTAAGCCCTTATAAGGCAGCCTCTCCATATAGTCACATGACTAAAGTCCCATGACTAGAGTCACGCGCGAGCACCGTTGTGGTGTTGGGTGCGCAGTGAGGTGGCCGCCGTCGCTCCCGTCAGCGTCATTGCAAGCTAATGTGAAAACGCTCTTTATGAGACGAATGGAGTAAGAGATTGAGGCCCAATTTTTTTTGCCGATTCTCCCAGAATCTTGAAATCGAGCCTTCACCTAGCTTCTCCCGGAATGTTGAACCCATATTTTGCTGACAATCCTAACTGTTTCGTGTATTTATTTTTTGACCAAGTGTGAACCAATAGGAGATTAGATTATGTCGCGCATTTTTATTTTTATTTTGCCAAGTGTGAACTATGGAGATTGGATTATGTCGGGCATGATCGACCGCAGGCACGACTTGTGAGTGCAGCTGACGTGGTGCACAGCGGCACCTGGTCCCACCCAGCGACAGAACACGAGATTTCTTTTTTAAGCACTCACGCGACAAGTCAAGACTCACCGAGGTAGCATCCGTCGCCGGCCGAGGAGCCGTCGCCCTCCATCCCCGCCACGCACCCGCACCGGTGCCCCAACTCCCCGCTAGGCGTTTCTACGTCGGTGCACGTCGCGTTCGCCGCGCAACGCTCGCCCCCGCCGGTGCCACACGTCCCGTTGAGCCACCAGCCGAGCTCGGCCACGCCGAACTCCAGCGTAGGCGCCCCCTCCGCCGTGAGCACGAACACCGTGGAGGTTAGCACGTCGTCGCACTTTTGCTTCTCCAACTTCTCCCACCGCAGAAACTGGTATGCAGTGGCATTCCCTGCGGCGGAAGCAACGCAAACCACGGTACTGGCCGAGGTGCCGTTGCTGTTAGCGGCGCAGTGCGCCGTGCGGAGCAGCCTGGACATGACGTCCACCGGCACGCTGCATCCAGCGCCCGCCGAAGCGTTGATCCCGCTGCAGCCGCCGCGGAGGAAAAGACCGGTGCGAGATGACACGCCGTAGTTGCCCCCGGAGAGTTCCCTCCTGGCCTCGGGGACGCTGCGGCTGCACGATGGAGGGAGGCCGACGACCATCGTGGAGCTGGTGGAGTTGAAGGCGATGACACGGTGCATGGTGCCGTTGTCTCCTATGTCTATGTATGGGAGGATGGGCGTGGAGGTGCTGGCGTCGCACGACAGGGCGATGGGGCAGCCGGGGGAGAATCCGAAAGGGTATGGGACGGTGGTACCGCCGCACCGGCGGCTGCACAAGTCGCCACCGCCGGAAGCTGCGGCCGCGTAGTAGATGGTTTCATGGGGAAGCAAGAAAATGAGAAAGAGGAGGAGGAAGTGGTGCATATTGGATCTCTCGGTGCTAGAACAGGATGGGCACAGCAACGATAAAGTCAGTCTTGTAGGCGAGTCTTCTAGGCAACGACAAATTCAATCAAAGTTAAAAAAACGATGAAGTCAGTCTTCTAGGCGAGTCTTGTAGGCATGTAGCCACAAATCACACCTATTTTTCTCAGCTAGACGTAGAAGGCGATCGTTCAGTTGATGAATAGTCGGCCTATGTCCTTTTCAGAAATTTCAGACTAGGCAGGCAAAGTCAAGCGGTGACTTGGACTTCAGCAAGTTTGACAGACCGAAGTAGCCGGCGCCCACTGCCGGCCTGGCATCTTCTCCGGCAGGCGGTAGCGGTGCCTCGAACGAACGAATCGCAGCGCATGGACGGGCAGCCTCGCCGGGTGCACATGATGGCCGGCCATACCAATGCGACGACGACGGCTAGGAGTAGGAGCAGCATCAGAAGACCAACACATGGAGGTGGAGCCATGGCCAGCCAGTGGTACGGTACTGGTACTGGTGAGTGGTGCGCCACACAAAATCTTACACGAGACACCCCTTGATAAAGGTACTCCTATATGCGCAGAGAGCCCTGCTCCATGTTCATTATTCTACCGGCTCGTGGTATTTTTCATATTTTAAGGATCGACTACAAGGTCACCAAAGTTGACCGACCTTGTAGTCTTTTTTTGGTTGGCCACAAGATTAAGAAAAACAAGGGGATTATTGGAAGAAGAAAAGGCAAAGGACCTTTATTCATTATTAAGGGCTTGGACCCAACTGCTCCTAGGTAGCCACCAAGTACGAAAGCGACTACGAGCAAGTACGCAAATAAGCTGCTCCCTCCGTTCCATAATATAAAGGCGTTTTTAACACTACACTTAAGATGAGATGGAGAGAGTACTCTCCATCAGCAAGCACCTCCACCATCTAGATGACATAGCGTCAAAGTGCCACTAGGGATGCAAATAAACTACCCACAACTACGGGGAAGAAGGGACCCTCACCCTGCTTGTCGTCGGCAAGGCCGGAGGGAGAGGGGAGGGACCAAACGAAGCAGATCTGAGGAAGAAGGAGAAGGAGAGAACGAGGTTGGAGAGAGTTGTAGTACTCATACCCTTTTAGTTGTGGTTTGGAAAAAAAAGACAAATATGTGAACCCAAAGTTGAATTACTATTTGTTTCTATGGATGCGCAAATTTACCATTTTTGTGTAGCTTAAAAATAGACATATTGTTTGATGATGTTTTGTACATATGTAGATTTGCATCTGTGTATATATGCATGAAAAAAAAGAATTATTTGGATATTTTAACTTTTCCACAATTTGGAAAATATGTGTATCCTGGAACCAAATTGCCGCCTAACAATTGCCAAAGAAAAAGGTAACACTTCACTCTCTTTTTATGTCAACACTCACAGCTTTACCATTTGGCCTCATCGTATTGCTTGGAAACTTTGTAATAAATCGGCTAAAAAGAACTTTGCAATAAACTTAAGGATTTGTTTATCATATACTGTATGATGCAGGGGAGGTTGGGAGGGCTTTCTCTCTTGCATTATAAAGAAGTGAAATAGAAACAAAACTGGATTTGGAGGTTAATGAGATAATATAGACAAGTTCCGTCGACTAAACTTTTGAATTATCCCGGTCAGAGCAGTAGCAAGACAAAAACGTTGTGATGTCGAGAAAGGGGATTCCTACCACGTGTTATAATTCAACTCAGAAAGGAGAGAGGGATTGCAGCACCCGAGCTCCACTGCTCCCTATATTTAACATTTTGAAATTTGTGTTTTTGAAGTTTCAAAAAAATCTGAAATTTTTCCCAGGGATACATATACACATTCCAAATACCCGTGGCAAGTTTTGGTAGATATCTCGCTTTGTTTTGAGCTATAGAAAAAAACAAAATTCTGACAGTATATAGGAGAAAATGGATCCCATTTATGTCAGAAATTTCTCTTTTTTATATTTCTCAAAATACAAAGTATTTCTTTTTCAGCTTTTTACCAGGCCTTAGGAATGTGTGTATGTATCCACGTATTTGATTTAGGAATTTTTTTAGCAAGAAAAGTGTGCTTTTCAAAATTTTCAAATACCAAGAGCAGTGGAGACCGGGAGCTGCAGGCACTTTTCGCTCAGAAAGCGACTAGCCATGTCACATCATTCATTTGATTTGAAATTAAAGCAAGCTCCCGTAGCTTAGCTTCAACCGGTGTCCAGTCACTGTCAAGGGGTAGAGAATATGTCTATAAGTTCTAGCGTGGATCATATGACTATCATATGAGCCAAATGGGCAGGTGCCCGCATCGTTCTAGGCACGTTGAAGTTTCCACAAATGATGAATAAGAACATACATGATCAATAGTTGCATGTGCAGAGACTAAAATGTTGATGGCTCTAGTTAAGTGGCTTTGAACGTTAACAGCATGCACTGCATTCGTGAATTTTCTAAAACTCCAATATGCATTGGCCGGATAGTGATATGGTGTGGACTCAACTACCAGGTAAAAGTAAACACTTTGCTCAACTTATACCTTTGTTTGACCCACCTTATAGTTCTTTTTTTACTTGAGCATAGGTCCCTGATGTTTTCATCTAGTATTATATATCAGTTTAAAAAGAAGGTATGATATGGACTCACCTTTGCTCCTGACTGATCTTTTCTGCTTCTGTGCAGATTTTTCCTCCTATATCATATATGGTGAAGCACATGAAGAATTCATTCGGTTTTGCTACATGCTGATGAAAAATAATCCACACTGATTTAATGCATGATTTATACCTGCACCAAGTGTGAGATACATGTCCAGACGTCCTTGTCACCGGTCAAGGGGTAGTAATCGTCGTTGATAATTCTGACCATGTCTACGAGCCCATATTGGGTCCCTAGTCACCTGAAATTTCTTCTGCTTGAGCTGTCAAGGAAAGAGACAGATAACCAAACCCCAATATATTGAATTTGTCTCATGTCAACTTGCTGATTTTACTACACCATACTATGTATATCCTCTCCAGACCAGTCACACAAGGTAGAACATTGTCATTAGTAAACGGCAATCACTTAACTGCAAAACACACAAAAATAATGGTGTCAGGGGAACAAGGCTTTTACTTTAGTTATGACCAATATTCTTCGCCAAACTCTGGCAATGCTATCTGTCTAGATATACCTACGTTCATAAAAAAACTTCCTAGAAAGTGTACCCTAGTTGCAGATGCATGCAATTACTATTTTGAAGCGGCCGTGTCATCATCGTCAATTGATACAAGATTATTCTGAAGTAGCTCAAATTTTACCAGAGTTCGGTTCAGTCCAATCAGACATCATACATACAAAGTGTTTTTTAGTTACTACTCCCTCCGTCCGGGAAAAGTTGTCTTCGTGGCAATTTTACGAAAACCTCCTCGGTGTATTCCCGACAAATGACACACTCCCCCACCTCCGCTCCTCTCCCCGCCGGTTCCCCTGCTTGTCTCCTCCCTTGCCGGAGCCCTCTACTCGGCTCCCCAAGAAGCTGTTGCTGGTGTTGCCGGAGATTCCCCGCGCAAGAAGATCCCTGCTCTGCTCCCCCTCCTTGCTCCCCTCCTCCTCCGCCGCGTTGCTTCCCCGGCGAGGAGAAGCATCGATTTTTCCGACCTCCTCCGACAGAAGCCGCAGCTGCCCTGCTCCACCACCGCCATAGCTTGCCGCCGCCGTAACTGCCTCCTCCGCGGCTCTCTCCTGCTCGCGCAGCTCCAGCTTGCCTTCCTTCCCTAGCTTCCCTAGTGACCGCCGTGCTCTGCTCCGGCTGCTTCAGATCCAGCGTCGGCAAGGCTGATATGGTGGCTGCGAGGCCAGACGGCAGGAGACGTAACTGACGAGCCCGACGACAGCAAGCTTCATGGCGAGCTCGACGTCGGCGGAGACGTCTTCTCTACTGCGAGCTCCACCATCCCTGCACATACTGTACTGCGAGCTCGACGACGGTGGTGGCGTCTTCTTGGCAGGTTAAGCCTCCCTCCTTCAATTCCCCTCCATGATTTATGTGTCAAAACTGATTTTTTTACTGAAATTTGCTGCTTCTGACATTTGCTTAAGACTGCGAGGATCACACTTGTTTCTTCAGTTAGCAAAACCTGGTAGACAAATCTCACTAGGCCATTTGTTTCATGATGTGGCAAGTAATTTAGTCATTGTTTCAGACTGCAATCAAGTCTTCTGTCATTGTTTCAAAATTCTTCAGACTGCTAGATTCAAGTTCTGCTATAACTGAAAAAAGGGACATAACCACACCTGAATAATTTTCGAGTTCAGAACCACACATTTTATCATCCTACTTCCAGGAATTTTTCTTGATGAACCTGAGATTTATTGGTAAGGGTATTCACTAGTCTACTAAGTCCAGGGTATCAGTAGCATTTTCTTATTCTTTGGCAAGCCTTTTCTTGGTTGCGCGGTTAACTGATCTTGTTAACATGTTAACTGAATTTTGCAAGGAAAATTAAACTTTGCGTTGTTGGACTGACAGGAGTAGAAAATTTGGAGTACACAGTGTACTGAGTTCTCTTACTCCGTCAAATTACTCTTGGCTGTAGCTCCCATACAAAATTAAAGGATCGGAATTACTATTGCAAATAAATTTCTGATGTTTGAAAACATCACAATTTTTGAAAAATGCCCATGGGTACAATGTAGGTGTAGTAGGTTTTTGCCTATTTGCAAGTTTGGCATATCTTGCATGGGTTCAGGTACATCAGTATGTTGTTTCTATACCAGTAAGCTGGCGTCAACCAAATACTTCCATTATTCAAATAAATCTAAATACTTCTATCCTTTCTCATTGAACACGTGACACAATACATACACATGACACAAAGCCATACACATGACACAAGACATACACATGACACAAAGCCATACACATGACACAAGACATACATATGACACAAGACATACACATGACACATGACACATGACACATCACATACTCCTATCCTTTCTTTTCCTTTTCCCTTTCCCTTTCTTTTTGAGCTTTCTCTATCTACTCATTTCCTTGTTCAATAATGGCCTTCGTGTCAGTAATTAGCTCCGGACTGCAGTATACAACGGTTATTTCCTCTCCAGCATTTTGTAGACGGTCCTTGTGTAGATGCGGCAGCTTATAGTTGTTTCCTCCTTGATCTTTCATCACTTCCACCATGACTGCTTGCAACGTCATAAAGCTTTTGAACAGCTTATGGGGATCGTAGTTCTCAAACTCCTCCTCTACACCCTGTACCAGTTCCTGTATATTCATAGGCGCTCTGCAGTCGGTTAGGGATTGGAGGGAGCAGTGGAAACAAAGATCCAGAACATTGAGCTCAGGGCTGTTTGGTGGTTGTTGCAATAATCGAATATCCAGATCTGTCTGTGCCATGGCTTCTAGAAAACCAGCATCATTAGGGAGGACATGTGGTGTTGCATTATCTTGTTGAATAAAGATCGTTGTGTCATCGTCACCGTCCGGCCATTTGTCTTGAATGGCAGGGATTACTTTATTGATCAAGTAATCTCTGCACACAGGTCTAGTAACTTTGACCGGCTTCAACTCTATTGTCCCCCTATCTCTATTCTGGCTTGTTCGTCGTGCCTTGGTCTGTACCACGAACGGCCAAATGCCAAGTTTCCCATCAAATATCATCTCCCCATCTTCATTGTAGCGAGGTTTGGCTACAGCTGTTAGAAACATTACCTTCCCAATGCTATGAGTATTGTGCACAGTTCGGTTTGGTTCTTCTTCTCCAGGCAGTACGTAGTAGCTACTCTTCACTCGGGTCATGTCATACCATTTCTCGTCGATGTGGACCATATTTGTCATTGGCTTGAAACTGGGCCAAGGACTTCATATCCATCTTTCATCCATCATGGATAGGCAGAACTTTAGTCTCGCTATCTTGTTCTGTGGCTTGAGGGTGGGTTTGATGGTGCTTGTGATGCGTTTCAGCTCTTGTAATTGAAATCTGTCATGTAGGGTTGATCGGGGCACACCTAAACACCTTGCTAGAGACCGGATTGTTCTTCTTTTGTTCAAGGGGATTGTGGCTGTTCTCGACAGATCTAGTTCTTTTCTCTTCCTACCACTTTTGTTCTTCTTGCTTGAAATATCAACTTCTTGGCCTGCTGCAAGTTGTCGTTTGGCTAGATTCCATATTCTTGTAACTGTTCGCAGGTGAACATTCAGCATCGTCGCAATGAGCATCTTGTCATACACGTGAACCTGTCCATCTCTAAGCTCGATTACTCGCAGAGCAAAGTAAACACCATGTCTCTCCTTGTCTGTCAAGTCCTTGCCTCTTGGATTGCCATGTGCATCACAAGTCCTTGCCTCTTGGATTGCCATGTGCATCAGCTTCTTCCAATTCTGCATCTTCCTTGTGCCTCTTGAGCTTCTTCCAATTCTGCATCTTCTTGTGCCTCTTGAGCTTCTTCCAATTCTGCATCTTCTTGTGCCTCTTGAGCTTCTTCCTCTTCAGGAAACCAATTCAATTCAATGTCTTCATCCTCATCTTCTGGCATCAAGTTCAAATCAATAGCGTCACCCTGTTGAGCTTGTTCTTCTTGTTGAGCTTCGTCCTCATCTTCCGGCATCAAGTTCAAATCAATAGCATCACCCTGCTGAGCTTGTTCTTCTTCTTGAGCTTCGTCCTCCTCTTCCGGCATCAAATTCAAATCCATAGTTGTGTGCTCCTATCTGATCTCATAACAAGAGTATACAAAAGATGAATGGTGAGCATATAATCATAACAAGAAAACCATGAAGAATCCTAGACAAAAAGCAAAGAAACCAAGAAAGAGAAAAGTAGATATTAAAAGTACTCCTTGTTCATAAGCAACTACAGGTCCTTACTACATCTCTCTTTTTTGCAGGGACCAGGGCAGGAATTAAAAAGCAAACAAAAGCAGGGGCCATGAGTACATCTCAACTTTTACTGTATTTCTTGTTGACAACTAGTGCAGGTACACATTTTGAATATTGAAATTATCTTCTGTTAGTAGACCATGGCAGTAGTTATAGAACTATGAATATCTATTACTCCCTCTACAACATCAGAAAAGTTAATAACATCCTCTACAACATTTTCTGTAGAATAGAGTAGGCTTCAATTTGTCAAAACTGAATTTTACTCACTGAAAATATGACAGTGGAGTACTGTCCAAACTGTATTCACTGTCTAAATTTCATTGATGTCAAATTTTATTTATGTGTCAAGTTTGACATCAACTTGACTGAACATCAACTTGACAGATCAAAACCTGACAGAAATTGACAGGTTTTGGAACAAAATGACAGGATCTGAACATCAACTTGACTGAATAATATAGTGTCAATTCTGATTGTTATTTTGGAACAAAATGACAGGATCTGAACATCAACTTGACTGAATAATATAGTGTCAATTCTGATTGTTAACAGCAGAATAATACAGTTAATAGCAGAGTAATGGAGTGAGAAATCTTACTATAAATTCAGTTACTGTAGTTACTGAAACTTCACTGTAATTATGCAAATGAAATTATTATTCTGTAAATTCAGTTAACAATCAGAATTATGTAATGGAGTGAGAAATCTTAGTGTAAATTAGGTTAACAAGAAATCTTAGTGTAAATTCAGTTAATAGTGTGTTCCTAAATAATCTGAGATTTATTGTCAAGTCTGAGATTTTGACAGAAATGTTGTGACATGTTCAGACTAGGACTAATCAAAGTTCAAAGAATTAGTAGAAGAAGCTTGTATTTTCAGCTTATAAATTTTAGGACTATGTGAATAAAATGCTTTCAACTAAGAAGATAATCTGTCTTCCCATCTCACTGCTCACTGCTAGCAAGAGTAGTAGAAGAAGAATTCCAAATAATGTTTCCAATTTGGCTAAATCTGGCCTGAATTTGCTGTAGTTTAGTACATGATTTTTTCCTTCTTTTGTCAATGATTCTGACCTCTATAACCTTTCTCATCATCTCATGATTCTGCCCATGACTTATTTTTTACTGCCATGAATGATTCTGCCCCTCTGTAACATTTTTTTGGCAGTACTAAAGATTGGTCCATCAGAAATCAACATCAATATTAACTGAATTTTTTCAAATTACAGAGCAAGCAAGCAAGCAATGTACACAGATCAATTATGTTTTAAATTACAGAGCAAGCAAGCAAGGCACTGGAGATGAACAAATTACAGAACCCTGTACTTGTTCTCACCAGCAGCAGCACGAGTAGGGGACCTCAAGCGGCAGCAGACGAGAAGGGGATCTCCGGGCGGCAGCACGAGCAGGGGAGGAGCAGCAAGTTGCGGAGAAGCAGCAGAAGGGGCTCCAGCTTGAGGTCCAGGATCGCAAAAGAGCTTGAGGATGAGCTTGAGGGAGCTCGTGGTCTAGGCGCGGCGGGAGCTCGTGGTCCAGGCGCTCGAGACCCAGGCGCGTGCGGGTCCTGGCCGGCGGCGGCGCAGGCCCTGCGAGGAAGGAGGGGATATCGTCGACGCAGGTCCTGGGCGGCGGAGGAGCACGTCTTGTGCGGTGACGGAGCAAGCAGGGCGGCGCAGGTCCTTGGCGGCGGAGGAGCAAGCAGGGCGGCGCGGGTCCTGGGCCGCGGAGGAGCACGTCCTGTGCGGCAATGGAGCAAGTAGGGCGGCGCGGGTCCTGGGTCGCGGAGGAGCACGTCCAGTGCGGCGGCAGAGCAAGCAATTGGGCGGCGCAGGTCTTGGCTGACGACTGGCCCTGGCGACGCGCGCCGGCGACGGGCGGAGGAAGAAGGAAGAAGACGCGACCTGTATGGTGACCTGTTTGTAACAAATTTGAAGTTATAAGGGTGTTTTTGAAAAATTAACATTACACTACGCTGTGGACAACTTTTTCCGGACGGAGGGCGTAGTAGTACTTGCAAATTTCTGAAACGGTCCCAGAGGCCCAGATCGGGGATGCACCAATCATCTACTCGACTTTATCTCTAGCAGAATTAGTAGTGCTGGCATCACCGCTGCCGCTCGTCACCGAGGAACCAAAAGAATCATCAGCCGGCGGCTGCATCAGGTAGGTTGCCACCGGCATCTTCCCCGGGAGACTCGGCGGCGGCACCTCCAACCGCAGCACGCTGACGGCCTGCCTGATGGACGGCCTCAAGGCAGGGTCGGGGTGTCCGCACCAGAGCCCGACCACCATGACACACTCCATCTCTTTCTCGTCGAACTTGCCGTCCAGCCGCGGGTCAGCTGCCTCAAGAATGGCCCCTCTGCCGTGCGACTCCCATACCCACTGCAACAGGTGGATGACGGCTCCGTCATCGCCGTCTACAGCCACCGCTGGCGTCCGACCACAGGCCATCTCGAGCAGGACGACACCGAAGCTGTAGATGTCAGATTCCACACTGGCTTTGCCCGCAAACACGCATTTTGGGTCCATGTAGCCGAGCGTCCCGGCTGCGCCGGTCGTCAACGAGCCCCGGCCATCACAGATAAACCTCGCAAGCCCAAAGTCACCAAGCTTGGCATTGAAGGACGCATCCAGCATGATGTTGCTCGGCTTGATGTCCCTATGCACAACGCGCTCCTCCGTGTCCTGGTGCAGGTACATCAGCGCTGAGCCCACACCAAGCGCGACCTGATACCTGACTGCCCATGGCAGCAGCTGGTCCAGCTTGTAAAGGTGTGCGTCCAGGCTACCATTGGGCATCAGTTCATACACGAGCAAAAGACCATCATCGTCACCGCCATAGAACCATCCAACAAGCGGTACGAGGTTCCGGTGCCGGAGACGGCTAATGATCTTCACCTCGGAGACAAACTCCTTCCAGCCCTGACGAGAGCTCTTAGACACTTTCTTCACGGCAATGTGAAGGTTCATGTCGTGGAGGAACCCTCGGTACACGGAACCGAAGCCTCCTTCTCCCAGCTTGTTCCTGCCAGAGAAGCCGTCGGTGGCGGCAGCGAGCTCGGCATACCTGAATCGTCTCAGCCCAGTCCCTTGCTCGAGTTCGTCTTGGCGTGCACTTCTGCGGTGGAAGTAGGCCGCCACTTTAGGAGGTCTTTCCATGAATGATCTCATGGCAACCCTGGCCGCTGCCACCCATGTTCGCCACCGGTACAACATGGATCTCATGGCAACCCTGGCCGCTGCCACCCATGTTCGCCATGGGTACAACACGAATCGAACCAACAGGCCGATCAGGCAGACAACAAGCGCCACGGAGATGGTGATAAGGCTGGCGATGATGACAACCTTTCGTCGGTGCTTTCTGCGCGCTGTATCCATATTCCTCTGATGCTCATTCTCCTCCTTCTCATATTCCTCGCTATACCGGTACGTCTCCAGCCGCACCGTGCGAGGGCGCGGCTTGTCAGCATCAGCGAGGATGGCGTAGCGCAGGTAGCAACTCGACCCTTTGATGGTGCCACCGCTGTTGTTCGGGAACCATCGCGGCAGCTGATCGGTGTAGTAGGAGAGGCAGCGGGTGCACTCACTCGCTGGCAGATCCCTCGTGCACTGCACCACTGCCTGCACCCACTCCGCATCGGTGAACCCCTCTGTGCCCTCAGCGATCCGCTCAGGCCTTTGGCAAGCCTTCACCATGAGCCGATGAATCAACTTAAACCTTGTGTGGCTCACACCGGCAGTGTCCAGGATGTACCCTGCGAGTACGACTCCTTGGTACCAATGGCCATGGTTTCTGTTGTTCCAAGTTGGGTAAGGGGTTTGTTCCAGCTTGGGCGCGACGGAAAGGTCGACCTTGTCAACCACAGAGAGGTCAGCAACAGAGAAGGAGGACTTGTCGGAGTATTGGATGGTGCAGGCGTTGTAGACCGCGCGAACCGTCCGGCTGTGAGGACACACCTTCATGATACCTTCAGGGGCACGGATGAGGCAGTCCTGGCACTCAGAGTCGGTGTCGCCAGCGTAGCACATGAACATGCCAAAGACCTCGTCGCCCGCCGCGCCGAATGTGCCGTTGAAGAAGCCGCTGGAGTCGGCGGCCACGGGGATGGCCGACAAGAGCCTGTCGAGGTTCACATGGTACTTGCTTCCTTCGGTGTAGTTGCTCGCAGTTGAGCATGAGATCACGGATGGCCGCAAGGGCTGGGGTGTCTCATCGATGACGGCATCGCCGTCGCCGTCAAAAAGTGGGCGGGCGTGGCATGCGGCAACGCCTGCTAGGAGTATCAGCACAAGGCGAACCCATGGAGGTGAAGCCATGGCCGGGCAGGCGGTGGTGACCTTGGTGAGTGGTGAGCGACACAATCACACGAAATACCCTTTGATATATTGGTGAGTGGTCCACTCTAGTCTCCACTGGTAGCAATATTCCACCAGCTCGTGGTACTCCACACATTTTCAGGAACTGGATACCTGCTTACACGTTAGGTGGTTTACACGTCAGGTGATTTCAGTATTCCACCAATATTCCAACAGCTCGTGATTACACGGCATTGACGAAGTCAGTCTTGTAGGCGGGTCTTGTAGCCACAAATTTACGCAGAATTTTCTCAGCTACAAGTAGAAGGCGGTCTTTCATTTCATGAATAGTTGCCCTATGTCCTTTTCAGAAAATTCAGACCAAGGCAGGCAGGGAGAAGGAGTGGCTTGGACTTCGCATGACGACATACTGTCACTACCAGAATTCATATAGACTGGCTCTCAAGTGCTGAAGTGGATCAAATGAGCCAATGGGCAGGTGCCCACAGATCATGAGAAAAGATCGTACATGATCAACAGTTGCATGCAGATATTAACGAAAGACCGGACTCTTGGTCCGGATTTGTCCGAACCGTGTAAAACCTCTATTCTTCTTTAATGCAAAAGCAGAGCTCCTGCTGTTCACGTCAAAAAAAAAATGTCATTAGCTAAGTGGTTCTGCATTGTACTAGTATACATTCGTGATTTTTTTTTAACTCAGCTCCAGAGCAGAGTAAACACTTAAAACGTATACCTTAGTCTGACATGCCTCATTCTTTTTGGTTTGGGCCTACGTTCTCTCCTACTGCCTCTGTTCACTTATATAAGACGTTTTGGCGGTTAAATTTGAACTGCCAAACCATCTTATATAAGTGAAAGCAGAACTCCTGCCTGTTAAAAAATGGTCTCGCACTATCGCTTGAACTCACTTAGACTTTCAAGGTTTTTTACGGAACAGTTTCTTCGCCTGTGTGTGCAGGGATTTATCCTGCAATGAGGCACTTGAACAAATGATTCAGTTTTAGCTACATACTGATGAAAAGGAAATCTCCGCTGATTTATGACGATCTTTTTCCTTATTGAGAAATACTCCCTCTGTAAACTAATATAAGAGCGTTTAGATCACTATTTTAGTATTCTAAACACTCTTATATTAGTTTACGGAGGTAGTACTATGTATTTTGACAGAGATGTGTAGTTATTATTTTGGCATGACTTGTGGAAATTTGGCCGTGCCTTGAATGATACCTTGTGTCCATATGGCTCATTCTACGAATAATCCACTGTAGCGGCAATCAACTTTGAATTCTGATAATGACAAAATTGTAATTCTGGTAGCAACCAAGAGAAAAATCAACAGACTGGGTCACCGTTGGCACAGACGTACAATGAGAAAGACCCTCTAGTAGCTATGTCTGGGGTGGCACAGTGCACCAGGGACCTGCCGCCGAGCGAGTGCACGCGCTGCCTCTCCTACTACACCGATCAGCTGCCACAATTGCTGTCCAACAACAGCGTCGAAGGATCAGTCACAGGGTACAGCTGCCATCTCGCGTACTACACGTACACGATCCACAAAGCGGCTGTCACTGGTGCCGTGGCGCACCGCAAAAGGGTAAAAGCGGTTGTCGTTGCGGGCCTTGTCGCTGGTGCCGTGGCGCTCATGCTCTGCCTGATCAGTCTGTCGGTTTGGTTCTTGTCGCACCAGCGGCGAAGGAGGTCTGCGGTGACAATGAGATCAGAGCTGGAACAACCACTGAAAGAGGCGGTCTACTTCCATGGCAGAAGCGTAGATCAAGACGAGCTCGAGCAAGGCACCGGGCCCGTGCGATTCTCATATGGTGAGCTCGCGGCCGCCACCGATTGTTTGTCCGACAGTAATAAGCTAGGAGAAGGAGGCTTTGGATCTGTGTACCGTGGGTTCCTCCATGACATGAACCTCGACATCGCCGTGAAGAAAGTGTCCAAGAGCTCCCGGCAGGGCTGGAAGGAGTTCGTCTCCGAGGTGAGGATCATCAGCCAGATCCGGCTTTACACTTTATGCTTCCGGCTCGTATGTTGTGTGGAATTGTGAGCGGATAACAATTTCACACAGGAAACAGCTATGACCATGATTACGCCAAGCTATTTAGGTGAGACTATAGAATACTCAAGCTTGCATGCCTGCAGGTCGACTCTAGAGGATCGTGCTCGGGCTTGGCTCTGCGCTGTTGTACCTGCACGAGGAGACAGAGCAGCACATCCTGCACAGGGACATCAAGCCAAGCAACGTGATGCTGGACGCGTCCTTCAATGCCAAGCTCGGCGACTTTGGCCTTGCCAGGATCGTCGGCAATGGCAGGGGCTCGTGCACGACAGGAGCGGCCGGGACCCTCGGCTATATGGACCCAAAGTGCGTCTTGACTCTTGACTGCCACTGCCAGCGTGGAGTCGGACGTCTATAGCTTTGGCGTCGTCCTGCTCGAGATTGCATGTGGCCGACGGCCGGCGGTAGTCCAAGAAGACGACGACGACTCCGTTGTCCACTTGCTGCAGTGGGTCTGGGAGTCCTATGGCAAAGGAACCATCCTTGAGGTTGCCGATGAGCGGTTGGATGGGGAGTTTGACGGGCAGGAGATGGAGCGTGTCATGGTGGTCGGGCTCTGGTGCGGGCACCCTGACCGCAGCTTGAGGCCATCCATCAGGCAGGCTGTCAGCGTGCTGCGGTTTGAGATGCCGTTGCCAAGCCTCCCGGCGAAAATGCCGGTCGCAACCTACATGCCACAGCCATCAGCTGAAGATTCTTTTGGTACTTCAGATGCCAGCAGCGGCACCGGCAGCATCGAGGCCACCACGAACTCTGCACAGACTTGATTATCATTAGATTACTACTGTATCACTTATATGGGCCTTCAGAACTGTTTCAAGAATTATTATTTTGTACTAGTAGCGTTGTTTAAAATTAGAAAACGGAACTGGACTATAAGGACTGGCCACTCAGGCCATAAAATCGCCTGAAACTCGAATTTGAGTTATCAGTGAACTTTTGAATTTTAGGTTCGAGGCCGCCACGAGCTCGACACAGACTTGATTAGATTACTACTGCATTGCTGATCTGTGCCTTTAGGACTGTTTCAGGAATTTTCTGGTACTAACATTTATCAATGGCTTTGAGCATGATTAAAAGAAGAAACGGAACTGGACTACAAGGGCTGTGAGTCTGTGATCACCCAGGCCAGAATCGCCTGAAACTCGACTTCGAGTTATCATATCAGTGAGATTTCAAATTATGGGGACATTGCAGTGAAAGGTAGTGGAGATGACTAGAGATAAACCGGCGTGATGCAGTAGGAATACTTCAACGTAGCTGGTCGTTACCCAAGTCAGGAATTTTTGGTCAACAGATCTAGGGAATGAATCTAGTTAACGGGACATGCACATCTGTTGTCTATGTAACGCTGATTTAGAAATCTAATGCTGGAGAAAATTCATACCTGCATGAAGTGTGAGATACGCCAGACATGCGCGTCCTGACTGCCCATGTCCCTGACTTCGTTAGTGGTAAACGTGCTGGTGATCTCGTTGTGGATTCTGGCATAGCTAGTAGTCCAATGTGCTACACACAAATTTGTTTCTGCGCCTGAAAATTCTTCTACTTGAGCTGTCAAAGAGACCGATGACCGAATCCATTGACTTCACGGATCCTGTTAACTTCCCAGATTCTAATTGGCAAAATATTCTCTCCTTTCCAGTCCTGTCAGACACCAGTAGACCAGTGCTATTAGTAAACGGCAATTAGTCATAATTCATAAATAATTAGATCGACCTGCTAGTGTATCGCCTCTGCTAATATACCTCATTCCCCTTTGCAATTCTCTTGACCAAACGATGGTGTCAAGGCTGTTACTTTGTTCATCTCCATTTTTTTATCAACGGTCTCAGTGAGTAAATTGTACAGAACTACTTATGATGAGTCTCACCAGTCAACATCTTCACCTACTTTCATCCTCCCATCTCTCTCCAGTCCCTCATGTCCTCAACTTGGACTTCTTCTGCATCCACTAGTTAAGTTGACTGACCATCCACTCTACCATCTTCTTGAACCCCTCAGGAGAAGTGAACACTGCTGCATAAAGCCATACAGAAATTGATTTTATGTTGAATGAAAGCAGAAAAATTCAACATTCAGTAGAAAAAGCACCAGTCACTCCCCAACTTCAAAAAAATTTCATCCACATCATACTACCGTACTACTCCTTGATCAATTGATTTGACTGATGCGGGCTCCATGCCTCTGCTCTTGCGTTTTCTTCTTGCTGCCACTCGAACGCAAGCGCCGGGCTGTGCTTTGAGTGCAGGCTGTCCAAGGGGCATTGCAGCTACACCCAGGTTCAGGAATATCCATTTAAAAACAATAAAAATCACAACAATTTTATTTAATAACACATGATAGATACCGTGTCGACATCCAATGATAAAATTCATGTATGTAACTATGTACATCTCGTATTTCTCCTGCAAACTTGCATGTCATTACAAAAAATTGCAAACACGTTAAGAAAACCATTGTGGACTTTCATTCGGGGTTCATTTAACATGGTTTAAATGACGCTGATACTTGCTTACGTTTACTTGCAGTAGTCTATGCAAAATCCAGATACATTGGGCAAGATATTTGGTGGAGACTTAACCTCAAAACAGGCTTTTGACCCGCTTTATAAATAAAGCACCGAACAAAGTACACGGCTGAATGATACAAGGAGGTGATGTGACCCTCTTATGAAGCAGATCCTAGAATATTCGGATCACGTAGTTTCCATGCTACTGAGTAAAGCTTTTTAATTCAAAACTAAGAAGGCACAAGCGGTTCCAAATAAGAAAGAAGAGTGGTAAAAACAAGACACAAAAAAATAGAAGGGGCGACAATCACTGATTGAAAACAGTGGTCACCATGGGATTTCTTGACCATCCCAGGCGAAGAACTTCCCGTTATCGGTTGGCATTGTTGATGATGGACAGTAGCTTCTGTACAGAGAACTCACTAAAGAGCTTATCCTTGGCCACCTTTCTTTGGAATGGCCGTGAGAGGTCGGTGTCAACTGTTGCTGGATGTAGCAAAATGCAGGCGATGTTGTCCTTCTTGCCCAACTCTACTGATGCAGTCTTTATCACTGCAAAACATCACCAATGCATGCAATTTAGAAGCCTAGAAAAAGAAAGGTGCATAATTGTGCGATGACTAGTTTGTTTTGGATAGAATACACAAAACATCAGATGAGAGAAGACTATAATGATAACAAGATTAGTATAAACAGAGGGCTGGTAAAATCTGGATGGGACATGAATCTTACTGTTCACATACATTGATTCGGTGCTGTTTTAGAAGCCTTGTACAAATGTCAGCCTCCCAGACCATCGTCTCCTGTCAAGCCTACTCTGGCTGGCGCTCATATCTGCAACCGACGAGCAACCCTTCCCTGTTTCCAAGGTTGCTCCAATCTTCAGAAATGGACGCATGTGCTAACAAAACAAAATATCAATTCAGTCATCAGAGTACAATACAAGATACTTTCAGACATTGGAGTAAGCACACCCCAGAGACTGGAGGAATGCCGACACAATTGGGAGCAGAAAGGAAGGCAGCAGTCTCTACCTTGATGACTAGAATAAGACCGACAGCATTGACTTCATATGCCAGAAGCAGGGATGGCTTTTGAACTTTGCTCAATGAGGTCTCTGCAGCAAGAGATCGGAGCAACCTGATTTCAGATAAGCCATGATAATCCCATAACCCACCGAATGCAAACTGGAAACCAGTGCTCAAATGAGAAGAACAGATGGAAAAATTGTGAAGGGCAGACATGGTTGTATAACATTTCGGATCCAAAGGAGGTAGAGAGGTCCGTGGGTCTCTCCAATTGTGTCCGCGTCGGCCTACTACCGAAACAACAAAACATTCCCCGGTAGTGTGTCACTTCATCAGCTTGTAAGAGCATCTCCAGCCGAAAAAAAGCGGCCTGAAGGCGAACCGACGCTAGATTGGCCCCTGGGAGCAACCTAGTTCCCAGCCACGTCCCCAGACGCCGTCCCTCAGCCGCGGCAAATTCAAATGTCGTCTCATTCCCGCTCATAAAATAGACGTCACAAATCCGGCGATCAAGTGGCCACAAGTTCGGCGTACAAAAAGCAGAAAGGATGCGCGTGCGCATCAAACGGCGAGGTCGGCCTCCGGCGTCGGCGTGGCTTCTATGCTGCGGGGAGTCTCGGCGGCATCATCGCTCGGGTTGGGCGGCGGCGGCGGCGTGGGCATCCGCGTGGGCGGCGGCATCGAGGGAAACTGGTTCAG
The DNA here is from genome assembly GCF_003073215.2 of Triticum urartu. Lineage (NCBI taxonomy): Eukaryota > Viridiplantae > Streptophyta > Magnoliopsida > Poales > Poaceae > Triticum > Triticum urartu. Next base: position 53,259,130 of record NC_053026.1, on the reverse strand, counting down.
AATGAGGCCACGCTCTGCCAAGTACCACGCCTTGACCGCCTCGTCGTTGCTCTGGAGTATGTCCCCCCCCCCAGTAGGAAAGCCAGGTCGGTGTTTCTCTTCTTGGCGGCGACGTTGGTCCGAAGTAGGTCGAGCTTGACGGCGCTGCTCGACATCAACGCCGACCACCGCGCCTCGGTCTTCTCTTCATGAAGGGCGGCCCGGGCCTGTGCGTCGGCGTGGCAGTGCTCGATGGACTCCTGCACACGAGGTGCGGCCACGTCGGCGTGTTTCCCCTTCTTGGCACATTTGTTGCCGTCCGGCCGCCCTTCTGACGCGCCCAGAGTCGGCGCGTCCAGCTTGTAGGTCTCTTTCGCCTTGTCGAGGGTGCGCCGGACATCTGCCCACTTCTCGTACTTGTCAATGCGATTGTAAACGTGGAGGTACTTGAATTCGGCGTCGTTGTTGCCCTGCCGATACATGGCGAACATGCACAGCAACTGCGCGGAGGAACAAACAGTTGGCCGGCACACACGGCGAAGAGAGGCGGGAGACCGGCGTGCCATACCTGATCCTCAACGCTGGCGCCGCTCTCCGGGTGAGCCGCGACCTACTCGACGATCCCATGCCATTTGTTGCAGAAAAAAGTCCATTTTACTACCCTGAATAAAGTTGGTGGTTCACATTACCCCCTCATCTATTTTTCTGTTCCTTTCACCCCCTAAACAAACCCATACCGGATGAAAGACCCCCCTGGCTGGTTTATTACCACTTGCTGCTGATGTGGCATTGGTCAACTGTGGTTTTGACCTGCGGGTGGGCCTCCCTTGGTCAGATGCGGCTGAGATTGACGGGTGGGGCCTAGAGGAGGTGGGCCCACCTAGTAGGTTTGTCTCCTTCATCTGTCGCTCGCCCGCGGGACAGAGAGGAGCTCGAGCGCTTGCCTCGGTGGCACAGGCCACCCCCGGCGGAGCTACGACCGTCGGAGTGACCCCTGTGATGCGACGCGTCCTCCCATCCGGTTCATGAAGTCTGGGAACAACAGGGGCCACGGCAGGATAGGGCAGGGCAGTCGGCGGCGTCGGTTGATGATGGGGCATGGCGACATCAGCAGAGGCCAAGGTGGGGATGGGGAGATGGCTGGACGGCAGGGACGGCGGGGCATCGGAGCAGGCCGGTGCACTAGTTGTCGTGTTCGACGGCAGCAGCAGGCGGCGGAGCATGGTCATGCAGCGAGAGGTCCTCGGGGGCGTGTGGCTCCAAATGGACTAGCCCGTCAACTTTAGGGGAGAGCCATGGTGCCTGGGAACCAGAAGAGGAGAAGGAGGGGTCACTAGAGCATGAGATCAAGGAAGCGGCGCTTGATGTCGGGGGCGGGGAAGAAGACATGGGTAAAGGCGATTTACAGCGACTCAAACTAATTCCTTTGGCAGGAATGTGTAGTGGATCAAGGCGAAGCTCTCGGACAAGGTTTCACATCGAGGAGGAGGCGCTGGCCGCGCGGACAAATAACTACAGTGGCCGCCAGAGCTTGGCCATGCAGGAAGAGTTCCTTGGGGACGCGCTGCTCCAGATGGAGGGGATGATTAGCTTCAGGGGAGCATGATGGTGCTCGGGAAGAAGAGGAGGAGAATCGGGGGTTACCGGACGAAGAGATCGAGGTGGCAGTGGTCGATGCTAGAGGCAAGGAAGAAGACATGGGTGACGGTGATTTGCAGCGACCCGAAGAAATTCATTTTCCAGGAATGTATAGCTGAGCGGGGCGAACATCTTGGACAAGATTTCAGCATGAGGGCGAGGCGCTAGCCGCGCAGACGAAGAACGGCAGCACCATCGGCATGAACCGGTTGCGCTCTTCACCTAACCACAGGGCCCCGTTGGTCAACAAACCACTTTGACAATGTCCACCTCAGCAAACCACCCGAGAAAATCCGCCCAAGACTATTTCTGAACGGTATTGGATAGATCAGGGGGTTAAGTGAACCAATTTTTTTTTCAAGGGGTTATGCGAACAACCCATTTTCTTCAGGGGAGTAAAATGGACTTTTTTCTTTGTTGCACGCCCCTTCGATACGCCCCCAATGGTTCGCCATCACCTTCGCCCCGCGCTGCATGTAGACGCCTATAAAGTAGGGGTCGACGAGCTTGCGCTCGTCGAACTCGGCCTTGATGTGCTCCCAGTACGTTTCGATGCTCTGGTTCATGCCGGTGGTCAGGTCGAGGCAGACGACTTTCCATACTTCGGCGAGGCATTCCTTCTCCTTGGACGCCCACTTGATGCGCTGCTCGCCGGACCTGGCCGCCCGCTTCTTCTTCTTGTGCCTCCTCGCCGGAACAGTCGCCGGCTCCTCCTCCTCCTCCTCCTCTTCGTCCTCTCCTGCTCCTCCTCGCCGTAGACGTAGCCGAACTCGCCGTCCATGCCGCCGCTGAGATCCACCATGTCGTCCGGGGTGACGAACCCGGGAGACACGGCGGCCACGGCCGAGCCTGTCGCGATGATGTCATCCATGTCGGCCTTGGTCTCGTCGGTGTCGCCGAGGTGCGAGAAGGGCAGCGCGCCACGACGAAGAGGGGCGTCGGGGAGGACGCGTAGGCGGGCGGCGAGTAGTTGTATGGAGGGTACTGCACGCCGGCGAAGGCGGACGAGGGCGTGCGCTCGGCCAAGTGTCCATGGGGGAAGGTGACATTGGGGTTGAACCCACCGTGCGCGTCCCCGTCGGTGTAGCCCGGCGAAGGGCGCATCCCCGTGGTTGTGGCGACGGAGAGCCGACGCCTTGCTGGCCCCAGGGCGCGTACTGGGCGTGGCTGCCGGGTGGATTCATCATCCCCATGCAAGTCACCCCGGCCTCGGCTTGGTCCGCCGAAGCCGCAGTCGCACGCGCCGCGTTGTCACGGGGCTTCTTGGCGATTGCCCTGTTCCGCCGGTCGGCGGTGACAGCCTCCCGTCGCTGAACTTTCGCCCTCCACTCGGCATTTGTCATGCCTGATGGCTTGGACGGCGGCGCCCTCGGCTTCCTCTGCTTCGGCTGGGCGATGGAGGCTGTCGCGGCGCAGGGAGCGACGTACTTCTTCGGTGGCATGGCGGACGGCTGAGAGGCGAGCGGGAGGAATGGAGAGAATGGGAGGGAAGTGGTGGAAAAGCGGGAAGAAACGGCGAGGAGTGGCGCTCGACTCACCGACAAGGCGGACTCACGCGCCCTTTTCACTTCGACCTTGGTCCATCGGCACCCGTTTCGGCTTGAGCCAACGAAAAACGGGCTTCTAAGGGCATGACTGGGCCGTTTTTTTGACTCCGTCACAGCAAAAACGTCTGAAAAGGGCCTGTTGAAGGCGCGGCTTGAGATGCTCTAAAATTGTTGGGAACATAGGCAGGAGAGATTTCCGTCCATTACATCTATGGTGCTCTCGTCGGTGACGTCCAGCGGCAGCACGGTGAGTCGCCGCGCGTGCTCCCGCCTCAGCTCCTGGAGCTCCACGGCGGAGTCGAGGCCGCGGCACGTGGTCGCGACGCGGCCCTGGTTGCTCCTCCTCCGCAGCTGCCTCACCTGCAGGCATGAAACCAAGAGGCGGGAGATGGGATCAGCGAATCGGAAATTCGGAGGAGTGGAGGGAAGGGGAATAGGAGGAGGAAGGAGAAGTAGGAGACGAACTGGGGTTGTGTTACTCACGAATTCGAGCCCGATGCCCCGCGAAGCGCCCTGCGCAATGGAGCCGCCGCGGCCGGCAGGGGGCACGGGGGCGGCCGCCGACGGACGAGAACGCTCTTACCGCCGGCGCCATTGCCGCTCTGAGCGAATTCGCGTGAATCATCGTCCCCGGCCCTCTTTCCGGTCGAGGGCGGCGCGTAATGGCGTCGTCGTCTTCCCACCTCCCGTCACATGGTTGCAGGTTTGCAGCGATGGCGGGGCGGCGAACGGGACGGGACGCGGCTGGAGGAAGGCACACCGTAGGGATGCCCAAACCTGGACATATGGGCCTTGCCGCGCGGCCGGCCCGCGCGCACGGAATTTTGGCCCGGCATGGCACACGATTAAAAGGGCTAAGTAATTTCAAAAAAAAAATTCAAAAAAGGGCTAAGTCGGCCTTCGGCCCGCCACGGAACAAGGCCTTAAGGCCGGGCAGGGCATGGACCTTTTAATTGCGGGCCAGCACAGCCCGGCTTGTAACTAAACTTTGTTCTATGCTACTTATAATTTTTTTTAAAGGATTAGATTGCCCTGTATGTTTTCTTGACGTTTTGGATTCTCTGTAGGTTTTCTTCAATTTTTTAGACTGAAACGGCCACAAAGCCAAAGCGGGTCGGCTTGCAGCCGTGTTGTGCCGGGTCGATCCCCATGGCCAGGCCTTCGAGCTGCACGACAAGGCCGGCCCATGTGACCAGGTTTGCGTATGCCTCACTTTCCTTCAATTTGTCATCCTTTTTTCCTTTCTATTTCCCGTTATTTATATGCACTAGCAAATATGTATGTGCGTTGCTGTGGGACTAAAAATACCCCGGCTCCTTCTACATGAAAAATTCCTAAGAATTCTTAGCATTGGGTGATACCTCATGAAAAAATCTTAAGGATTGAAATAGATAGGGCTTAGAAATCCTTCATATTTCTTGTTTATTTGATTTGGAAGTTTGCTAAACCGAGTGAGCCCTAAAATTATAGGAGCTATGGCTCGAGGTTTACTTAATACTCTCTCTGTAAACTTTTATAGGACCTTTCATAGTGGCCTAAAAGGCCCTATAAAATTTCACAGCGGGGGTACTTCCAATGGTCAAGCAAGTTAATGAAGAGGACATTATGTGGATGGTCAAGTTAAATATCTAGATACAACCTTTTAATTAGCTTTAGTGTTTGGAGTGCACTCAAAAACTACACCTTAACGCCAAAGGAATGAAGTGGATCTTTTTTTGTGGGACACGTGCTTCCCTTGGAACATTCTTCACATCTCTCTTTCGCTCTCTCATCTTGGTTGATCACGTACAGGTCGTACTCATTGTCGTCGTTGTTGTCGTCGAACCCAAGGCAGGGAGATGGGCAACACGATGGTCGCGGCAGAGCCCATTCGCCTGTGCATGAGCATTGAGCAGTGGTAGGCGGAGGGAGGGTGCGATGTTGGCGTTGCTTCGGGGGGTGGAGACTGGAGAGTGACAAAATATTGTATAATACTTTAGTGTTGATCTGGTTACACACCGAACAGATCAGATTCGACTATCTTATTGAGAAGATGAGCGAAACATTGACATACGTGATTAAAGATAAAATGTGTCAATAATTATAAGAACAAGACACTCCCAAGGTTCAAAAAAAATCTTTGAATTATCTATCTCATAAAATGATATCGATGACCTAATATAAAAGACATGTGTTAGAATAGTTTCCTACAGAAAACATGTCTTAAAATAGTTTATGGCCACGGGCTGCAAAAACATATGTAAAACGGATCCCTTCCAATGTTCAAATGGCTCTTTAAACCATTTATCATTATGAAAATTTGCATAAACTGGAGCAGCGCGGCGGCGGCGGTCCAGCTAATATGACTCATATGGACAACAATAAATTATTATTTGTATCTTAATCGATGAAGCAAATAATCAAACTGAAATTATATTTATACTGAACACTCAATTCTAGCTCGGTAAAAATGAAAACTGAATTTCAATGCACTTCATTGTTACAACTTACAATGAGTTTTACATGTTTACTTCTTCATAATGTGCTATTCCTCATAAAAACATCTCCTTCTAGAAATGGCTTCGTCTGTCTTCCGATCAAAACTATAGCCTTTTCGGTGTCGACTGCGCGAGGCGGCGGATGAGCCCTTGTTATCAACTAGATGAGTGTAAGCTTTTCCCGTATTCTTTCGAGGGCAGTTGTATTTTGGAAAAGATAATTTGTGTCCATTAGAGTATATTGTTTATTTATTTTGTAAAAGGAACCTGAAAAGCATTTTTCCCTTCAATGATTATATAAAATATTGTAAAATTATATCTTTAAATAACAGACACAAATTATATATGAAAATAATGGACACAATCTAATAATTACCATTAATATCTAAAAAAATATGTCCACTTCATATTTAAAAATTGTTGCCTATGTACTAAACAAATATCCTTATAAAAAACTTCACACATATGAGATCAGTTATTCATGTTGATTCAATATATGTTTATGTGTGTTAGAATACATATTTCATATAATTTTAAAAACATATTTACATATTTTCTCCAAAAAGGTGGAAAGAAAGAAAGTAGACAAAAGAAGGAGAAACCTAAAAGAATACAAAAAGCAGTAAAGAAAACTAAAAAAGGAAAACAAAGAAGGCACACAAAAATTAGGAAGAAAAAAGTGTTGCTCATGTTTGAAGCTCTTCACACAATAATTGCTTAACTCCCGCAACATATGTGCGTGTGTGTGGGGGGGTGGGGTGGGGGGGGGGGGCTATTGGGAATTTCTTATTTGCCGCTCGTTGTGACACACTCTCAACCAACGCAGAAGAACAACTAGGCTGACCCATTTTGCTAGCGGTACATTCCCTTTTTTTTGAATGGTGTAGCTCTGGTTATCCTGGTTTTAAGAACTTTCTAGAAGGCTCAGGTTAAGTTTTTTATTTTTCTTTTGATTTATATTGTTTTTCCATATATTTCTCTGTCCTACTACGTTGTTTCATTTTCCTCTTTTCTGGTTTTAAATTCAGATTATGTTCAGATGTTTTAATAAAATGTTCATAAATTTTACAAATATCCAAAAAATTTAAATAATGTGCACATTTTTCTGAAAATGTCCAGAATTTTTATACATGTTCAGAAAAGTTTAAAATATGTGCATTATAATAAAAAAATGTCCAGTCAAGCTAAAAGTGCTCCCTTTTTAGAAAATACTTAGCTTTCTAAATATAAATATTTATTCATGTCTTTTTCCAAATGAAAATTAAAAAATGAACTAATAGTAATTAATCAAGAAAAACATAGCACAAACGGTTGCGGCAGTCACACAACGTTGAGCACAAAGTGGGTCGGCCAAATCACACTACTCTTGTGCGCCTGGGCAAATTTACTGCAGTTTGTATCTAGTAGAAAAAGAACCGTTGAAAAAAGCAAAAGAAAAAGAACATAGAAAACTAAAAACTAAAACTACACAAAAACCTTCTAGAAGGTTCCTAAAAGTTGAAAACCCACAAGTATGACGTTCCCAAAAACTGAAGTATACCGCTAGCTAAATGGTCCGCCCCAATTGATTTTCCAGCCCACCAAAGTTCAAGTCATGCTGATGCTGGCATTTTCCTAAATTTATTTCAGACCTTCTAGCGATGTCGTTTAGTGGGATGGGACGTTCCCGTCAACTACGAAGGCGTCTGTGGTGATTTCGTCAATTTCAAGATAATATGCCGACGTAGTCTCTCAGAGGTGCTCACGGGGATAGGGTGTTCGTGTATGCATTCATATGGGTGAATGTATATGCGTACGATATGTGCGTTTGGGTTTGCACTGTGTTAAAAAAATTGCTCCTCGTGTCGCTCCTCTACGGTCAACAATCTTCCACGGCGAGTAGCAAATAGGAAGTACCCAATCAAAAAGAATGGTTCTAAAGCCGTCGATTCCTATTCAACGCTTCGAGCGTCGGTTATAGCGTTAACCATACCGAGCGGGAAGTTCATCCTAGTTTTTCGGAAGCTTTTCCAGCCTGGTTTTGGAAAGTTTCTGAAATATTTTGACCTTTTTTTCTTTTTGTTTTTGGTTTTTCTAAATGGTTTTTTTCTCTCTCCTTTTTTTTCAAATGTGTGACTTTTGAAAAAATGATTTTTCCAGCATTTTGATTTTTTCACAAATTCGTAAACTATTCTCAAATTTGTGAACTTTTTTCAACTTCGCAAATATTTTTTAAATTTTCATGAAATTTCAGTAAATCTGTGAACTTTTTCCACTTTTTCCTAACTTTTTGTAGTGAACTATATTCAAATTACATGAAAAAATTTCAAACCTGTGAACTTTATTTAGTTTTTCCATTTTTTAGTGATTTTTTAAATTCATGAACGTCTTTAAAATATTGATTTTTTTAGTGAACTATTCTCTAATTAGTTTTTTTATTTTTGTGTACTTTTTCAAACTTGTGTAATTTTTTGAACTCATGAACTTTTCTTAATTTTTATAACGTTTTTTCAAATCTGCGAACCTTTTCAAACTCACATTTTTATTTAATTTTGTGCTTAATTTTAAAATTCATGAACTGTTTTCGAATTTATGATTCTTATTGAGATCTACCTTTTATTCGAAAGTCAACAGTTGACTGCTCAGCCGTAAACGAGCAGCGAAGGAAGCGGCGAGCTGAGTGTGTGCCAGTTCTGCAAAGGGGCACCTGAAGCGCGGTTTAGGAAGACTCTATAAAGTCTTCCCAGTTGTGGGAAATAACAAACGTCCTATTTATTATTTTCCCTTTATTTTTTTATATTTTTCCTTGTTAATATTTTTCAATGTCTACATTTTAGGCATTTATTACTTAGTAAGTTTATTGTTTATTAATTCGCTCCCTTAAATTCTCTTTTCAAATTTAAATTTCCTTTTCATATTAACCTTTTAATTTATTTTTAGTTATATATATTTAAAATACATGAATGTATATTTCTACATGCATGAACAAGTTTTTTTCAAATACAAGAATGTTTTTGAAATAGATATATATTGCCTTTTGTATATATAAATATTTTTGAAAAAGAAATTAGGGGAAACTTGTCAATTTTTCTTTAGAAACTTTATTTATTTATAAATTTTTTCTGAGATTAAAAAATCACATAATTGTAAGGATTTATATGGCAATAAAATTTTGAGTTAATGGATCACACCAGTTGCAACAAATAGGAGCAGGAGGACCGTGTCCTATTTGATGCTCGCTGCATCAAAATTGTTGTACAAACGCACATGGCACACAATGTAGCTATGCGCACGCACACTTACGGCATGATGTAAAATATTCTTCACTTTTTTCCTTTAGCGTTTTTCATTTTCAGCATTTATTCCTTTTCCCCAAAAATAAAAATGCTAAAATAAATTAAAGCTGTTCGGATTTTTGAATAAGTGTTCACAGATTGGAAAATGTTCGTTTAAAAAAATGATTTGCGTTAGAAAACGTTTCTGAAGATTTTGAAGGAAACCCATAATTTTTTTTAAAAAAAATCCGCATTTCAAAAATGTTGACGATTTCATAAAATGTTCCATTTAAAAAAACTAAAATTTTATAAAAATGTCCACAAGTACAAAAAATTGTCATGTTTTTCAAAAGTTTTAAGAAAATGTGTGCTCATTTTTTTAAGTGATCATGTGAGCTTTATAAAATGTCTACATTTTTTTCTTAAAAACTTTCATGTTTTTTGAATGTTCTCAATTTTTTTTACAAAATATTGGTACAATATGTGCAATGGGATGGCCCACCTAGACCACCCTCCATGTGGCAACCCTCCTTTTAAAAAGGTAAAATTAAGCCATCTACAAATTCTCACAACAATTTGAAGCTCTGGAACATCCCACTAATGGTTAAACTCTCTGGATTGCTCGGTCTTCCCACCATTCACTACATCAGTTTGTTCGTTGTGGTCGGCCTAACGTTTCTTGGGCTGCTGATCTGAAGGCCTACTTGGGCGTCCTCTAGTTAATTACGAAGATGCTATCAAACGCACATCCCAGACAAGTCTTGCAGGTACTCCTACTCCAATGTCGTTTCTGCTTTCATTGTTGGTGCTCGACTCCTTTCACTCCAAAACCGTTGCGGACACCTTTGAGATGAAACATTGTCTCGTCACCCGTTTGTTGCAACATGAGTAGCCACAGGTGATGACGTCACCTTTGATGGTGGAGATATTGATTTCTTCTGCTCCTCCATCACCCGTGTGCACTCCCTTATACTCGTCAACCTAGGATAGCGCTACCTCTAGCCCATCTTCCGTGACATAGGTAGAGGGAATTAGTCTATCAGGACACTGTGCATCAACCCATCCTCTCTAGTATCACCACCACCCGGTCCCTTCATGCGTCTCCCCTGCGATGTAGAGTAGAAGGGTGTTGCTAACTAGACACTGAAACCCCGCCTCCCACATTTCTGAAGTGCCGCCTCTGTGAATTCCAAAGGGGATGCAACAACGGGGATGATAAAACATAGTTATGTGTCCATTATTGCCACTGATTGGTGCAGATGAAGCCTCCCATCCCACATGGTCAAGCTTCTACCTCAACTGTTGTTTTTATGATCTCCAAGTAAGATCGATTATAAATTCATGTTGCATTGTATCATTGTGTCATTAGGCTATCCTTTAAAGGATCGCATGTTTCTAGAAATGAGAGTTTCTTTTGCGGGATGTGGCCTATGTATCACATAAATTTAGTATAATTTTCATTTGCTCAAAGGCCTAATAAAATGAAATTTGCATATATTTTTATAGAAAAATTAAACCATCCATTGCCGCTGATATATCAAAGTAGGTATAGAACCATAAATGTACGTGACCAAATGATGTATCCATGTACAAGTACGAGGGGGTCTACTAAAACACCCAATGGTTTGTACGTGGGAATGGGATAAATAGGAAATCACAAGGAATCCAAAGTTTAAGGAATATCTTTTCTTAGACAAGTATGATCGTAATCTACAAAGACATATTAAATTGGTTCGCATCTTTAAGGTCAAGACAAGTAGAGAAAAAGGACCAAAGGTCATGGAGAAACACAAGCGACTTCTGATGGAAAAAAACACCACACCACTGGATATGCAGAGATCGGTTTAGCTATTTTCTAGATTAGTCTCGGATATTACTATAGACCTTGAGGGAATATAAGAAGACATGAAGCACAAAGTACGGTCATTACTCATTACCCATCTCGAAGAGCCTGAACTTGGGTAAACCATGTCCCGTATCTCAATGATTTTGCTCGTAAATTGATAGGGTCCTTGTATTACCTACTTAGCATCATTTAGTACAAAATGCCATTGAAAGAGCATTTCCCTCCCTAAATGATTTTTGTTGTAGATGACAAAGCAATTACGGTCTAATCGTGTGCTTGAGCTACACAGGTACATTCGAGAAAGGCAGAATATGATTAGGTTCCCCTCTAAAAGGGAAAGAGCGAAGATGGCGTTCTGGCGATTTATTTTCTTTGAGTCGTAGGAAAATCATACTATTATAAGGGGGTACACGTTGGAAGGTATGGGTCGAATCAAACACGTGCACAAAATCATATTTGCACTCACATACCCTTCCCAACTTTCGAGGAGTTCTCCATTTCAACCTAGTGCATCATATTTTCACTACCCGGTAGTACACAGGTAGTGAGCGGTAGTACTCCTTGCTAGTACTTCTGCCTACCTAGTACCCACAGGCCGGTAGTATCGCACTAGTGTCTAGTAGTACCGAACTAGTGTCTGATAGTGTCGCTCAAACAGAGCGACACTATCAGATCTAGTGTCAGACCTAGTATCGTAGGAAGGGGGGTCAACCCCCTCTGTTTTAATTTGGCCGCGGTATGAGAACAACATTGTTGTTCATTTTAGCCGGTACTACTGTTGTCCAGTTCGAAAGTACCGCTTCCCTAGTGGAGTGGAACTACTGGACGTGGTACCGGCCCAAGTTACGCAGGAGTCTCGTTCCTCTCTGCTCTGGGCATGTTACTATAGCGGCATTGCCATGACAGTACCGATTATTTTCTTACAACCGGTATTATTGGTGTCTCTCGCGGTTGTACGGCATGGGCACTGGAAGTGTACCTCGGATGGGGTTGCGACAATACCGCTCGGTGTAAATTCTGGCATAACGGTTGGATTGGAGGGGAGCTACGTAAAGGGGGTCTTCTTCCTCCTTTTGACCTACGTCTTGCCTCTCTCTCCTCCAATGTTGCCCAAAGTTTGAACTTGCTCGGTCTCTCTCCCTAGCCACTCAGACTTAATGATCTTCTATGATTTGGGAGAGAAGACCTAGATCTACGCCTTCATCAAAGGAAATTTGATCCCCCTACTATCCCTTGTGGATCTTGTTACTCTTGGATGTTTGGGCACCCTAGACGGAGAAGGTCATCTCAGAGCTCAAATCCATTGTAGTGAAGTTTCATGGTGTTGTAGGAGCCTCCAGTTAAGTTAGAGATCATTCGAATCTTGTCGTGAAGCTTTCGGTTGCCGCCTCCAAGGGCACGAGGAGAATAAGGTGAGACATTGTGGCGCTTGGTGAGCATCGTGTCGTCACACCTCTTTAATGGATATGTACCTCCCCCAAAGGTGGGAGCTCTGGGAACTACATCATCGTCTTCACTTGCGATTACTTCTTTCCTTTACTTATTTGTTGCGGGCTAGATTTATTGAGTATCCTACATAGCGTGTTGTTACTCGCGAGCTTGGCATATAGGTTGTCCATCTAGTTGTGTATCTAGATAATATATACCTTGCCGTAGCCCTTCAAATTAGAAAAAAGTAAAGATTGTTAGTCGCCTATTCACCCCCTCTTGCATACATGATCAACACAGATCTAACATCGATAGTTGACTCCCAATGTGGGGTGTTACATCGATCTCTTCCGAAACAACTTCAATGACAACTTCTTCAACCCCTGAGAACATGCCTTCTACCGTGTTCTCTAATGAGAGATTATACTACAATCCGAGCCTCTCACAAGGAGTATGCACAATGACGAACGAGTCAATCTCGGCAACTATGGTCTAGGAGGGAGCTAACTCTCTGATAAGTCTGAACTGTATCTACCTTTTTTTATTACTTTGCTTATGAGTTACCCGCTAATTTCTTACCTAATGAATAACTTTGTTATTACTAGTGGCATTATGCACAAAAAACATAATTTAATATATTAATATGCTTGAAATGGAATTTAGAAAGAAAATATGGTAGAAATCTGCGGGTGAAGTGGACCAAGGTTGCAAAAAGGGGAGCAGTGGGGGCACCCATGGCCCCCATGCGCCAGGCCCGCATGTCTGGCATGTGGGCGCCACTACGTGCATTGGGGCCTCGATGCTCCGCCTCAACATCACTTCAAACTATATATTGATCAAGCAACATATGCATATGGTATTTTCCTATCGGGAGATCCTCCGCCGATCTTTGTTACACGGAGAATGATTGACATGTGGTTTTCTTAGGTCCGAGCAGGGCTTTATAGCATCAAGTCAGTGGTGCGATGTTTGAAAACTTAAGCAAGAATGATGGACGAGAAAATTTGTGGAGAGATAAAAAGTTATTAGAGCAACAACCTCCTCTCCAGTTTCCTTGCGGATTCCCTAGCCTAGAACTGCATGCTTCTTTGCCACTTGACCGGTGGACATCAGCAGCGCCGGGATAGGGGATGGCACATGCAATGTGCTCGGCCATCCGTTCTGTTGCGCCTTGTGAAAACCGTTGGATCATTGCCAACCGCCATGTGGTGTGAAGGCATGTCACTTGGTTGGCTTACTGCCAGGTTAGATTTGGTACTAGTTTTTTTTTAGGGATAGATTTGGTACTAGTTGTATATGCATAGGGTATTTTTTAGAACATTTTTTGTGCATAGGGTCTTTTATGCAAAAAGCTAATAAACTGATCATCCCCAAATTCTCCATTACTTACCAGCATAACACAGTGATCACTGAACATACTCAACACACATATACATTTACCAGCTATTTAAGCACACGGCGAGAACAACGGCTCTATTATATCTCCGTGATCAAACGAGTACATATAATTCACATCACAGTTATCTGGATACAGTACACAGTAATTACTAGCAGCACAGAGAGAATTGAGAGAACAATTACTTAAGCTAGCGATCGTTTCCACGATCGAGATCACCATGGGGTATGGATGGTAATCAAAGTGAGGGGGCGCAGACGACGCAGGCGAGCAGCAGCATGGCGGACGACGCGGCGTCCTCCTCCTCGCTGAAGCAGCTGCGCTTGAACCGGCACGCGCCCTTGCCCTTGCTGCTGTGCAGCCCCAGCAGCAGCTCCTGCTGGTAATGCCGCCTCCCCCCGCCGCCCGACCTCGCCGCCGTCGGGTGGTCGTGCCGCTGCCGGCCCTGGCCCCGCCGCGCGCCCTGGCCGGCCGACCGTTGAACCATCCTGTATGTACTGCTCTGTGGATTTTGCTGGAGGAGAGCAGAGCGGAGTATTCAAACGGCGAGTGGGCGAGGAGACATGGACGTGTGATGCGGCGTTATTTATAGAGGGCAGTGGGTGCTGCTTGCCCCTGTGGTCTGGCGATATTGCAAGAATGCCATATGGCATCATATCAGAGCGAGCTTTATTTCGAACGCATTTGGAGGCTACCGCCGGGCCGGAGGATTTGAAACCACAGAGTGAGCTGAACGGCGCGCATGAACGTGGTGGGGTACAGAGCAACCACTGTTCATTCAACGGATCCAGCTACCTGCTACGGGCCGCCGCTAAGACTTGTCATGACGTTCATGCACATCACATTAATCAAATCAAAGAGATTACATGTACGCGGGTGTATCTTGTTTACCACAATATTACTTTTCTGGCTTGCACTAGCGGAGCTTAGAGATTCTTTGTGAAGGTCTTTCATTTTTGGTAGTTTAGATTAAGAAAAATATAAAAAGTCTTAAGCCCCTCGAGAAATTACTCCCTCTGATAAAAACAAGTGTCGTGGCTTAGTTCAAATTTGAGCTAAAGCCACAACACTTTTTTTTTTGATCGGAGGGAGTAGTATCTCGTCATTTGTCACTCCATTAATCTTTCTCTACCTCCATTGTTTATTTGGTTTCTTTTTCTTAGGGGGCGATTGCACATGCACTTGGATTTTTTCAATCCAGTAAAATCAACCAACACCGTTTGACCCAAGATCTGACGGCCGAGAGTCTTTCTTCCCCGCGAATTGCCCACACTCCCTCTAAACCCCAAACGATCCAATCACCGGCGACCTCCCCGAACACCCGAACTCGTCAAACCTTCGCCCCCCCCCCCTCCAACTAGGATGTCATTGTCGCGTCGTCCCCTGATCCACACCGTTTCTGTTTGAAGCCTTGCGGTGGCGCCCCCGTCTCCACCTCGGAGTCGCGCATCCTCTTCTCTCCAAATTCGATTGACGCGGCGAAAAAAATTAGGCTCCTACTCAACAGCAAACACGTTTTTTTCATAATATTCCTTGTTCTTGCTTGGCTTCTTAAATTTTTAAATCATGTGTTCATCTCTTTCAATATATAAAAAGAGAATCCGTTCAGGCAGAGTAGAGACAGTAAGAGCATAGTATATGCTGGCGTCGGCGTAGATTTTCTACTGACCATAGCATGGAGATCGAAGCAGCAAACTAACCAGTTGACTACCTGCCGGCCCCAGAATTCACATTCACAAATTCTTGGCGAATTCAGCACAAGATCATACTATCAATAGCTGACAAAAACCAAATTATGGAAGGCACATGATTGGCACGTTACATGCATGGCCAGGACCACCCATGTGGCTCAGCTGATTAGGACAACCAAATTTTGTGCTAGCATGATACTAGATGCCTTTGCTTTCATCATGACCTAATTTCATCCATAACATAGGTGCAACTAATTAATTATTGCATTGAGTTTACCTAGGAAGATCACTGCGCTTAAGTTTATTGTAAGTAAGAGTAGTACGATCAAATTATAAAACAGCGATGTAGTTAAAGGATATGCTCATTTTTTCCCACAACCACAAACAGTTTCCACAGGGATAGATTGCTCCTCCGAGAGCTGAATATTCCAGACTGGTAACAAACATGATCAAAATGTTCGACGTTTGTATTGAGATTGAAAATCTTGTCATTCCCAGCTAAGGGATGGTAGTCGGCAAAAAAGTTTTTAAAAAGCGGCGGCCAAACTATAATTTTGATAATCCGAAATTGTTTTACACACAATGACTTTTTAGTGAACTACTATAACCTTCAATATGTTCAGTAAATGGCTACAATTCAAAATGCAAAGTGCGACCGAAAACTCTTTTTTTGCCTTGTACAGACCCATGACTATTTTTCCGTGAAATTCATTTTCGCCAAGCTAAACTAATTAAGTGCATGTCGGATGCATTAATAATTTGTGTGTCCAATTGCTGCAAAGTGGATAAAATGTGTATGTCACAAGGGGCCACGTTGTAGTGAACTGCCACATGGCTTGTTGCCCAAAGCAAAGACCCTTCAACAGACGCGAATGATGTGGGGCAGAATCATAATTATACAAGTCTATTTAGAAAACAAAAATCATGCAATATCTTCCCTAGGGCCGGGCATCGCCGGCCGCAGGTCTGCAGACGGTATCCGACATGCTGTGCGTACGCAGTGCAAGCTGCCATTTGTTGATAACTCGGTCACAAAATTCGGTTTCTAGGGAAGACAACGAGATACTACTCCCTCCGATCCAAAGTAAGACAAGATAAAACATTTCAAATGAAGTTGATTGTGGACTAAAGAAACCGATGGGGACACGCGTATGCAACTTAATCTGCCTTGTCAGTACTTCAATACTTGTAGTAGTCGCTAGATTGTTTATGAATGTTGATATAATTTTTATTATTTCTAATGCTCGTTGTACTGTCATGATTGAAGATAAATAAATCAGAAGTAAGTCTGTGCACTTGAATGTTGTACGCGGGTTGCCGGTCACATCGGTTCTCGTTAGTTGCATGCACGCATAGGTGCATATGTACGTGCGTCCATTCTCCATCCACCATTGAACCTAAGCTAGCCAACAAGAGACGACGGTCCTGCCCAGCCGTTCAGATGAAAGGGACCTATTCATAAGTTCCAGACAAACAACGGTACAGTATCACGAGCATGTACTACATGCAATGCAATGGCGCTCTTTTGATCATGATTCCTCGAGAAGATGGGTGTTTTTGGAAGCCTGGCTGGCAGAGGCACGATGCGGAGTAACGGGAAGGACTCTTTCGTGTTCGGCCCACACATTACACGAATGATAGAAGCTCTCCTCCTAGATACAATAAATTCAAAAGTAAATAGTATTACTAAAAACAGTTTTTTTTAATGTTCATGTTAGTCTAACAAGCCTTTTTGACATTTGTTTTGCGAAACGGGATAACAATGTTTTGTCAGTGAAAAAGATAAAGTTAAATGTAACATTTGGCGTTCGGTTTGTTTTTCCGCACGGGTCAAATGGCTTAAGCTTTTCCACAAAAAAAAATTGCAGGTAGCATTTTGGGTGTGACAATGAGCACGTCAATTCTTTTCAAAAGAAATTGACACTTGCAAAAAGAGCATTTTTTATGGGCAGGAGTATATGCTCCTAAGAGCCGAAATGAAATTCTATTATATACCCTCCAAGTTTACGGGGAATTATATCAAAGTTCCTGTTAGATTTATATCTCGCTTATAGCGAGATAAAAGCTCCCCTCGCCTGAAGGGTTTTCATGTAGGTACAGTTCGGGCCGTCCCATATCTAGTTTACTGTCTATCGCTGGTTTTTGAGTGCGGTATTTTTCTGTGTTGTCTTTTTTTTTCTGTTTTTCTTTGTTTCTTCCCGGGTTTCTTGGTTTTTTCTATTTTACTTTGTTTTCACCCTTTTTGGTTTCTCTCATAGTTTTTACTATTTTTTGTTCTTTTTTCTTTCTTCGTTTTCCTTTGTTTTGTTCTCGGTTTTCATTGTTTTTTTATTTTCTTTCTCTCTTCATTTTTTCATTTTTATTTCTTTCTTTTTTTCCCGCTTTTTCTTAGTTTCTTTGGTACATTTTTCGTATACATGGAGAATATTTTTTATACACACGTTTAACATTTTTAAATACATGATTACCTTTTTTGAATTTTTTTATGTCTATTGTTTTCCATGCACATTATATTATTTTTTATACATCATGAATATTTTGTACACATTTAATATTTTAGAAATACACAATTAACATTTTATAATACATGTATTTTTTATGTCTACTTTTTTCATCGACATTGTATTTTTTTTATACATCGGGAACATTTTGTATATATTTGCTTCAGTGTTTGTAGTCGTCGCTAGGTGGTTCATGGATATGGTTGTGATTTTTATTACCTCTAGTCTTTTTTGTACTGTCATGATTGATTATGAATTACCCGCAAAAAATGATTGATTATGAATAAATCAGGAAGTTCTCTCGCAAAAAAATAAAGGTACATAATCACGAGGATGTACATGCCGTGGCGCTCTTTTGATCATGTGACCATATGACCCTATTCCTGAAGACGATGTGGAGTAACGGGAAGAACGACACTGACTCTTGACCCATGCATGCATGGACTCTTTTGTGTTTGGCCAATACAGTACTCGAGCTATATACATCCATTGTTCTTGCCAAAAAAAAATTGATACACATGCATTGGTGTAAAAAAAAGTTGGCGATTTTACACCTTTTTTAGTATTAGAGGCTCAAGCATGCTTCGCCACGCCGTCCTTCATTCGTGGGAAGAACTCCTTTTATCTGAACGTGTTATTGGAGTCGGTTGTTTCGTTTTGGTTCTATCTACGCTGTCTTGGGTTTTAGTTATGTCATGACAATGTTTATTTTTATTTGTATATCATGTTGGGCTGCTACTGGAGACGATAATTATTATAAGAGGAGTGGAGTTGTCAAATACATACATATTTCGGTCTCGGTGTCAGCCAGTGATGGTTGTGGGAGCCCATTACAAGCTCTTTTCCACATTGAGGCCCTGAAATTGCTGCTATAACACTCACATGAGCCAGCCCATGAAGCTCTCGCTCCGCTCACCTCTTTGCTCTGCTTGCCCATTTAGCTTTTTTATAGGCCGCTCCGCTACTAGCTTAGGAAAAAAACAGCTACCATATTGTTTATTTGAAAAAGGTCACTAAATCACAAGGAGTACACATATTTAAAAAAACCTAGGATTTTTAAATATTCTGAATTATGAAACATGAATTTTGAAAAAATATATTCACATGTCTAATAAATATTCATGCATTTCTGAAAATATTTACAAATTTGGAAAATGTTCACACATTTTAAAATGTTCACAAACTTTGAAAATGTCTGTAAAATTTAAAAATATTCATGAATTTTAAGAATATTCAAGAATTACAAAAATATTCATAGTTTTCCAAAATGTTCATGACTTTTAATAAATATTCGTGAATTAAGATGTGAAAAAGAGAAGAAAAAAGTACAAAGAAGCAAAAATAAAAACTATTAAAACCATTGAAGAAAAGAAAAAGAAAAACCATACAATACCTTCTCAAAACCGACCAACCCAGCGACACACACCTTTATAGTCGGGGCCCATAACGCCCCCATAGTCTTCGACACACTAGGAGGCTCCAAATCCGGAGAGCTTAGTATCTTAATATACGTGAATTAAGATGTGAAAAAGAGAAGAAAAAAGAACAAAGAAGCAAAAATAAAAACTATTAAAACCATTGAAGAAAAGAAAAAGAAAAACCATACAAAACCGACCAACCCAGCGACACACACCTTTATAGTCGGGGCCCATAACGCCCCCATAATCTTCAAAACACTAGGAGGCTCCAAATCCGGAGAGCTTAGTATCTTAATATACGTGAATTAAGATATGAAAAAGAGAAGAAAAAAGTACAAAGAAGCAAAAATAAAAACTATTAAAACCATTGAAGAAAAGAAAAAGAAAAACCATACAATACCTTCTCAAAACCGACCAACCCAGCGACACACACCTTTATAGTCGGGGCCCATAACGCCCCCATAGTCTTCGACACACCAGGAGGCTCCAAATCCAGAGAGCTTAGTATCTTACTATATTCGTTTGGTCAGCCTCCCCCGCTCCTTTTCTCTTCTTTGATAAGCTGAAAAATCACATGCAAATGACATCCTACCCTCACCCAAAACATTTTTGTCCAATTCATGTGCAGTCATCTCTTCTCTATCCCGAAGCCTCACCCGAGCTAAGGCCCCTGCCTCCTCTGCTCTTGCCACTTCACCCCTAGCACCGGTCCACATCTTCATCCATGACCATCTCATCTCCCTTCCCTTTTGGGGCATGAGATACATGACACTTTAGTCAAAATGGTATATTTATCTTCCTTAATACTATACTCCTATTAACCGTAATCTTAAATGGTAAACATTTTTTTTGCTTAGAGCTGAACGAGGACGACCACCAACCATGAATTGGACCGAACTATATCATGACCTTCTGAACACAGCTCACGTGCCACATTATTGAGTGATCCCCTATGAAGAAAGATGCCAATTCCCAAAAGCCAACGCGCATATCATGTTCCGATCGAACTGCCAGCCCGCTTATCACGCGCCCCGATCCAGCCGCCTTCCAGTCGAACAGTAGCGCACCAACCAACACACCTAACGTTGTTGTTGTTAAATAAATGGAAAATAATATATTTGAATCTTCCTATATTTAAGCATCTCACTAACTTTTTCTATTTTCTATTTTTTTCACTGGTTTTTTCTTTTTCTGTTTTCCCCATGTTCGAAGTGGTTTTCCCACGCAATGTTATGGAATCTTAGGGGGTGCCATAGTTTAATCTAGCAAACCGCTCACTTAGCTGTGTAAACAATACCATGGTAACTTTGACCCGGGAGGAAATTTTTTTAAAAACATACCCGATAACTTCTGTGTGAATAGCATGATAATTTGCGCACCGCAAACCTGATAACTTATGTACGAACAACGCGGTAACTTTGACTCAGTCCGGTAACTTCTGTGTGAATAACATGGTAATTTACACGCCGCAGACCTAATAACTTACGGATGAACACCATGGTAACTTTGACCCGAGGGAAAAAGTTGTTGATAACATACCACTGATAATTATGTGTAAATAGCATGTTATTTTACGTACCGCACATATGATGACTTATGTACAAACATTGTGGTAATTTTGACCCGATTTTTTTGTTGAAACATGCCCGATGACTTTTGTGTGATAGCATGGTATTTACGCACCGCATACATGATAACTTCCATACGCTGGGCTTGGTTAATTGGACCCAAAAAAAGTTGTTGAAACATACCTAAATAATTTTTATGTCAAAAAACATAGCAACCTATGTACCACAGGGACGGTAACATACATACCCTAGGATGGTAACTTTGAACATGAAAAAAGTCGTCGCAATATGCAAACATAGTGTCTAATTTCAAAAGTCTCATCGTGATAAATTTAATGGTGAAAACACATTTTGAATGGGACTTATAGTTTGAGCTAGAAAACATTTTGAATTTTTGAAATGAGGAGAATGTAGGATGGCATCCATTTTTTGTCCTCTAGTGCATGCATGTGTGTGTATGTGAGGACAAGGTTGGGGGCTGATACCTATTGAGTTTTTGTTGGTTTTTCCGTTGAAGAGAAAAAGGGTGATGCAGCAAAGTAAAGATAAGTATTTTTCCCAGCTAAGAACCAAGGTATCAACCCAGTAGAAGAAACACACAAATCTCTAATAATTGTACCTGCACAAACAAACAAATACTTGCACCCTAACACGATAAAGGGGTTGTCAATCCCTTCACGGTTACTTGTAAGGATGCGATCTGATAGTGATAGATATAAAAGATAAGTAAAAGTGCTAAATAAAATAAAAGTAAATAGATTGCAGCAATGCATATTTGTGTTTTTGGTTTTGTAGAACTGAAAATAATATGATAAAGCATACGATGGGTAAACAAATTATTGTTGAGCAATTGATAGAAAAGCACATAGTTATGACAATATCTAAGGCAATGGTCATGTATATATGCATCATGTTCGAGACAAGTAGACCGACTCATGCCTTCATCTACTACTATTACTCCACACATCGAACGCTATCCAGCATGGATCTAGTGTATTAAGTTAACAAGAACGGAGTAACACCTTAAACAAGATGACATGATGTAGAGGAATAGATCCAATCAATATGATCAAACCCCATCTTTTTATCTTAATGGCAACAATACAAATATGTGGCATGTCCATTTGTCACTGGGATTGAGCACCACAAGATCGAACCCATTGCAAAGCACCTCTCCCATTGCAAGAAAAATCAATCTAGTTGGCCAAGCCAAATCACTAGATCGGAGAGAAATACTAAGCTATATAAATCATACATAAAAGAGTTCAGAGGAAACTCAAATAATATTAATAGATAATCTGATAATAAACCACAATTCACCGGATCTCAACAAACGCACCGCAAAAGAAGGTTGCATCAAATAAATCTCCAAGAACTTCAAATAGAAGATTGTATTGAAGATCGAAGAGAGAGAAGAAGCCATCTAGCTACTAGCTATGGACCCGTAGGTCTGTGGCAAACTATTCACACATCATCAATAGGGCAGCAAGGTTGATGTAGAAGCCCTTTGTGATCGAATCCCCATCCGACAGAGTACCAGAAAGGTCCCTAGATGGGATCTCACGAAGACATAAACTTGCAACGGCGGAAAAGAATTTTGATGTGCCCTTCGGTATTTAGGGAATAATTGGTTATTTATAGAAGAAATATTAGGGTTGGAAGTGCCACGGGGGGCGCACAAGCTTGCCCCCCTGCCCCCCGGGGCACGCCTCCTGAGCTTGTGGCCATCTTGTGGCTCTTCTGGCCTCCTCCTAAAGCTACCAGGGTGTCTTGTGGTTCAATAAAAATCGTCAAAAAGTTTCGTTCCATTTGGACTCCGTTTGGTATTGATTTTTTGTAATGACAAAAACAAGGAAAAATAGTAACTGGCATTGGGCACTAGATTAATAAGTTAGTCCAAAAAATGATATAAAATAATATAATAATGCATATAAAACATTCAAGATTGATAACAATAAAAAATTATAAATACGCTGGAGACGTATCAGGGACAGTTTTTTTATGCCATGCAATTTCAGTATAAACATCATGGTAATTTATGTACCACAAGTGTGATAACTTATGTAGCTCACACGTGGTAACTTTTAACTCAAAGAAAGTCGGCAGAGCATAATGACATGCGATCTAGCTTTTGAAAGATCTCGTTGTGAATTTAATAGTGAAAATGAATTTTGATTTGACTCCGATGGTTTGAGCTACAAAATATTTTAAAATTTTAAAATGTGGAAGAATCTATCTCGTTGTGAATTTAATAGTGAAAATGAATTTTGATTTGACTCCGATGGTTTGAGCTACAAAATATTTTAAAATTTTAAAATGTGGAAGAATCTAGTATACATCAATTTTTGTTATGTAATGCATACATGCATCTGCATATGGGAAGTAGGAGATAAGGTGTTGGTATGTACTCCCTCCGTTCCAAATTACTCGTCGTAAAAATGGATGTATCTAGAAGTAAAATACATCTAGATACATCCATACCTACGACAAGTAATTCGAAATGGAGGGAGTAGCTTTAAAAATATAACATTCTTCGATTAGTTCACTTGTACCATATTAAAGGAGAGCCGACCATCGTGATGATTCCATCACCTCTCCGTATTAAAAAAAACCTTGCTTCCACTTGCGTCTTTTTTTGCCCCTGACAAGAAAAAAAAGGGAAAACAATAGCACGCCTGCCCTACGTCCCAACCGTAACTCGACTAAAAAATCATGCACACGGACGAGCATTCAGTTAGTAACTATTAAAGGCACAAAGTTTTTGATCAAGGATTCAAGAAACTACAACGTAACTCCTATAAACCAAAAAATTACAAAAAATTCTTTCAGATACACCGGCTCCGAGGTAATAATTTGTCGAAGAAGAAATTCTACCATGACTTCAACAAAGACATTGCAATTAGACCCGATCGGTTACGCCACCACTCGTACCTATGCATGAATATGATTATCAATAGAGTTTTCATAGAGCCCCTCTAGTTGCCCATCTAAAAAGATGGAAATCATGAGCGATGAATGAACTTGGTTCGGGGATGATTCTCTTGAAGTGTAAATTGTGAGCCATCAGATCTTTGCCATATTGGCGAGGAAATATTCCAACTTCACAAAATTCCAAACCAACAAAAGCACCAAGGCACATCGATAAAAACTCAACAAATCCGAAAGACCGTCCTGCGATGACACAAACTCGAGATATCTACCAGCATACTTAGGTACAATGTTTTTTTTAAAACGAGATACAAGGGTTTATGACGTTCAGTTGTAGAAGTTTCTTGTTCATTCACCACTTCCATAATTAATTTAGAGTCATTTTACAGTGCATCCGGACGATATGGACCGTCCGTCGGAGCGAAATCGACGGTCCAGATCCCATGCAATACACTGATGTCACGTGTATTATATCAGACCCCGAGGGGCATTTTTGGGAGAAAAAATATTTCGAACTGATCTGATTTTCCCTCCCAAATATTTCGAGGGTATTTTCGGTATGAATTTGAGGGCTATTTTTGGTTCGATATTTATCCCGTTCGCTAGGGTTTATGCCTCGCCGCCGCTACGGTTTTGATCCTCGCCAGCAGGATCTGGACGCTCGTCGCGGCCCCTCCCTCCCTCATCGCCGGCAGGATCTAGCCGCTCGTCGCGGCCCCTCCCTCCCTCGTCGCCGGCAGGATCTAGCCGCGCGTCGCGGCCCTTCCCTTCCTCCACCCCAATTCCCTCGCGATCTCGCACCGCATTTTCATCAAACACGAGAGGAGGCCCACTGCCCTCCCCGCGGTGGCCGCCGACGAAGAGTCGGCACCATCCCACCTCCCAGTTCTCCATGCGGGTGCCTATTGCCACAAGGTTATAGGAAACCTCTTTCCCACACCCCAATTGGTTGTTTGCGTCCTCTACATATCATTTCTCAGCCATGGCTGCAACTTTGATCTGGCCATGCATCTCGTCCGATGGCAAGGTGGTTGGGTATGGATCATGTTCTGCGGGACTAGATGAAGCCGGCCGCCGGCCTCGACGGCCAGCCCCATTTTTCCACCCCGACTGCTTGATCTACGAACGTTCAATCGTTGCATTCAACATGTATTCTTTCAATTTGGCTGATAGGTGAGATTTGGAGATCAATGGAGATGATAAGCTATTAATTTTGGAATGTACTATAAACAATTCATAGCTTATGTTGCTCAATATTTATGATGCTCGCTTCTTCTTGTGCAATTGCTGGACTGGGATCTTTATATCTAGTAATTGTTCCCCTGTTTTGTAGGGCTATGACAGAACATGCTATGTGATTCCCTGAGGCAGGATGGATGTACCATGGCCACACCACTGTGCTCCTAAAGGTGATCGCTTCAATTCAGCGTTGCAGCACCTGCAGAGGCCCCCTATGGTACGTGCTTTTACTCTTGTTATCCTATGCTCTATTTTTTGGCTTTGCGGCCTGCCTACGAGACATAGCTGGGATTGCGTGTTGAATCAGGCAGTATTTTTGACTTCTGTTGTGAGGCTATGCTCATGCTTTAATAAATTTTTCTCTCGTATGAAAATAGACATATCATAATCCATTATTCTTCTATGGTTGCCCCAGGCACCATTATTGTCACATGGTAGTAAAAAGCAAATATAGATTTCTACGAGATCCCATAGAGACCAAATTTATTTCAAGCAAAATATAGTAAACAATATTATTGAAGTTTTACAACTTGACTCATGTGCAATGGACTAATAACACGGCTAGGAAACCTTCTTCGGGACTAAAACCCAACCACACCTTACTCTATCACTTTATGGCCAAGTGTACACTCCACATGTAAGAATGAACCACAATGCTGGACTAACTGCTTGCATCCTCGTCGTCTTCAACCGCAGCTGCATCCAATTGCCTAGCATGGTACTGCCTGAACCTAGTCCCGTATTTCATTTTGTTGTAGGGTGAATCGACAAGCACAATATGTAGCTCTCTTCTGAATTTGTCGATGTAGGCCTGCATGCGAGGATATGTTAGTATCGTTCCATATGTTTTAGAAAATGACAAAATTTTAGGTGTTACTTTACGTACTTCGTCATATTGCAACCTCAGTTTTACTCTCATAAATAATTCGATGTTTTTCAGCATGTACAGTGCACTACAAGAACTGCAACATTTTATGTTGTTAGATCAGCATTTCAGATATTAACATTCTAAAACAAAAACAAAAGCTAATATTGTTGACTGACGTCTCATCGGATTTTGGCACATTAATATTCCGTACTGGCCATTGCGTCACGTTAATGTCTTCGCATGCATTGCTTTCAATCCCATTGACTCGCATCGCTGCTCTCAGATGTGCTTCCATCCCACGTACCTGCAAGCCCAATGGGATGAGAAGTTTTCTACGACTAATACTTACATACGATGTTAAATCCTTTCTTATAATTAAATATGTTGAAATTCTCACCACGTTATTTACTTCTTTGGGTATCATACAGTGGAAAAGTGAATCAAGAACCTGAGTCTCCTTCCTTATGGGGTTTACGACCACAAGAAACCAGTGGGTGTATAAACTTTTCATAGGTAGGAAAACCTGGAGTGCACAGATAATTAGATCAACGTGCATAGTAATAAAAAAAATCTGTTCTACGTCAGCTTAATATACCATATCATGTTTCAGGTAGGTGGTTCCTTGTGTTGTTCCAGGAATGCCTGCCAAAGCTTCCTCGTAGCACTCCTCTATCCTACCATCTCTTTCGAGCTTAGAGACGCCGGCCACCCTCTCAATGTAAACCAGTTGGCCGTCCCTTTTGTCAATTGGTTGATCATTACGCATGAGCTGGATCGCAGCATCAACCACCTACAACAATAATCAAGTTAATTGTATTGTACAAAAATGAAACTTCATAAACAAATTTGTGAAATACTATCTTACTTTGTCACCCAACCATACGCCATCTTCAGATTCATCTTTATGGGCGAGGCATTGCAAATGCTTTGATAGCACGACAATGTCATCAACTAACACCATTTGTTTTTCACGATTTGTAGTGTTGATCAGTGACGCTACGAAATCCTGTCGAATCACGTCTAGCTGGTCCCTCTGGGTTTCAGGAACTTCTGACCTCTTTTTTAAGTTGCTAGAGCCGATTTTCCTCTTTTTACTGTTCGTGTCCTCGGAATCATTTGTACACTCTGATGGAGTCTTCTTTTTCCTTTTTTTCTTTTCAGTGTCGTACGAAGCATACTCGTCATTCTTAAATAATTGCAATACCATCCTTTTCTTTTCGCCCCCATGATTTGGTGGCGTTGATCCAACCACACTTACTTGTTGCTGCTTTTCAAAGGATTCATCATGGCTGTCATCATCTGTGAAGGCACGGGGATATTCAGGATCTCGTGATCCCGTAGCCTTCACAGAGTGCTGCTTACTCCATCTGTTGAACGGATTCTGTCAGACGAAATAAACCGCGTGTTAGCCTTTAGCAGATTCTTGCTCAATTATAGGTAAAATATGCATCACCTGGAAATCTTCAAGGCTTGTGGTGGCTTTGGAATGCATTTGCTTATCAAAACTAGGAGCTCCCTGGATATCATCCACCTCTTTCAAAAGCTTATGAATACCACTGAGATCCTGTTTGATATTTGTAGCAGCTCTTTCGAATGCTTCATCTTGTACGTGGAAGATCAAATGTTATTTCTGAAACGACAATGATTATTTCATAATTAAGTTGACATGCGTACGTCAAAATCTTCATCAAGGTTCTTCATGGGGGGCTCCATGTCATCATTTTTTATTCCCTGCTTACAATCGTGCTTAGCAGCGACCTCCGTGACATCCTTTTGTTTCCCCTGGTCAGAAGCCTGCTCAGCATTCTCAATAGAGGCCTCCATTGGGTGTGAAGGTGCCCCGAGGTCAGATAGATTTACGTCGTCCACTCCTGGAAATATTCCATCGTGTTTTTTCTTTAAAAAATACATGTTAGTCTGGGGTGTTTTGATAGTAAACTAAATTAGAAAAAAACTTGTACACGTAAATTTCCAATTATATATACTAATCTCATAATTCTAGGCTTACCTTCAATTCTTTGATGAGGTCCTCCGTGAGCTTGCCATTTGTACGGGTACGCCTAAGGCACTCATCCATTTTCTTTTCAAGGATGCACATCCTATGGTTTTGTTCTGTACCGGACTCCCGCACGAGGGAGGCAACTTCTTGCAAATCAGTCAATACATGTCCGACGAGTACCTTAATCTGAGACTTTGAAATAGTTAGAATCATATAACTTCATACTAGTTGGAATGTTATAATATATATTTGTGCCTTATGTAACTCATTTACCGGAGCGCCAGTCTTCGGTTTGGCCGGCGTACCATCTCGTGCTGGAATGAAAGGCCTCACCAGGTCCTCAACATACTGCAGTTTAGTGTCGTTAGTATGATTTAGAAAATATATATGTTACATAATCCAGGCAATGTGCTGACATTTTACCTCTCCAACTCCCAGATAATTATTCTGGATTATATTGTCAACCTTTTTTGCCTTCTCCTCGCTCCAGTTCTGGATCAGCGGCCTTAACCTTGATTCATACGAGATGCTAGAGTCCAATTGGTGCACTCTGAACTTCTCGTAGTACCATGTCTGCATGACAATAAAAGCAGTTTACAAATATTCCCGTACATTATGTAATGTATGTTAGGTAACTGATAATTGTACTATTACGAATTACCTGCAGCAGTGGTAGATTCCCCTCCAGAATTGCCTCACCATTTACAAAATTCTTCACGCTATCCATAAGATAGTCAAGCGTTAGCTGTCCAAGATTTGTGCCCTTTATCATCTCAACGTTTCTAACAATCCCAATATATTTGTTATCCACATACTCCTCTTTTGTTCGGCATACATATTTGCCTATGGTGTACAACACAAATGGCCTGAAAAAATTTGGTGTGCTGTCGACTTTCATCTTGGCTAGCAATCCTTTGGAAGTTATTTTGGTGTCATTACGGTCTTTCAGTTTCTTCCACAACTCCATATTATCATCAAGATTTGAAGGGACGTGCTTCTTCCCATGGCAGGGCATGCCTGTTATATGCGCCACATCTTCTAGTGTGATCCTACATGGTCTCCCATTGATGATAAAGGCATCCTGCTCTGCATCATATGAATTAGCGATGGCCAGGCAGAGTACACGTCTAATTTTGATGCTAGGTGTCTTGAGAAGTCCACCCAGTCCTATCAACTGGATGTACATCCTTTGCTGCGTGTTTAATCCGTTTATGAACTCCTCATATGGCGGCAAAGAAGCATCCTGGGTTCAATGGATGTGCAAGTGTGATTAGATTCAGCATGGTATACAATTTAAACACTCATACAGATGAATACAACTTATATATACCAACATAAAAATTGTGCTCTACGCTACTGCATGAGGTACAAGCATGCTGAGTTCCATGTATGTGCAAATACTATCATGTGATTCAGCTTGGTTACGTTTGAACGGTCATCTAAGGTAATCTCCATTGCAAGGCACTTATCTGAAATAAAATAAAGATTGGAAAATAAAAAAACTATCCAACTGTGGTCTCCTCAACTCTAGGCCCTAATCATGGTCAGTAGTATGGAATTAAAACATGGGCCATCGATGCCTTCCATGACTCGTGCGGAAGGAAAAAAAGAAGGCAAGCGCCCACTGCACTAATTGGCATCGACAAGACCAGACACTAAGATTTAGCCTGGAATATGAACTGCCAATCTGGTAGAAAACAAATCCTAGCGCCCTCCCCTAACGCCCCCAACTTAATTTGTTTAAAAATGTGTTGAGTTACATGAATATGCAAACAACGAGTGGGGTCGTAGCAAGAGATCATGCGAGGAAGATCGTGGCACGAAAAATAACAGCGGCTGAGATCGTGGGGAGTTACCAGAGGATTCATGTTTGGCTCCGTCATTCGGTCTTGCTGGATTCCTGGGTTGCTCCGTCCTTCTGTCTTGCTGGTTTGGGCGGCACAGAAGGACGAACTATGATCTACGAGGTTTCAAAGGATTCCTATTTTTAGGGATCGTAACAACCCGGGCATATATCTACGTATAGATTTCTTTGGTTGGAGGAAATCAAGGAAGGGGACCCACCTGGTTGAATATTAGGGGGGGCATGGAGAGTTTAGCAAAGGTAAGTTATGGTTTAAAAAAAACCAAGGTAAGTTGTGTAACAACACGTAGGTCTCCTAAGAATCACGATCATCAAAAAGATATCGTTCCCGTTTCTTTTAAAATCAGCCAAAAGAACTGGACCGCTTTTATTATTGCTTATAAGTAGTTCACTGTACCTATTTTAGGATGAAAACTGGTTCTAAAGTCAACTAAGATTGAGTCTTCACACGTGAAGTATTTTACTCTCTTGTGAAGCTATTTTATTGCCCATCCGATCTTGCATGCCCATGCTCATACCTTTTTTCCTCGTATATGTGAGACCAAATTTTGTTAATAATACTGAATCATGTCTGGTGCTGCTCAAGATGGCACGACACCATGGTTTTCACTTCGGTGAGATTTTGATGAAATAATCGAACTTCATTCATTTCAGCACTCACTGCAATATTTGCCTTTCAGCCAAAATATTTCAGCCTCACTGAATTTCGGCCAAAATATTTCAACACTCGCTCAAATTTTTTCTGAAACTTCTAACTAGCGATGTTAAAAAAATTTGAACCTTCTAACTAGCGATGCCAAAATATTTCAGCACTCGCTGAAATTTTTCTGAAACTTCTAACTAGCGATGTTAAAAGAATTCTGAAACTTCTACCTAGCGATGTTAAAAAAATTCTGAAACTTCTAACTAGCGATGTAATTGTTCTAAATCTTGTCCAGACTCCGACGACACTTAAATATAAATTTAAGAATTCAGTTAACCTTCCTAAGCTTAAAAAGTTCTGGTTGAAAAAAGCAAATATATGTTTCAGCGTCTCACATGCATACCAAAATTATTTCAAGAATAGTATTTGGAACCAGTACTGTGAAATATTACAACTTGATTAATCCGCACTGGACTATGAACATGGCTAGGAAACCTTCTTCAGGACTAAAACCAAACCACACCCTACTCTACCGCTTCATAACCAAGTGTACACTCCAGATCTAAGAATCAACCACTGCTGGACTAACTGCTTGCATCTTCATGATCTTCAATCGCAGATGCATCCGATAGGCTAGCATTGTACTTCTTCGGCCTTTTCATGGACTTAAATTTGTTGTAGGGCGAATTAAGAAGGACAACAGGAAGCTCTCTTCTACGTAGCTGAAAAGTGAATCAAGAATCTGAATCTCCCTCCGTCTGGGGTTTACAACCACAAGGAACCAGTGGGTGTTCGCCATGTTCATAGGTAGAAAAACCCGGACAGCAAATATGATTACATCAACATGCATAATGATTACAAAAATAAATGTGTTTATGTCATGGTTAGATGGTACCAGATCATGTCTGAGGTAGTTGTCTCCTTTTGTTGTTCCATGACTGCCCGCCAAAGCGGCCTCGTGGCAGTTTTGGATCAGCGTCCTTAACCTTGATGCATACGAGATGGTATAGTCCAATTGGTGCACCCTCCACTTCTCGTAGTACCACGTCTGCATTACAACAAAAATAGCTTAGAAATTTTTCAATAAAATTAAATGTATGGTATGTTAATAATGATTGTATTACTTGCAGCCGTGCTAGGTTGCCCTCTAGATTTGCTCCACCATTTACTAGTTCTTCCTTCCCATATCGTTGCACGTAGAACTTTCCAGCACGAAAATTAGCACAAGTTTCATTACAAAGAGAGGCATTCACGACTAAAAACTGAAGGCATGCACGATCTCCCTTAAGTTTTGCTAAAGCACATCTAGATGTGCTCTAAGTATTGCTTATCTAAGTCCTATGTCATTGATTTTATGCTAAGATTCGTGCAAGCCTTTCTAGACACACCCATCTCCCTTCGGTAAAATAGGGATAGTTCGTTATGGCTGTAACAAAACGACATCAAAAAGAAGTGCGCCGTAAATAATGGGATTGCATGCAGACTTGGGAAGGAGGGTGTATACAGAATACAAGGATCTCGATCGTTACCGGAGGATTCTCTCGATGGCGACCGGCTCCATTGCTGTTCGCTTTCATCTTTTGATTCGCTAGCTTATCCGACGTGCCCTTCTCTTTCGTCAGCTTCTCTGACGTGCCCTTCTCTTTCATCTCAGGATTCGCTGACGCAGGCTTTGAAGATGACGGCTCCGTCGGCTTCACCGACCTGGGAGCTACTTTGGGCAGCGTGGGGTGGTAATTCGGTGTAGTCATGGAAGGCTAGGTATGGGAGGCGTGGGGTGGAAGTATACGATCCATGCCGTGAAAAGCTTCGTATTTATAGGGCATTCTCTAACAACCGATCACAAGAAAATATTGGGAATTTGGGATCTCACGAAGAGGTAGTTTTAGATCACGTAATGTTTTTTAGCTAGTTTTTTTATTTTGTGAATTTTTTAGCAAGTTTAGATCAGTAATCTCAACCGTGAAGCGTTTGGGCTTCTTGTGCTTTCTTATACGGGCCTATTATAATGGGATGAGCCCATTTGAAATGTGAACATGAGAAAGGAAGCGAGGACTCCAACGGCTGCGACGAGCCCCCTCCTAATTATTTGTGAAGTATTTTACTCTCTTGTGAAGTTATTTTATTGCCCATCCGATCTTGCATGCTCAAAATCATACCTTTTTTCCTCGTATCTGTGAGACCAAATTTTGTCAATAACGCTGAATCATTTCTGCTGCTGCTCAAGATGGCACGACTCCATAGTTTTCACTTCGGTGAGATTTCGATGAAATAACTGAACTTCATTCATTTAAGCACTCACTGCAATATTTGCCTTTCAGCCAAAATATTTCAGCACTAACTGAAATTTTTCTGAAACTTCTAACTAGCAATGTTAAAAAAAGCTTCAAAAGTTCTGGTTGTAAAAAGAAAATATATGTTTCAGCGTCTCCATGCAGACCAAATTTATTTCAAGAATAGTATTTGGAACCAGTACTGTGAAATATTACAACTTGATTAATCCGCACTGGACTATGAACATGGCTAGGAAACCTTCGGGACTAAAACCAAACCACACCCTACTCTACTGCTTCATAACCAAGTGTACACTCCAGATCTAAGAATCAACCACTGCTGGACTAACTGCTTGCATCTTCATGATCTTCAATTGCAGCTGCATCCGATAGGCTAGCAATGTACGTCTTCAGCCTTTTCATGGACTTCAATTTGTTGTAGGGCGAAGTAAGAAGGGCAACAGGCAGCTCTCTTCTATAATTGTCAATGTATGCCTGCATGGGAGGATATGTTAGTATCGTTCCATATGTTTACAAAATTGACAGAATTTTAGGTGTTACTCTACGTACTTGGTCATAACGCAGCGTAATATCTTCTCCCGTAAAGAATTCGATGTTCTTCAGCATGTAGAGTGCACAAGAAGAACTACAACAATTAATTCTGTTAGCACCATTTCACGTATTAAAAATTCAAAACATATTGAGAAGCTAATACTGTTGACTGACTTGTCATCTTGTCTTGGCACAGGAACATGCTTTACTGTCCATTGGGTCACGTTAATGTCTTGCCATGCATGGCTTTGTGGTCCATTGATTCACAGCGATGCTCTCAGATGTGCTTCCACCCCACGTATCTACCAAAGTCCATGGTATGAGAATTTGCTCACGGTTCAAGGTTAGGTATGATGCTAAATGCTGTGTTATATTGAAAGACGTTTAAAATCTCACCACGTGAACCACTTGTGTTACTACGTAGCTGAAAAGTGAATCAAGAATCTGAAACTCCCTCCTTCTGGGGTTTACGACCACAAGGAACCAGTGGGTGTTCGCCATGTTCGTAGGTAGAAAAACCTGGACAGCAAAGATGATTACATCAACATGCATAATGATTACAAAAATAAATGTGTTTATGTCATGGTTAGATGGTACCAGATCATGTCCGAGGTAGTTTTGTTGTTCCATGTCTGCCCGCCAAAGCGGCCTCGTGGCAGTTCTCTACCTTACCATCTCTTTCGAGCATAGCGACGCCGGCCACCCTCTCAATGTAAACCAGTTGCCCGTCCCTTATGTCCTCAGGATGATCATGACGCATGATCTAAATCACAGCATCAACCAACTAAAACAAAATTCAAGTTAATTGTACTGTGCAAAAGAAAATTGATAAAATAATTTGGCAAATATCTTACTTCGTCACCCAACCATTTGTCATCTAAAACTCCATCTGTCATGGTGAGGCATTGCAAATGCTTATGTAGCAGAACAATGTCATCAATTACCACCAATTGTTTATCAAGATCTGAGGTGTTGACAATTTTGGCCACGTGATTCTGTCGAAACTTGTCAAGGTCGGTCTCCAGCCTCGAAGCACTTGTGTCTGTATCTTTAAAAATGCTTGCACAGTTTTTCCTCTTTGTATTCTTTGCGTCCTTGGAATCGTTGGTAGACTCCGATGGAGTCCTGTTTCTCTTTCTCTTCTTATCACTATCGTATAGAACATAATCTTCATTGCACAATAATGAAGATGCCACTCTTTTCCGGATGCTCGTACAAGTTGGTAGCATGGAATCAACCACGCTATCTTGTCGCTGCTTTGCTAAAGAATCATCATAGTTGTCCTCATCAACTGGGAAGACATGTGTCTCTTCCGGCTCCCTTATTGCCTTAGCCTTGGCAGACCGGTGTTTGCTTTTGGTACCTGCCTCTCCCCCCACCTCAATACTGACATCTTCATCATCTTGATCTCTTCTTTCTTCAGCCTTTCGCACATTCTCATTGTGCCTCAAATTCAGAGGATCCTGTGATTCGAAATAAAGCACTTGTTAGCTTGCAATCTGCGCGAAATAAAAAAACAAAACTAGTTAACTGTAAAATGTGCATCACCAGGAAAGCTTCAAGGCTTGTGGTGGCTTTGGAATGCTTTCGCGAATCCAAACTCGGAGCACCCTGCGAAGCATCCAGCTCTTTATAAAGTTGTGAAACATTCTTGAGACACTCCTTGCAAGCTGCAGCAACAACTCTGTCTTCTTCATCCTGAACGTGGAAGATCATATGTTAGCTACGAATCTTCATTAACTTAAAACAAAATCAGTTAGATGTGAAATGTGTATCACCATGAAAGCTTCAAGGCTTGTGGTGGTTTTTGAATGCTTTCGCGATTGCAAACTAGGAGTAGGCTACAAATCTTCAGCTACATTCTTCATAGGGGCATCCATGTTATCTTTTTGTATTCCCTTTGCAGAAATGCCTTTGGCAATGACCTCCATGTCTTTTTTTTGTTTTTGCTTGTGAGTAGTATTCTCTCCTCGGACCTCCATTGGGTCCGCAGGTACTCCCAGGTCAGATAACTGTATGTCCTCTACTCCTGGGCGATCAACATCAAATATTCCATAGCAGTGGTTCTTTAAAACAAATGTGTTAGTGTGGAGAGTATTGATAGTAAAAATATTTATAGAAACTCATAATGGTATACTTACATTGAATTCTGTGATGAGGTCGTCCGTGCGTCTGCCATTCGCAAGTGTACGCCTAAGACACTCGTCCATTTTTTTTCAAGGGTGATCATCCTATCAAATTGTTGTGCACTGGCTTCCCGCACAATGGAGGCAACTTCTTTCAAATTAGCCAATACACGGCCCATGAGTGCCTTATCCTGCAAATTACAAGCAGTTAGAAGCATATGACTTCGATTGTACTTGCAAAGTTACAATATATATTTGTGTCTGATGTTCATCATTTACCTGACCGTCAGTCTTTGGTTTGACCGGCGTCCCAACTGGTGGCGGATTGAAAGGCCGCAGCAGGTCATCGACATACTATATGTTAGTGTCGTTAGTATCATTCAAAACATATGGTAGATAATCCAGGCACACAGTACTAACACTTTACCTCTCCAACCCCTATATAATTTTTGTTGATTATGTTGTCAACCTTCTGTGCCTTCTCGTCACTCCAGTTTTGGATCAGCGGCCTTAACCTTGATGCATACGAGATGGTAGAGTCCAATTGGTGCACCCTCCACTTCTCGTAGTACCACGTCTGCATTACAACAAAAACAGCTTAGAAAATTTTCCATAAATTAAATGTATTGTATGTTAATAATGATTGTATTACTTGTAGCAATGGTAGGTTGCCCTCCAGATTTGCTCCACCATTTACAAATTTCCTGACACTAGTCATAAGATGGTCAAGTGTAAGCTGTCCAAAATTGGTGCTCTTTATTTTCTCAACGTTTCTAGCAATCCCAAGGTATCTGTTGTCCACATACTGCTGTGTTGTCGGGCATACATATTTGCCTATGGTGTACAAGACAAATGGCCTGACAAAATTAGGTGTGCTGTTGCCTTTCATCTTGGCTAGCAATCCTTTCAAAGTTACTTTTGTGTCATCGGGGTCTTTCAGTTCCTTCCACAACTCCAAAGTATCATTGTGATTTGAAGAGACGTGATTCTTCCCCATGCAGGGTAGGCCTATTATATGCTCCACATCTTTTAGTGTGATCCTACATGGTCTCCCATTAATTATAAAGGCATCCTGCTCTGCATCATATGAATAAGCGATGGCCTGGCACAGTAGACGTCTCATTCTCATGCCAGGAGTCTTGAGAAGTCCACCCAGTCCAATCAACTTGATGTACGTCAGTTGCTGTGCGTTTAAATCTTTTATGAACTTCTCGTATTGCAGCAATGAAGCAACCTGAGTTCCCTGAATGTACAAATAGTGTGATTAGATTCTGTATGGTATTCATTTAAACACGCATAGAACCGACTAGATGTAATCTATGCCAATATCAAATTGTGCTCTACATTATTGCATGAAATTATAGAGCTTCTAGGCCATATAATGAACACCAGACATAGAAAAAGAAGCTATCTCTGTCCGCAAATTGATTGATACTAGTATAGATTTTTAGTACAAAGAGCAGACTTTGTTCTATGTACACTACTAAAGTTTCAGGCGTCACGCTTACGAAAATAATTGCATACATGATCACAAGATCAATAGTTTATAGATAATCACCATACTAGGAATGTAACATGTGATCCTACTGTCCATCTTTCTCTTTAGTTTTCTCCTTTATTTCTCATCAACCTAAAATTTAATATAGTACATACATTTGATGTTCTCAATGCCAAATAAGTGAGGCGTGCAACTTACGTACAAAACTACTTTGTATTCTGTCTACTGCGTATTTGATCAAGCATTTAGGAGTACTACGATTATTTTGTTGATTCGATTGCTGGTTTTAAACAAAGTTGAATTACTAGTCCTTCCTTTCCATATCGTTGCACATAGAACTTTCCAGCACGAAAATTAGCGCAAGTTTCATTACAGAGAGAGGCATTCACGACTAAAAACTAAGAGAGGAAGGTATCCACGATCTCCCTTAAGTTTTGCTAAAGCACATGTAGATGTGCTCTAAGTATTGCTTATCTAAGTCCCATGTCATTGATTTTATGCTAAGATTCGTGCAAGCCTTTCTAGACACACCAATCCCCCTTCGGTAAAATAGGGATAGTTCGTTATGGCTGTAACTAAACGAGATCAAAAAGAAGTGCGCCGTAAATAATGGGATTGCATGCAGACTTGGGAAGGAGGGTGTATACACAATACAAGGATCTCGTTCGTTACCGGAGGATTCTCTCGATGGCGACCGACTCCATTGCCGTTCGCTTTCATCTTTTGATTCACCGGCTTCTCCAACGTGCCCTTCTCTTTCGTCGGCTTCTCTGACATGCCCTTCTCTTTCATCTCAGAATTCGCCGATGCAGGCTTTGAAGATGACGGCTCCGTCGGCTTCACCGACCTGGGAGCTACTTTGGGCGGAATGGGGTGGTAATTCGGTGTAGGCATGGAAGGCTAGGTATGGGCGGCGTGGGGTGGGAGGCGTGGGGTGGAATTATATGATCTATGCCGTGAAAAGCTTCGTATTTATAGGGGATTCTCTAACAACCGATCACAAGGAAATATTGGGAATTTGGGATCTCACAAAGAGGTAGTTGTAGATCACGTAATGTTTATGTATAGGGGATTCTCTAACAACCCACCACAAGGAAATATTGGGAATTTGGGATCTCACGAAGAGGTAGTTTTAGATCACATAAAGTTTTTTAGCTATATTTTTATTTTGAGAATTTTTTAGCAAGTTTAGATCAGTAATCTCAACCGTGAAGCGTTTGGGCTTCTTGTGCTTTCTTATACGGGCCTATGGGTGAGCCCATTTTAAATGTGAACATGACAAAGGAAGCGAGGACTCCAACAGGCGGGACGAGCCCCGTCCCAATTATTTAGGACGGGTATGCACGAGGGCGCTTCGTCCTCACTGCCACGATTCTCCAAAAACGGTTCCTCTACCTCTGCGTCGCCCACTCTCCCAACAATCTGGCTTCTGGAACAGTGAGTTATCCTTCCTGTCAATTTTGTTAGTAGTTCTCCAGTAGCAGCACATATGATGGAAGCGGCGATTCGGCGCCCGGGCCCAGATGCACTCGTTATCACGATGTCCCGTTCGTGACTTGGGATCGGGAATATTGCCTCTGACGTGTCTGACAGGTATCGATAAAAAAGGATTACTCGGCGGAATACGGTACAAAACAGTACGTAGTTGGTGGTCCCGGTCGTATGGTAGCGGACGGAAGGAGGGCGGGGCGGAGTTGGTCCATGGACCAGAACGTTGACCCAATGGGTGGGCCTTGGATCAGATAAGGAGCTCAGGTCGTCAGAGGAAATCCTGATCCGTCGCTGCACGGACGTCCTGCTCACCACCACATGCAGACACCGGAGTAAATGCATCTGCCAAACCCCCAACCAACTCAATGTCGAAAGCACTCTGGAAGGGCCTAGCATCGGTCGACCCCCCTTCTTCTCCCAGGTCGATTAACAGCGACGCCATTTTCTGTGTGGAGGTAGTGAGGAGATTTCTTCCATCGGCGCCGGATCAGGCATGGAGGTAGCAGGCATGGAGTTCCTTCTGGACACCGTCGATAGGTCAGTAATCCCAGATCTACTTTCAAATCGGTGCTCGCAAAATGGTACCTAATCTACGGCCATGGGCGGCGCCCATGTCCGCCGTTTTTCAGGTTCCCCTTGCCGGAGGAATTCACCGACAGTGTTGAGCAGCCGGATCCAGTTCCCCTGGCGCGGATGGAAGCAAACGAGCCAAGTTACGCTGGCAGCGCTGTCTCAAAAGATGATTCTGGTTGCGCCCAACAGATTGGTGAATTTGAGGTGGACAGGAATGCACCTGCTGCTCGCGGGCGTGCGGCCACATCTCCAACTCGGTCAGCGCAGTCCACTGGCAGGGGGAACCCCGAAGCCCCCGGGTGGACAAAGAGGTACGTTCGCAGATTCGCTCCTCTGTTTTAGGAAGAATGCATTCCTTTGCTTAGTTCAGGGGAATGGATGGCCAGAAACAACCTGTGATTTCTAACTTGAGGGCTACAACATAAAGCTAGACACATGTAATTGAGGAAAAGGCTTCGGGACAAAGAATTAGTGTGTTAGGACTGGAGAAAGGAATACAATACCATTAGAGTGGTATTATAAAAATACATTCATGATTAAGGATGTGTTAAATAACCCTTAACTTCTGAAGTGTGACTAATCGTTTCAGGTTAAGGCTGGGGAGTGCGCCACCGGACAGGACACCATGTCCCAGCCATATGAGCGCGCTTGAGGAGTCGATGCGCAAGTATGCTGAAGAACCCAGGAAAAATGTGGTGCGGCCGTCGTTGGGTCTGACCTTTGATTCAGTCGGTGAAGCATATGACTTTTACAATTTGTATTCTTGGGAAACGGGTTTCGGCATTAGATATGGAAAGAGCTGGCTTAACGTTGAGAGGACAAAGTGTATGCAAGAAATTGTGTGCGGTTGCTCGGTAAGTGCTTTCAGTTACTTCTGCTAATCTTTTAACTCAGGTACATAGAATGCAAATGTTTATTGAATTCAATATATGTTGGTGATGAATATGTTCCATTGTAAAATAGGGGAAGCCAGAAGCAGAAAATAGTAGGTCCTGTAGGTGTGAGTGTCCTGCTTTGATCAGATTGTTGAGAGCTGCGGACAACAGCTAGTACATTACAGAACACAGAGAGAGCCATAATCACTCGATGTCTTTGACAATGGGTGAGAAAGTTCACTGGCCGTCGCACAAGCACATTGATGTGTACACCAAGGATCTCATAAAGCAACTGCGGGAGAACAATGTTAACCTTGGCAAGGTGTACAACATAATTGGAAGTTTCTTCGGGTTGGTTGATAAGGTTCCATTCACAAAGAGGACCCTTAGGAACATTTGTGGGAAGATCAGTCGGGAGCAGGCTGATGATGATGTTAGGAAGACACTTTAAGTTTTCGCTGACATACAGGCTGGAGACCCTGGTTTCACTTACAGAGTGCTAGCTGATGATACAAGCAAAGTTAAGAACCTGATGTGGGCAAACGGGAGCAGCCGTATGCAGTACCGTTTTTTTGGAGATGTTGTCACCTTCGACACCACATATAGGACAAACTTGTACGACATGCCTTTTGGATTATTTGTTGGGGTAAACAATCATTTTCAGAGCATCATCCTGGCTGGGGTGCTGATGCGCGATGAGCAGCAAGAGAGCTTCGAATGGGTTTTTGCCGAGTTTCTTTGTATGATGGGAGGACCGGCCCCAAAAACTATCTTGACAGGTTAGTGCTGCTTGCAGAGGTTGAATTTTCCTTAACCCTCGCAATATGAAAATGCATATTGTCAGCCATGACCTAATCCTAATATGTTATGAACAAATTATTTCTAGATCAGTGCAGAGCTATGAAACTAGCAATCAACAAGGTGTATCCAGATACAATTCATAGGTGGTGCAAGTGGCACGTACTAAAGAAGGCAAAAGAGAGCGTGGGTCTTTTGTACACCAAAAAATGACTTCCAGGCTGATTTCCACAAAGTAGTGAACCACATGTTAACCGAAGATGAGTTCGAGACGGCGTGGGGCATGTTACTGGATAAATACAATTTGCGGAATCATGCATACATGACACAGATTTATGAGATTCATAAAAAGTGGGCAAAATTATATTTCAGAGGTGTTTTCTGTGCCAAGATGACAAGCACGCAACGGAGCGAGAGTGCTAATCACATGTTGAAGATGTACATGCCCCCAGCGAGCCCCATGCATGTGTTTGTGCGGCAGTACATGAGACTTCAATTCGACCGGGAGCGTGAAGAGGGCTACGAGGAGAAAAGAACTATGATTGCAAGACATCGGTTTACCTTTTTCATTGCTGACCCGACCGTACGTCAAAACTAACATTTGAGAATGATATTCTTTTGTGTACAACTTTGTGGCACTTTTTGCAGGGAGGTGCAGT
Source organism: Triticum urartu (assembly GCF_003073215.2). NCBI lineage: Eukaryota > Viridiplantae > Streptophyta > Magnoliopsida > Poales > Poaceae > Triticum > Triticum urartu. Next base: position 53,218,001 of record NC_053026.1, on the reverse strand, counting down.
AAGAAGAACAAATTTGGCTATAGAGAGGCACACCAGTAAAATATATACCAGATCCATGTTTGAGGAGTTTGGAAGGTTGCTGATGGAAGCCATAGCCTATAACGTAACGGAGATAGATAAGATGAAGAAATATGTAGCAACCCACAATAATGCGGCGAAAAGAGAGAGATGGAGCATAGTTGTTTATGAGGTTACCATCACTGATGATCAGAAGGTGTTTTGCTGTGAGTGTGGTCAGTTTGAACACACAAGTTTGCTGTGTAGCCACATTCTAAGGGTAAGTAAAAATGTTAAATGTTGTTCTGTGACTTAAAAGTTTGGTAACATGGGTTCTAAATTGCAGGTTATGGAAATACTTCACCTTGAGGAGATCCCAGAAAAACATATTGTGAAACGGTGGACGAAGGATGCAAGGGACATTCTTCCTAGCCATCTACAGCAGTACCAAAAGGACAAATGGAGCAACACATCATTCACATGGAGGCATTCAACACTGTACTTGAAAGCTATGGAAGTCGTTCGCATGGGGGATGCTAGTGCAGAATCATTTGACTTCATGCTAGGTGGGCTGGATGATCTGCTGGTGCGTGGAGCACCTATTGCAGAAAAGAGGGATGGAATGGGTTTTGAGGATCGCATCACGACATTGGACCCTCTGAGACACACTAGAAATGGAGAGGTTGCTTTCGTGGTCGGGACAGTTGCCGATAAAGAGAATAGCATGGCACATTCGGTGAGCGTGAATGACTTGCAAGGGCTAGCTCCACCCGCTAAGCAAAGGGGGGGGTCGAAAGGCCAACAAATATCAGGGAGAAGGCACCGTACGAAGGACTGAGTAGACGTACACGCTTCTGCAGCATTTGCAGGAGGGAAGGACACAAGAGAACTACATGTCCTGACAGAGGGGATGCACCGAAAAAGCCGAGGAAACCTGGTCAATGCAAGAACTGCGGAATCGAAGGTCACCGCCGCAACACGTGGACTAGGCCATTGGGCTTTGGTACAAACTAGTTTTCGACATTCATACTTTATGGTTTCCCATTTCGATTTACTAGGCTTTGCGACAGCCATGGTTAGCACTTGCATGGTTTTCGTAGTTGCATGCAGAAAAAGATAATGTAGTCTCAGCTGAGCATCCAAGCTCTTCCCCAATGTAATAAGATATAATGTGCTGGATGTGTGTGAGGATTTTCATTGTTCGTGAGGTGTAAAACTGAACTGTTTAGTCAACTATCAGCATAAAAACAAAATTGTCTCTTGGTTTTTAGTAGGAGTTCATCCGAGTATATTTAGAAAACTTGGAGATTTAAGATTTCAGAGTTCAGGTTGGGCCGAGCGTGATGAAACTCAAATAATTGTTTCAGTGAGCCAATGCTATCTGAACTAATATCCGGCGACATGTGGCGATCATGCAAGTGTTGGCACAGTTTTGGTCCGAGCATCTGGAGCGCGCGTGTCGTGGAGTTCAAAATTTGAACGAAGCTAGTTAATGCAGAACTTGATAGCCCTGAATAGCTTACCAAGCAGTACAACAGTATAAAAGGAGATGCCGGGGCAGCTGCCTGGCCTGTACCCACCGTCTCAAATAGTTGAACTCATAGATCTGGTGCCTGGAAGGATTGAAGAGATGGCACCAAACGCTGTTGAGCCTGCAGGAAGTGGCTCGACGGGGAGATCTGAATTGAGTGGTTCAGCCTTTGGTGTTCAGGATCAGGTTCATCTATCCTCCTTGTAGATTGAATTTCTGAATCATGGGGAGGTGTCCTTGTTTCTTATGATGTTGATTTTGCAGGCAAAGTCCTCTTCATTTGTGTCGTCAGCGGCAAGTTGCTAGAGTACGACTGATTTGAATCCGCATGATGGCGATGTTCTACGTGAGGTGAGTGCTGAAATGGAATTTTTCCCTGAGTATTAGTAAAATAAGTTCACAAATTTCTGAACATACGAAACGACTTTCAGGGGGAAGTGGTTCAAGCAGATCGTTCGGAACAATGTGTGCAAGCTCAGGGAGTGGGCATGAATGGGGATGAAGGAGAGATTCAGGAAGGGTTCAGCGAGCACGATCCAGCGGTGCAGATGACGAGCGATGACAGTAGGGGCGACCTTGTTTTAGAGGATGTTTCTGCTGTGATGGACTCAGTGAGGAAGGGAACCTACGAGGAAGAAGAAGTGAGCAGCAGGGTGGCGAAACGACCCCGTCTGGAGTCTTAGTTTGTGATCTCCGTTTGTAGTTTCTAATGATATATCTTTTGGGCATCAAGAAGTATCTGTATCTCATTGGCGTCCATAGAAAAATGTAGTTGAAGAACTGGGTGCGGGGTAGTACGGGAAGAATGGGTGGTGCAGTGGGTGGTTGAGGGGGGATTAATTCGATAGGCAAGCCTGTAGTATGTGCTGCGCACCGACACCATGGTGTTTGGGGCAAACATGGCAGAAACAAGAAAAAAACAATCGACTAGGGGGTCGGGGGAAGTACTTATCGGGCAGAGTCATAAGTCTGGACTTGATTAATTACGAAAACAAGCAAGCACTGAACTTGCTAAGTGCATTTTTTCATTGACGTTCATGTGTCAGCGTTTTTCCGCGGCAACTTCAGTGTAATATGCTTCTCACACATTTTCAGTAAGTGAAAAAATAAAGAAATACAAGTGATAAATCACCGTTGTGCGAACGTTGTGTTGTACATTTTTTTCCAGATTTTTCGACCATGAAGTAGGTTAGGGACAGATTATGCTGTGCAGAGATGCATAATGGACGATCCGCCATGTCCACTAGCTGGCGAAGTAGCGGAGTATTACCTTACAGGGAAAATAATAGTTGCTACGAGCACTTAGGTGATACCGTGATATGGGCTCCTGGGCCGTTGGTTTTCAAATCCGACGGCTCCTGGAAGTCTATTGTACCTATGTGAAATTTTAAGACTCCTGGATGACTTCTTTGGAAGATGCTCAAGAACTTCCGAGAGCCATAGGATCTGAGATCCAACGGCTCCCAGAAGCCCGTAACATGTTATCACCTAACACATGGTATCACCTGATATCTTCCCTTACCTTAGACAACCTTAATAATACTGATGGGGCGGTTGCAAAGTTTTCGAAAAAAAAACGTCGGTGAGCAATGAGATAATGGCATGGTAGAGCTGTTACCAAATCCATATTTATGGGTGACAAAAAAACCCTAGTAAAACCAAAGTGGAAAATAACCCAAGGATGATCTTTTACCCCTAGATACGTAGCCACCAGCACCGACCATCAACAAAACCACCTCCCATTGCACCGAACATAAGGCAAGCAAGAACAGTGAGTTGCGACACCACATGTGTAGTAACATGGGCGGGGGGGGGGGATACAAAAAGGTAGATGTGAAGAAATCCAAACATAAAGGGATTTGTGTGTATAGATTTGGGGGTGTTGATCCGTTAAACTGAAGGGAAGCTTGGTTACCAACCGTGTGCAACGATCGGGCACATCCATGCAACCCTTATGGAGTAAGTACGATCGGGAAAGTAAAAGAAAGTTTGGAACAGATAATTGATCAGTCGATGGATCCGCATAAAGAAGAGTGAGATATGTGCTATGTGTAAACTATAGATGAAATTCATAATGGGGGTTGGGGGTGTTGACCAGTTGAACTGAAGGGAATCTAGGTTACCACACGTGTGCAACGATTCGGCGCATCCCGGCAACCCTTGTAGACTAACCAGAAGCGGGAAAGTATAAGATAGTTTGGAATGGATAATTGATCATTCGATGGATCTGCAGACAGAAGATTCAGATATGTGATATTTGTAAACTATATTTGACATTCATAATGGGGGGGGGTGTTGGGATTGTGGAATCGAGAAGGCCGTAGTACCACTGAGAGATGTGATATCAATGTGGAACTGTATGAAATGCCATGAAGACAATTAATGAATTTGATGACGACAAATTGAGCATTACGAGATAGGAAAAAACAGACCCCAATAAAGAAATAGAGGTTTTGCCTGTTTGGGAAAATGTATATAAAACGTTCTCGGCTAATTCCATTGAAGGTACAAAAATGTGTTGAATGAATATCAGTGACGCCCATGCTCTGCATGACGAAAATCAACGTAGACGGTGTTGCCGTTGGTTGTACATGGGGTCGTAACCGCGGTTGGCATATTCGACATGTTTCTTCAATTTCCATGAAATAAACATATTCTGCGGGGAACATGCTAGGATATGAATAAAAAGGGAGAAGACTTACTGTTGATGATCACTCATTTCATTTGATAATTGCTTTTCCATGGTTACTGTGCCAATCATATGAAATGGGTCAAACGTCTGGAATCAAACAAGCAGTTTGATGAAATTCATATCTGTAGTGCCTAATGATGCCTTCATGTAGAGGTGAGACCTAAAAGCGGAGAACGGATAGATGCACAGTCGTGGATTAATTAAAATATGCTGGTCATAGAGCGATTAGAAGAAGACCTGCCCCCGGTTGTAGTACAATAATTAACTATGGAAGCATTGAAGAAAACTATGGCTGGTGGTTGGGCATGGGTGTGCATGCAGTGGCGTTGCTGTGCATATTCCTTTAATTTGTCTTCAACCAGAGTAGTCCTGTTTGTACTATTCCGACCGCGAGAAGATCTGGTTGCCTGGTTGCTGTCCCGAGAACAAAAAAGGTACGTGCCCAGAAAGACCAGACCTTCATCGTGTGGGCGCGCATTCATTTGTTCTTTTCTTCTCCTGAGTCGCGGTCTCACCTGGACCAGCCCAAAAAAGTGTTGAAAAACGACAATAGAAAGTGCGCAACTAGTCCGAGTGACATTACTTATTTTCAATAAAATAAAGCCGGATCAGGATGTGGGATGATTTTGCCATGCATGCAGGCGTGTAGCGCGTCTAGTCGTGCTCAAGGCGACGTGTACGCGTAACAAAAGTTTAGTGCATCGAGGCGTCCCGCGCGCCCTCCATCTCCAAAAAGGTATCGAAAGAGTAGGTCGGGGGAGAGGGAAAATTTGGGCGGCCAGAGGGAGTGCTCAGTAATGTGACAAGACAACACACTGCTCACGTGGCGTGGGACAGCTGCAAGTTGCATTTACACGATGCTACTCCGCTCTCTCCTTCGCCGTGGTAATTCATCACTTGTCCCCGAGCAGAGCAATCTACCTCCTTCCCCCACTGACACTGTAGAACAAATCTGGTGGCCACCGGTGGAGCAAAGATCGACCATCCGGCATCGGTTCCGGCAGCTAGGTGAGTTGTCTATCACGAATACCGTGGTGGATTGCCGCAGGATGTGACTCCATTAGGTTTCCCTTTCTTTTGCTTTTCCCGGTGTTTGATTCTTGCCTTTTTCGACCACTTGTCTTTTCCATGTATGCATGATGGCTGGGAAAGTAGATGGAGCCTCCGGATCGTCCAGGAAAGAGGGGTCTACCCAATGGTGATGTAGTTACGAGCTTTAGAAAGAAGAAGTCAAGATCCGAGCATGGTGAAAGCGAAGATCGGGACAGCGATGGCGATGCCGCGGATCCGATTGTAGTTTCCAGCGGTGGCGGTGACATACTAGCATCAGAAAGCTCGGTGAGGGCATCCACTTCCCTTTCCCTGTTCATCCATTGCTACTGTAGTACTATTCTCCTGCTCTCACTGTTTTCCCCCAAAAGCTTACACATGTGCATGGCCCCGCAGGATTTTGAGATTGAGAACAGAAGGAAGGCAGCGAGGAGGGGTAGAAAGTGGAAGCAGCCTTGTGGTGGAGGATCTACGGGCGGGACGACGGGCAAAAGATCTCGCAGAACACTAGTACTAGTTCCGACCACCGCATCTGGATCTGCACGAACAAGAACTCCGGCAGCTGGTAGGCATCTAGTGGCCATTGCAGCACCTGAGATGGAAAGAGAGAGTCAGTTACTCCGTGGTAGGATAGTTATATGCACCTGGACTAGCAAGTACATCGTCCATCTCGGCCTAAGGTACTACCCCGTAGTGCATAGGACCGGCATGGCCAGTTTGTTGACCACTGCTTGGTCTAGAGAGGCAGATAGGAGATTTTACGCCTGGCTGCTTAGCAGGTTCCGTTGGCAAGATATGAGATTCACATTCCCTGACGGCCAGTTTAGGATCTTCAGCCCGGCATCCATAGTTAGAACCTTGGGTCTAAAGAATAGTGGGCGACATGTGAGCTTGCTAAAGATACCTCGAAAGCAGAGGCAAAACATAGCAGAAGAGATCAGGAGTGCACTAGGCAGACACAATCATCCGGGCATGCGAGATGGTGGATTGAGCATAGAAGCAATCTTAGAGATGTTCCGACACATGAATCCACTGAAACTATCTCAAGCTCAGGAGAGGGCTGCAGAGATGTTGCCCCAAAGCAATCGTACCAGAACATAGCTTGGGAAATACTTGCATGTGTGCTATGCGAAGGCGGGACATCAGATTATGACCTGGCAGAATGGGCATTTGAAGTAATTAGGGAAGCATGAAGAAGCTATGTGAAGATCTGGCAGCTGGGATACGAACATTAAGAGTACCAGGTTGCCACTTGGCTATCATTGTAAGTTAAAATAATACATCATCTTTCATAACACTTTGGTTTGTACAACTGTTGACACTAACTTGGCAACGATTACTTTGACATCACACAGCCTTGGGTGTTCGATTGGCTGGATTTCGGGGCAGACAATGTGGAACCAAACGTACTCCCTCGAGTAAGCGTTTACACTGAAGACAAATGTAAGAAGATGATCTACCTACTAAGGGAATACCCTACAAAATTCAGGGTATGTATGACGTGACACTTCTTCCTTCGCATGTGTATTATACATAAAATGTTTTGCTGACGCGATGATTTCGTGTTGGGCAGACAAAACCAGTGGGCTACCTTGATGGCATAGATGAGGTGTGGAATCCAATTGTTGGACAGCCTGGTGGCTTATAGGTTAATCCATGTAAGCATCTATGAATGTCATATGTCTGTAGAAAACAAACCACAGAAATACACGAGTCAAGCATATAGCAGAATTAAAAAAAGTGGAATAATAATATAAAATACTTTATGACAGATATTATAGTGTATGTGCATAGAATATAAATATTGTTATTAGAGGACAACAATGAAGCTTCTGAAAGCAAAATGTTTGTTCACCATTGCAGCGCAGATGGAGGCTTTGCGGCAAGTTCAACCAGAGATTGTGACTGCTCAAGTCAGGCGTATGTCAGACAGGGAATCTAGGCCGGGGAGAGCAGAGCATACAGACAGTGGAACCTCTGGTGAGCATGCTCCAGGCAAGGGAAAAGAGAAAATGGATGAACAAACTGAATCATCGAGTAGCGACAGTGATGACCACTATGTACACCCACACGAACGAGCTGCTAGAAGACTGCAAAGGGCTGAGAATAGAGGTTGGAATTTGTGTACAAGAATGAAGTAAACATAAAGAAAAAATGTGTCGACTGATGTCTGCCTTGCTCCAATTGCAGGTGAACCAATACAAACGAACCGCCGACCAGGGAGCATCCATATCTCAGGTGGTTTAGAGAATGTGCCGATCGCAGGTTCGTACAGGCATAAGTAAATCAATAAAATGTCCGAATAAGCAAATCCATTATAAATTTTCCTAATATGTAAGTGCATTTGAATTTTGTTGGTGACAGTGCGAGCACCACGTAGTTTGAGCCGGGTGAGGGCCAAACTTCAGTATAGAGGCACTGGGTGGCAAGGAGGAAGCAGCAGCAGTGTGCTTTCGAGGGCTCTGAACAGTGAAGGGATCTCAACGGAAGGGGGTTTGGTCCGTCGAGCTGTGGATGGAAATAATTCGTCAGATGAACTAACGACAATTAAGCAATAGGCTAAAAACTCATCGAATGTGAGCGTCCATATGCTTTGTTTAGTTATAGTAATTCTTATCTGTTAATATGTGGAAATGAAAATCAAGTGAAGCCTAACTTTGCAACAATTATAAGCCTGTTTGTTTGGTCTTGCAGACATAAGAAGTCAGAAGGGTTTGTCGCTCAGGATACATGAATCGAACCTAGTTGTCTCGGACGATATTGATGAGCCAGCTAACAATGGGAGAGCCGAACGGCTGAGGAGCCTGGCCATAGCATCTCTGAACTTGGTCGAACGAGCTATTGACTAGAATTTTTTGATGGTAAGTAATTATAAGAGCACATAAGCTGTGTGTTTCCTCCGTCGCATGAAGTACAAAGGTTGTAATTAATATTGCTATCGACAGGAATCTTCGAGGAAGCTACAAATTTGCTATCAGGATTGGGCTTAGGTGGTAACAGTAGAGGTGAGTAGTTACCAGCAAACTCATGAAGATTAATGTAAGTGATTCGTATTCGGATTGAAATCACTGTATTGACAAACTGCTCTGACTTGAAAAACAGAGCCCTCAACTCCAGTTCATGCACAGGGCAATGGCAACCCAGCGGTCAAAAGCAATGATGAGAAAGACGACATTGATTGGGATGATCTTGAGAATGAAAGCCCACCACTTGCAATGCAGGAACAGATTGATGGTGACAATCTGTTAGCGAGGAACCTGGAAGTCCTGTACAATGAATCAGGTACATATCTCATTCTGATGAAGTAAAATTTAATTGTGAGAAATGTAAATAGTTGAAAAAGTGATGTAACTAAAAAAATCAATTGGCAAAACTGGCAGATATGCATGATGCGCCAGTAAACGTTGCATCAAAGATTCAGGAAGATATCGTGGGGGGTGAATTGGTAGTGATTGGCACGCCAAATGCGGCAGCAGATGATGAGAACATGGAGCAGCAGATTGCCTTGACTCTATTAGAAGACGTGATTTGTGAAGACCACATAAATTACCTGCTATCATGTATGAACACTTGCATCCGATGGATTGCTTGGATTGGAGGTATGTTGTTGTTCGGTCGATGCAGAAGCAATGTGGTGCAAACCTTTTTGATTCGTAACATGTCCTCATACATGACCTCATGTTAACTTTTTATGTGACTCAGCAACAATGGTAGTTGGGAGTGGGTGGCCCGGCGACGATACAGATGTTAATCCTCCATGCAATGGAATGATACTACTCGGTTGGCATGATGAAGGATACGAGGCACAAGCTAAAGTGAGCAGGGAAGGGGTCTGCAATAGACAGAAGAAGAAATCACGGAGACGATTTGTGGATGTTACAACGAATTGTCGTCCAGGACCAAGATACCGTAGGGAAGACGAAGGTAATTTTCAATTTTTGAGGCATGGAATAAGATGTGATTCAGATTTGTAACCAAACCATGAGGAATGTTCTTTCTTGATTGCCTCTATTTGCTTCCAGACGGGGGTGACGGCCCTACTTCAACCGAGAGACTATCTGGTGAAGGAGGTGCCTCTGCAGGCAGATTCCAGCAGGCTATTATGAGCTACCTGAAAAATGTGGGATCAAGTGCAATAGTAACAAACAGAGTAAGGATCATGGGACTGAGATGAGGGCACCGACTTGTGAAGATATGTCAAAGGGTAGAAGCGAATGGGGGGACAAGTACCCACCATTCGTTGGCCTATCTCATGATGAACCGTCTAAGGAGAGTATTGAGATGTTCTATACTAACATGATGCAGTGCCCCGATACAGTGCTCAAAAGGTAAAAAGTCATCATCATCATGAATTGAAATTCGATTGCATTTTATTACATGGCGAGCATGACTTACATTTGAAAACTCGTGGCATGTTACAGGAAATGGGTGAAGCACTTCCATCCAATCCTGGCGGTGGCATCTGGACAGGAAATTAAGGATGAACTCACTCCAGGTGGTGGTGTGTTGTTTAACCTCATGCGATGCATAGTGCGCGCACTAGTGGTGAAAGATAACAAAATGTACAAAGGCTGGCTGGACCGTTGGAGAGGGCTCTTCGATCCTAGATTTGTGGTACTAACTATACTTAAGAAAATAAAATTGATGCAGTTAAGACTGAATGCAGAATAAAGAAGATTCTAACCTTTATATATGGTAAATTATTTGCAGGATGAGGTCTGTAAGGAAGATGCTGAAAAGGACCGGGATTACATTTACATCATGATGGACTCTAAGTTGATGGGTTACAGAATTGAATGGCTGACCAAGGTAAAGATCCAACTGACTGTATTAATGCCAATGACCATGGTAATTAAAATACTGTGATAAGAGTACTGACAGTTGCCTATTGCATGCTTGTGAATGTAATAATCAGTTCATGTTCCCGGTGCACCTGATGGACTGCTGGTCTATGTACATCCTGGACACAACCCAGAAAGTGATGATGGTACTCGACCCAACAGAAACCTATCCATCAGATGAGATGAAGATAAAGCATGATTCGCTTGCTAGGAAGTTCCAGCAAAGATTTTGCTGTCTTATGAATGACGTGTGCGGTGGTGGCGTTGTTGAGACGGGTGGCTGGTCTTTTCGTTACCCTCTGATCGCACAACATTACCCGTGCAGCAGGTAGGCTCTTTGGTTTACATGCAATCGGAAAGTCCGCGGAACTAAAAAACTGCATGACCTGAAACATCTGTGTCCTGCTTTCAGTGAGGACAGTGGATTATACATGGTGCACTACTTCATGGAGTTCACCGGGCTTTACATTCGGTCGACTCTAAACCAGGTACGGAGCCTTTCTTCTAGGTCTTGTAGGCATAGTCCAAAAAGTTCATTAATGCAAACATTGATCCAATTGGTCGGTTCTATTGCACAAGATCAGCTGAATGGTATGCGAAAGAAGCTAGCTTACGAGATAGTGGCGATGAAGGGGAACAAAGGGGACATCCCTGAGTTCCTGTATGGAGCGATCGTTGAATGAACTTGGAAGGAAACATGTTAATTGCAGCTAGTAGTGGAGCCTACCAAAATCTTTTGGCGGCACGATTAGTTTGCATTTCACTAACTGCCAGGATTGAAAATGTTTGAAATTTGGTACCAGATGGACAAACCCCCTAGATTATAATTTGTATGCACCATGGAACTGTAATGTGAAACCCTAATTTAGAACTAGATGAACTTGTGAGCTATGGTATTGTAAAGTACTGGTTTATGGACCGTACAAGCAGACAATGCAGTACTTTGCATGTTAGATGATGTGTTGAGACATGCTGAAGTCTGTGTCGAAAAAAGCATCTCAAAAATGTTGACAAAGCAATACACAGAGGTTGCATCGCGACGGGTGTCTTGCCGTGCCGTATGGAACATGTGTGGCAAAAAAGTGGGTCGCTAAGTACGTGAAGAACATGTGAGTCTATGTGTAATGAAATAATTGGCTTGTAAGTGCAACTTCATGATTATTCCGCCGTCGTATATAGTTACGGCGAATCACAACGAAGAAGCTTGTACCTCAAGATTTGGGCGTATAGTACAAGTGTGTAAGGAAACTTTGGGTATATTTAAATGTTTTGTTAGCATAAACATTGTCGCAACTGAGAAGATATGCTTATATGAACAAGTAAATACTTTAGCGGTTTAGTAGATGTGATAGCAAAATAATTCACGATTAGAGAACGAGAAGTTATTATAACACGACCAACCTAAAATGATAGTACCATTTAGGATTTGAGGCATCAGACAGGAACACATTGGCATGCATTGAAAGGTTGATGAAATTATTCTTTGAGATGGAGACGAAATTTTGCAATTCTCATATAAGGGCCATCCATAAAAGTGACCATGCAAATAGGCGCATAAGTGATGGGAAGGGTACAGTACACATTCTAGCATAATCCATAGAAAATTACTAGTGGGCATGGCCCCTGGGAGGTATATGTTCTTAAGCTACATGACAGACGAAACGAAAATACATGATGGCATCAAATTAACGATGACTCATATGGCCCCTGGGAGGTATAAAAGTGACTATGCAGACTGATTCGAGCTGAAGAGACTGTCTGAGGGTGTTAGAACCGCCCACAGCGCATCATGCGCCACACTAGCAGAATTTCCTGAAGTTTAAGACACTCATGTAGTGCCTGTCTTTTGGTTTTGCCAACATTGTGCTATGTAAGGGAATATATTCGTGTTGGATGTGGCCAGACAATAATAAAAACAAATTCTCACAAACGAAATGGATAATGATAATGAGAAACAAATGAAACAAACAGAGACCAATAAAGTACCTTCGTAAGCGGGATCTTGAGTTTGGTGCCATCATACTGTCGGGCTATATGCAGGACACAAGCCCCTGATTCTTCGCTGGAAAGATAAATTCGACAACACATATATTTCAACAACTCTGGATTTGTGTCTGAAAACAAATGAACAATTGAACCTTTTGCATCGTCGCTGATGTTGTCCATACATACCTGCGGAATGTTTCTTCAGCTACTACAAGGTAGACCGTTTGCCACTGACCATCCTGAGATGGCCATCCTGCATAATACTCATTCAGGCAATGGGATAGCGCATGGTGAAGCTTCCATGCAATAAGTTCATGCTTATCCTTCGTGAATTCATCAGGGCCATTCCCTTTGATATTCGGGTCCAAAAATGGGTCTTCCTCGACATCATGTCCCACATCAAAATAACCCAACCAGCTTCGAGGGGTACTGGCAGGAAGAACTGCGCAAAAATGCAGAAAGGAAAGTATTTTTTTAGTTAGGAACAGACAGCAAGAACATGGGGAAAATTATATGAATCATTTGTTTAAAGATCAGAAATTAAAATAAATTGTCAGTACCATCTGAGATGAAGTTATATCATAAGGAATGTCCTTGCCGACTAGTTGCTTCTGAATCAAAATGTTGTTCACATAGTCGTGGTCAGACAACACAATTGTCTGCAAAAACGTATGACAGTAGCATTGGAAATCTGACATGAGGTTCTGACATCATTAGCAGATATAAAAAGAGTACAACTTCACTGCTTTGGAAGTGACTGCAGACGAATGAACTTACCGCAAACTCTGGTTCCATGTTGTGCCTCCAGTTGAGGTATGGACATTCCCTATTGGCTTCCATATCAGACTGAGTGTACCTTCTACACATGATGGAAACAAGTTCATGATCGAGACTCCGACTGCCAATGAGCCGATGACACAAAGAGAGCCCTGTAATGCGGACAAGCCTGGGGGAGTGGTGGATAACATAATGCCTGCAAACATAATGAAATGTAGAATGATTAAAAATAACAACGGAAAAACAATACTAGCTGTAGAAGGGAACATTCATAATAATAAAGTATCATGATATTTGGAGGGGTGAGATCTGTCGCGGACCTTTGGAGATCACTCTCAGGTAAGTTGGAGAAGTATTCAACTATCATATCTGTGGTTCCAGCGTGCGGTGGCAGTGGTAAAACTCCGCGCTCCCATGGATTGGTTGCAAAACCATGCTGAAAAATGTACTTCCTCTTTGGTACTTTACCCTAAGTTTGGCCAAAGACAGTAACGGTTGTGTTCGCTGGGAGATCAGCATACATTTGTGCAACTTTGCAGACGGTGTCTTTGAAGAAGTTAATCACAATGGATGATTCTGAAAATGATTTTTTGCTTGCAGATGCGGAGTCTTCGTTGCTTGCGTTACGTTTCCTTGATGACCCAACCTGGTTAAGCGGTGAAATCACTGCACACAACATTAATAGAATGTCAACAATGAGTCGCTTCTCGTGAACCCAACTTCAAAAAGAACACATATGGATAGGGCAAGATAAACAGTATGCAGGTGTAGGACCAAACCTTCACCATCAGACATATCAAGCCTGTGACCCTGGATTCTGTGTGCGACAGGAGTGCTAAAACGAACATTCTTGCCAGTTGCAACACCTAGAAAAATGCAGTAAAATAGAAAAACCATTTAGTATTCTTCATAGATTAGAAAAAACAAACCAATGTACTTGCATGGGGCATGCATGAATTTAGCGTGAGAACCTGATGCATGACAATCGGCAATGCCTCTCGTACGACAACAAAGGCACCGGCTAGAAATTGATTTCAGAATTTTCTCTGAATAGTTGAGCATATCGGACTGCAATGCATTTTTTTGCCTGTGATAGAACCCCTTGGATGGCGTTTGCTGCTTCCGTCAAATGCCTAATTGAGCTAGCATTATGCTGCTTCATGATCATTGTTATCTCATCAGTCACCTGCAACAGATAGATGATTACTTCCTATCCAGCCGAGCATAAAGAAAAACAGAGTACTCTGACTGCAAAGTAGTATTATGAAAACACATACAAGGTGCGGGTACTGCTGACGCAAGAAGTTGGCAAGATCAAGAGGCCCTACTACACGTGGCGTTGTGTTTGGAGTCGCAAGGTTCTCCTGCTGGCCACCTAGTCCAGTACGAGGGGATTCTGTCGTGTGGGTTTTCGCAAACCGTGGAGTGGTTCCTGGCCTTTGCAATTGGTTGGTGTTGGAAGACGACGGACAGGTGTAATGAACCTTGTGTCGCACGTAACATACATTCGCCGGGTCTCGTAGCTGGTCATTGTTTGAAAACAGCATTATAAAAATCATAATAAAAATAAAAATCAGGCATGCATATGACCAGCATGAAAAAGAATAGGAAGGGACAGCTATGACATGGTGGGCAGGTTCCCCTGAAACATCTTACGTTTGCATGCGAGTATGACATAGCCCCTTTAACTGGGTCGAGAGCCATGATGAGCATTTTGTTGAGTGTATCTGGGTCGAAGGCAATGATCCTTGGTAGAACATTGTGTGGCTTATTCAATATACCAAGATCAAGATTGTCGAGCAGAAATACCTACGGAGAAAAGGAAACTTATTAATTTGCCTACATAGGCGAAAAGAAATGTGTGGAAGAGATAACTGAAATTATGACATTACATGTACCTGAAAGAAGAAATGACATCCAGTGAGGTTGGTTGAATGATTGTTCATGACCATATCTCTCTTAAGTTTGCGAACGGCATCGAGCAAAAACTGGAGGACATACTCACACCAGTTGAACTGCTGTATCATTTCAGTGTTGGCTATTGCACCCCAGAAATCAATGGTCGAGTAGTTGTGCTTCGTGGTGGGAGCGAGTACATGGCCCATGAAAAATATGAAAAATGCAATTTGAAAACAATCTTTCTCGAGCTTGCTAGAATTCTCATTGATATCACGCATGAGGAAATTTTCTGCCGCGCGCAAGCTATGAACTCCAGTCTTATTCATTTCAAGGGATGACTTGATGAAGTGGATTGCTTATGGATTGATATTTGCATCCCTCCCTTTGACGCTACGGTTACCACAAGGGATCCCAAACACCTTGTAGACATCCTCAGCATAGAACTTGAGCACCTTACTCTCAGACAGCCTTATCTCTCTACGGCTAACACTGACCCTACTCATAATCCAGGCACTGCATCTCAGATTTAACTTCTGAATATCGGGGAGCTTGAGCATACCTCCAAAACCAATCCCTTCCACAAGCCATTTCTTGTAGTCGCTGAAAGTCTGAATGACACTGACAACATGCTTGAGAGATATTCGTGATGTTGGGGCGGGTGGATCTCCACTTCTGGCACTAGAAGATGACTCATCCAAAGCAGCGTGCAGACCTTGCTGACCGGCTGGTGCGTTAGCACTATGAGATCCCTCTGCATCCACCCCGTAGCTACCAGAATTTGAATATTGTTCATCCTATCCAAATTTAGTTCCCGAAGATGTATTAGTTTCAGATTAACATGTTCCGATGACTCAAATGTTAGCTAAAGGAATGTAGATTGTAGAGTCAATAGGAAAACATACCATTCGCTATGAGCTGAAGATGTGGATGCACAAAACAAGTGTAGCGCGAGATCCTTTCCGCCAAGTTGGGTCGACGAACACGGACCTCCAGAGGCAAGTGAGGGCGGCCAGACTTGGATGGGCGGAGGGGATGAGACGAGTGGTGTGTAATGAAAGGTGAGGTGGGTAGATGGATGCCGGTCTGCAATCAATATAGCATGCGCAACCTCCGCCCTGTGTTGCCTACCTCTGTGACTTCGGACCGTTGGAGACGCGTGTTCCTTTCCCAGTGGATGTAGGAAATGGTGGATATGAGGAGTGAGGTACAACTGTTGGGGTGGATCATGGTGCTTGCCCGTTCCCCAGGCCATGCGTACCGTAAAAAAACAATCAGAATAAAAATTCCAGTAGATACTAAATCAAACGGATAACTGATTAACTAACACAGCCAAGTTTCATTAGTTCCAGAGAGTGCATTACATTATAGTACGAATTACATACTATGGTAAATAGGCTTAGAGGTAAAGGGAGCCACCCTTGAACACAAACCATACTATGCCTAATAATGACTAGAAGAGGACTGACTGACACTTAGCAACAACGAAGTCGGCGGCCCAAGCATCACACGCACACTACAACATCATGGAAACAGGCTTACATGCCGAGGGAGCCACCCTTCCTGAATTGTCTAAGTAGGTCATACTAATAACGAACTAGTTGCCGCCGCCAAAATAGATGGCCACAACGAACAGCAGAACAAGCAACGTGAGCATGATGTTGCTAGCGGCAAGGATGAAAGCTTCTGCCCCCAGCACGTGAGAACCGGAAGCAGAAGCGACGACAGGTCTGAAGATCTGGTTCAGCAGAACTTCCTCCGGCGCCGCAGGTTGTTGATTCTGACCCTGATTCGCCTGGAGCGGAGCCTGGTTTGCAGGATGAGCCATGTTGCCTGTAGGGTGTGCATGCATCTGGAGGTGGAGCACCCCCACCTGCTGCTGAGCACAGGCGATCTGGTAGGTGGTCATCCTCCTGACGTATGCCTTCTGGAACTCGAAGAACCTACACTCACGAGCCTGCGAGAAAATTAGCAGGAAACATGCGAGATGCAGGTGTGAGAACTGAACCAAGAACGAGAAAGGAACTAATCGAGATTTGGTAGAAAACAGAGGAACTTACATCGTAGCGGACACACTTGTAGAACCTCTGGCCCGCCCTGCTCCCGGTCCTTGCCACATTGGTTTCCAGATCCACGCCACAGAAGGGACACCGAATGAGATCAAGAGGGAAATTGGCGGGCACTGGGAGAGAGGAGGACGATGAGGCGGACATGGTGGCTCAGGAAGGGTAGGGTTTGTAGTAAAGATCGGAGCGGGATGGGGAATTTTACAGAGTGCCAACTGCTGCGGCTTGTGGGAAACAGCTGCCGGCATTTATGGCGTCCATAGACCTGACGGCGTTGGTAAGTACTGCATCACACACGGACCAGAAGGGCTCAGCACCGGTCATGAGCCGTCCACCACGTATCTGTTCTGCGGGCAGTAGGTGAAGCTCTGTCGCAATCCCTGTTCAAGAATTCATCCGATTAACCAGTTAACTTGCCGATTAATCCCTACTCATAGGGTCACCGAGTAGCCAATAAACTGAGAAATCATCTGATTAATTGATTAAATGGCTGATTAACTTGCCGATTAGCCTATTAATCCCCTACTCGCTAGCCAACCGAGCAGTTACCAGTTAACGATTTCCTCAACAATGGTCGCAATGAATGCGAGCAGGTGGCGTTACCAGCAAAATGGAAATACGGTTCTGAAATACAATAGCAGGCACATATCCGCATGCGAACTAGTGGTTGAGATATCGGGATCATCTGGGCTCGCACTCAGAAACAGATATTCCCACATACGATGGCCTTCTTATTGTCAATTTCTTGTTCTCCTGCTTCCTTATTTTGTGCGCATAGATTCATCTGCCTGCAACATGTAGTCCGTTGCCTTATGAGAATTTTGCACACAGATTCATCTGCATGCAACATCTAGTCCGTTGTCTTGTCAATTTCTTGTTTTTCTCCTGCTTCTTTAGTTTGTACACACAATTTCATCTGCATGGGCGATGAACAATTCATAGATACATGTTTATTCTTGATTGTTGATGCAGTTGTTTAGATAAATATTTCAAGAGCGTAAATTTATATTGTTAATTCGCATATACTCCCTCTACAAGGAAATATAACAACTTTTCGTTCACTGCTTTAGTGATTTCTTTACAGAGAGTGTACTTATTTAGTTTAAATTGTTCATGCACTTGTTTACATAAACTTTCAATAGCGCCAGAATTCCTATACTATCTGCCGTCATATTCATCTCGGCTTATTGTTATCATGTTATTGTCATGCTTCATGTCTTATACTGGTTTCATCAATTACAGTCCTTCGGCATGGCGTTCGAGAATGATTATGATGCTAGGGCAGATGGAAATACCGAAATTTGTGTGAAGTACACGAACAAGGCTAGCTGTGTTGAGTACTGTATTGGCAGATTCAGATACTGGCTGCGGAACAACGACCAGAAGATAGTTGCACTAGATGTGGAGTACACCTGGCCTCGTGGTCCGACACAGATGGCGGCTGTGGTCCAATTATGCATTGGCATCTACATCCTCGTGTACCACATAAGTGTTGCTGATGAGCACTGCGGCCTGCTTGCCACCTTCCTGCTCAACGAGGAGTACACCTTTGTTGGGGTGGACATCGAGGATGACAAGAAAAAACTCAAGCATGTTGGTCTGGTGGTACAAACCTTTGTGGATATCCAGAATATGTGGAGAGTGCCTGATCCAGTGACGATTAAGCCAAAGTATGGCTTGGCTGACTACACTGGTTCCATCATCCACCACAGCTACAACAAGATGAAGGACGCTCTCACAGAAGATAACCACCATATATGGGCAGAAGCGCCCTTGCCCTTGAAGAACATCTATTATGCTTCCATGGACGCGTATGCCACCTACGACGTATACAGGCAGTTGGTGAACTTCCAGAAGGGGTTCGAGAGTCAGCGCCAGCATCTCGCCAAACCATCCAGGCGGTCAAAGAAGTCCGGAAGGAAGAATGAATCAACATAAAATGTTTCTTCTATTTATCTAGCTGATAGTCTGTAAACTTTATTATACTGCTAGTAAGTCATAAGTTCAAATTTCCTGCAAGTTGCATCATCCTTTATTCTAGCTGTCCTGCCTAATTTGATCCATGTTCACGAGATATTATACTTAAGACGTTTATTTTGTTTCGGTTTCGCTAGCTATGATACAAAATGCGATAGGCATTTTTACCAAAAGATTATTTCAGATTTATAATGAATACACAGAATGCGATAGCCATTTTTTCCAAAAGATTATTTCAGATTTATAATGAATACTATTCTCAACTGGGTTTGAATAGAGAAATTTTATTTTTTAATTGCATAGAGAAAGTTCATTTTTTAATCAAAGAAGGGTCGCCCCCTCTGATTTTCCATTAACAGAAAACACATGGTCTTTCAAGCCCCTGATACAAACTACAACTAGAAACTAAAGTAATCAACTAGCAGCACAAATCATACATGGTAGCAAGCCCAGCCAAACTTAACATGAAGGTCCAAAAAATAAAACTACGGCAGAGATGCGCAGGCGACACCGCAGTACCCTGTGACTCCACACTTGCGATGAACTGTACAATTCACCTGCTACATGCTCTAGCGTGCGCATATAGACCATCATCACCTCTTTGCTCCCAACATCAGCACCTCTTTGTTTACCACCTTCATCTGCAATATAGACCATCCCATGATCCACAAGCAAATTAGCTAAACAAGAATCATAAGATCACTATACCATTTATTTTGTAATCTCACATTATTCCTGCATTGCCAAAGAGTCAAGAACACAACTGATGCCCTTCCCGCATGTCCTACGCAAACACTCATAGGTAGTTCTACCATCTTAACTCCATGATTTAAAATATTAATAAAAACCCCTTAATGATTCCATTTGCATTACCATCGTTCATGATTATAGTCAGGGAAACAACAGCCAATAAAGCAACCACCTGTGAAAGACCTATTTTGAGTCCTGAATAGGGCCGAATCCTAGCATTTACTCTAAATGCAACATGTCCTCCTCTCATAGTCATCATCACCCAAGACATAATGAAGACGTAACCCCATAGATGCATAACTGCTATCAAAATAGTTTTCGCACTATACCTAGTGTAAAGGACACTCTTGCGTTGTCGTGCTACACTTGTGGCTCCTCGGTCAGCATGTTCATAACCACCTCGATCTGAAGATCTTCACGGGTGGTGGTCTTGAAACCGAAAAGAACGGCTTTATGAACCTTAAGCTCTTCACTGTCAACAAAATCACTCGATCCCTTGCTGAAGATGATGCGGCCATCATCACACTTGTGGTACTTGACCGGCATCAAACTGTCCTTGCGTAGCCGAATGCCAGCAAGCCCATCTCCTAGTATCTCCCCATATCCTGGGGTCTTCAGGGCGTCGACAACTTTCACTGGTAATCTCTGTATGCACCGTCATAGGAAGAAAAATTATCAAATATGTGAAGGAGCAGTAAACAAAAGGATCTTCAGCTACATCTACATATATTACATAAGGATCTTCAGTTATGGGAAACAAAAGGACATGCAAAAACACACATCAGTGTATTCACTGGTTTCAGCTACAATAGCATATCATTAAACTTTCTCTCCATGAAAAAACAAAGAAAATTGCATACAAAATAGAAAATACTAGTAAACCAAAAACATACCATCGTCTTTCCTCCTATGTTCGACTTGGTGAAGCGGTGGACAAAAAATGCACCTATATAACCTTTCTTCATCGCCAAAAGGTCATGTAGGTTACGCTCCTCTTGCTTCGTAAGATTAATTCCCTTCGTTATGATAGCTAATTCTAGAGGATCTTTACGCTCTTCGTTTTGATCGCATGTCCTTGGCAGGTTGTAGCAGTACACCATAGGAATGTCTTCAGTCAAATCAAAGGAGACAAGGTCGCCTTCTCGCAGGTCGAAGTCTTCAACAAACCTACACCAGTTTTCACCACAGATGATCTCCCTTGAATTCCCTTTGTACACGCCAAAATCATACATGCGGCTCCCTCTCGCTTGAAAAAGCAATGAACTGTCTGGGATGGCGCTGAACTGGTACCTTGCGTAGCATGGCACAATCTGTAGATGTAGAATTTAATTGCTATTTATTTCCTACATATTGTTAATCTTCAAAGTAGAGGGGAACAAACACAGTACAAGCAAAATTGACATGATTATTTATACCAGAGCTGAAGTGTCCCCATCTATCCTGATGGTAAATGTCAACCCATCTTCATTGGGCCTGTTGCAGTCCTGTCGACAGGTTATGCACACCACCTGTGTAAACAAAATAAAATGAAGAAAAGCAAAGATGAGAATTTAAGAAAAGGGCTTATGCATGTAAACACACTAGGCAATTATCATATAGTATAATCAACGAAGGTACTGCATCAGTAATCAACAATCATACACTTAAACTGAGCGGGTGGCTCGCCCTCCACTCCTCATAACCCCGCAACGCAGTGCATGCCCGCCGCACCACAGCTTGTTCAGACATGTCCTTCTCTTCATCCTCGACCGACAGCATGGGCTCACCCCGAGCGTCAACGCGCGGCACTGGACCCTCCTCCTCTGCAGCACAACTGAGGTAGTGTCTGAGACTGAGCAGTAATCTCTGAGAAAAGTCCTATGAAAACATAAATCCTACTACTGCTGGTACTCGGCCCACCCGAATGTACACACGCACACCTTCAACATACAGCCCATCTACATACATCCGCATCCAACAATATAGTCCTTGAAAAAGAAAAGAAAATCTGTTCTGGACGGACGAAGGATCGTCAGGGTAACCAACTCAATTAGCCACTTGTCTGTCATGTTGGAGAAATGAACTTACTTCACTTTTTCCTGGTACTACATAACCACACAAAATAAAGACTAAAATAATTCCTAAAAACTCTGATATATTGTACGCCCTCACATTTATAATCTTTAAAATATGAACTAATTTGGGCAACATAATTAAGATTTTATTGTTATTTCCCTACAAAGATACAAATATTTGGATCAAAATTTCATATTCTGCAAAAAAAAACACTGCAGTAAATATTATTCTGAGAAATGTTTAGTTGACTTGCAATCTAGGACTACAGGTTAATGGCTGCCTTACTAAACCCAACCTAATTTCGGCCTAAAAAGGAATTTAATCCACTAGCCCAGCTTATAAGTTTTGAGCCCACCCTCTGGTTTCTTCCTGGATTCGCCACTGCACAAGGCCAATATTTTTTAAAGTTTTTAAAGGACCGTTTGCTGAAATTTGCTGCTATTGTGTTACGCATCTGCACTTGTTCATTGTTATGAAAACCCTGGAATACCAAAACCCTAAAAAAATACCCAGCTAGCCACCGATGTAGAAAACTTCCTTCAATCTCCGCATCGCCTTCCACCTAACCTCCGATTTAAAAATCCTAACTATCTAATCTCTGACTTTGAAAACCATATCCAACTCCCAAAACGGCAACACAACAAGGAACAAAGAAGTCGAAGATTACAAGTTAGGGTTTCTCACTTCAACTAGTCACCGGTAGTCGCTAGGTGCTTGCTGATGGCCTCCCAATCTCACTCCGCGCTCTTCTGCTCCAACCGTCGAGAGCAGCCAGGCGAGTAGGCGGCGGGGTCATGGTGGGGTGGTTTGTGGGGAGGGTGGGGGTGAGGGGGGCGGGGTGTGTGGATGATGGGGGTGATGACATGGACCCTATCCATGTCAAGCATAGAAAATAACGGCCCGTGGGTCTAGTTCGTAAAGAAACAACCAAACAGGCCCACAGGCCGCTTACCAGTCACAAAGTAAAACCCTATGTTACTAATACAAAAAACATAAAGCAAAATCCTTTTGTCTAAAAAACAAAAACAAAGGAAAATCATAAAAAAGAGGGAAATCCATTTTGGGTGAGTTCAACGTGAAGGTGATGGTGAGAGGCTCAAGGAGGAGTTTTGTGCGTTTACACCACCTTTGTTTTAGAGAAAAAATGCACCTTACAATGTGAAATTATAAAATCGTTATTAATAAGTGCTGAAAATTCCTTATTTATAAAAAATTGTTTCTTTCCAGAAAAAACAAACTTCAATAATGGGGGTAGGTAATTGTGTCGCCTTTCTCGCCCCCCTCACATATTCGGGCCATTTACCGCATTTCGTTTTGCTTTTATTTATTTCCTGCTATGTGTATTGAAATAGAATAAATACTATTTCATTTCCAAAAACTCTGGAAATATTCAGAGGCACATTTAGGAATATTCTCAACTGCCTAAAAATGCTTCCAAGATTATTTGAGCACTTTAAAATATTTATAGCATTTAAAATGCCCAAATTCAAATACTTATGGTTTGTTCAAAAATCCAGAATGGCTCCATAAATTGCAAGATCATTTTTGGCAGAGGTTTTAGACAAGACCAAAAATGGTGGGCTTTTATGAAGGGCATTTTGGGTTCATTGAAATTCCAATTGTTGGAAATTAGCATTTTCAGGGGGGGGGTGTTGGGGTTGATTAGGCCCCATTTCAAGTTTAAAAGAAATTTAAACATGATGCACATGTTCATCCAATCCTAATGCATGACTAAAAGCAGGGATGTGACAACTCACCCCCACTCAAAAGAATCTCGTCCCGAGATTTAGGATCCTCCGGGAAGAAGGTGGGGTACTCGAGTCGAAGACGATCCTCCCTTTCCCAAGTGGCTTCTTTCTCGGAATGGTGTGACCATTGAACCTTGAGAAACTTGATATTATGGCGTCGAGTGGTACGCTCGGCTTGATCAAGGATATAAACAGGATATTCCCGATATGAGAGGTTATCTTGTAGATCAAGCGTTTCGTGGTCCACTCCACGGATAGGATCCGCGAAGCAACGCCTGAGTTGAGAAACGTGGAAGACATCGTGAACTCTGGAAAGATGCGAAGGTAGTTCCAATTGGTAGGCAACTTCTCCTCGTTTGGCAAGAATGCGAAAGGGTCCAATGTAACGAGGAGCCAATTTGCCTTTGATACCGAAACGATGGGTTCTCTTTAACGGAGTAACCCGAAGGTAAGCCTTCTCGCCGACTTCATAAATCATGAGCTTATGTTTACGATCATATTGGCTCTTTTGACGAGATTGGGCTGTTTTCAATTTCTCACGAATAACGTGAACCTGCTCTTCTGCTTCCTGAATCATATCTGGGCCAAAGAGTTGTCTTTCCCCGGTTTCTGACCAGTTAAGAGGCGTTCGACATTTTCGTCCATAGAGAACCTCGAAAGGAGCTTTGCCCAAGCTAGCTTGATAACTATTGTTATAAGCAAACTCCGTGAATGGAAGGTATTCCTCCCAACCCATTCCGAATGAGATGACAGAAGCTCAGAGCATATCTTCCAAAATTTGATTGACTCGCTCTACTTGACCACTTGATTGAGGATGGAAGGCGGTGCTAAAAGAGAGACGAGTTCCCATAGCATTTTGGAAACTTTCCCAAAATCGAGAGGTGAAGAGACTCCCACGGCCCGAGTTAATTTCCAATGGGATACCATGAAGAGATACTATTCGGGAGATGTATAAATCAGCTAGCTGGCTAGCGGTGATACTCTCACGAACAGGTAGAAAGTGGGCTACTTTGGAAAGACGGTCGATCACGACGAAGATGGCATTATTCCCTCTCTTGGTCCTGGGAAACCCAGTAATGAAATCCATACTGATATTATCCCATTTCCACTCAGGAATAGCCAAAGGTTGAAGGGTGCCAGCAGGCCGTTGATGCTCTGCTTTAACACGACGACAGACATCGCAGCTAGCAATGTATTGAGCAATTTCTCTCTTCATCCTAGTCCACCAAAACCTCTGGTGTAGGTCTTGATACATCTTAGTACTACCGGGATGAATGGTGAGAGGGGATTCATGAGCTTCCTTAAGGATCAGCTGCCTCAGGTTTCGTGCCTTGGGAACCACTAAGCGGTTTCCAAAGTATACGACACCCTGATCATCAACGGAGAAACAATTCGCGACTCCTTCCTTAATGTTTCTCTTAATACGGGAGATTCCCGGATCTACCTTCTGTGCCTTGATGATCTGATCCGTAAGGGTAGGTTTTGCCACCAGGGTGGATAGGAATCCTCGAGGAACAATGTGAAGATTAAGCTTACGAAATTCCTCATGGAGAAGTGGTTGACTTTGTTGTAACATCAGGTTGTTACAATAGGATTTACGACTTAGTGCATCAGCCATGACATTGGCTTTGCCCGGGGTGTAAGTTATTCCTAAGTCGTAATCCGAGATCAACTCGACCCAACGTCGTTGTCTGAGATTCAAATCCGGTTGGGTGAAGATATATTTCAAACTTTGGTGATCGGTGAAGATCTCGCAACGATTACCGAGAAGGTAATGTCGCCAAGTTTTGAGTGCATGGACTACAGCTGCAAGCTCTAGATCATGTGTGGGATAATTTTCCTCATGTGGGCGTAATTGCCGTGAAGCATCGGCAATTACCTGACGATCTTGCATGAGTATGCAACCTAGTCCTTGTCGCGAGGCGTCGCAATAGATAATAAAGTCCTTGGAGAAATCTGGTGGTACCAGTACGGGAGCAGATGTGAGGCGTCTTTTCAGTTCCTGAAAGCTGAACTCGCACTGTGGGGTCCACTCAAACTTTTTATCTTTCTTGAGGAGTTCAGTTCGAGGTTTAGCAACCTTGGAGAAATTCTCGACGAAGCGGCGGCAATAGCTCGCTAAGCCAAGGAAGCTCCAAACTTGCTTGACCGTCTCAGGTGGAGTCCAATCAAGGACGGCTTGAACTCGCTTGGGATTGACAGCAATACCCTTACCAGATATTACATGGCCTAAATAGGTCACTTCTGGCAACCAAAATTCACACTTGGAGAATTTGGCATAAAGGCGATGCTCTCGAAGTTTCGTCAACACCAGCCTTAGATGTTTGGCATGTTCCTCTTCATTCTTGGAGTAGATGAGTATGTCATCGAGGTAAACGACGACGAATTTATCCAAATACTCCATGAAGACCGAGTTCATTAACCAAGAGAAGGTGGCTGGGGCATTGGTTAAATCGAAGGACATAACGGTGTACTCGTATTGGCCATAACGAGTAATGAAGGCCGTTTTGGGAATGTCCCTGTTTCTGATTTTGATTTGATGGTAGCCCACCCTCAAATCCATCTTGGAAAAGACTGAGGATCCAGTGAGCTGATCATACAGATCGTTGATCCTGGGAAGCGGATACTTATTCTTGATAGTGACCAAGTTGACAGGTCGGTAATCTACAACCATCCGATCCGTTCCATCCTTCTTCTTGACGAAGAGGACGGGGCAAGCCCAAGGCGAGGAACTAGGACGGATGAAACCCTTTTTCAAGGACTCGTCGAGTTGGTTCTTAAGCTCGGCTAGTTCTAAGGGTGCCATCTTATAGGGTCTTCTAGAAATTGGAACGGTTCCTGGAACAAGGTCTATCACAAACTCGACATCCCTATTAGGTGGAACACCTGGCAGTTCTTCTGGAAAGACATCTGGTAAGTCCCAGACTATCGGAATATCTTCAAGGTCTGGAAGGGGGTTGGCATTTAGGGAGTAAAGCTGGCGCTTGGCCACTCGAGTTAAGACATTGACTGTCTTGCCCGATGGGTGAGTAAGTTGAACGGTTCTAGTGGCACAATCAATCTTAGCGTAATGAGCTGACATCCAGTCCATACCCAAGATGATGTTAATGTCCGAGGACTTGAGAGCTATTAAGGATGCAAGGAAGACAAGTCTATCAACAAGAATTTCGTTTCCATGGCTTACTCTAGAAGTTTGCCATTTGGAACCCGGAGTTTGAATTACCATGGAAGTGGGCATGTCACAGAATGTCGTGTTATGCAATCGAGCATAGTTCTCAGATATGAATGAATGAGATGCTCCAGTATCGAAAAGAACAGATGCCGGATGGCAATTAACAAGGAGCGTACCAAGGACGACGTTAGGATCCTCATGAGCCTCCTCGGCTGAGACATAGTTGACATGGCCACGTGTAGTGGTGACCGGCTTGGCGTAGAATGCCTTTCCCGCTGGCTTACCACGACCAACGGACTTTCCAGACTGATTGGGGTTGTTGTTCTGGGGACACTCTCGACTATAGTGACCCGGCTCTCCACACTTGAAACATGTCACAACATTGGGGCGTGGAGCAGCATTAGCAACGGGGCCACCATAGGGCTTGGACGGTGCAAACTGCTAGTTGGGACGAGGCGCCTTAAAGGATGGCCTCGGAATGAACCTGGGTGGCAGTGCTGTGCTTGGAATCCACGCCTGGTGTCGGTGGGAACGACACCTATGGGATCACAAGAATCTCTACTGTGGTTGGCGGGGCACGAGGTCGTGAGAAGAGCGGATCAGACAGATAGCACACGGTTCGTTTATCCAGGTTCGGGCCGCGAGGATGCGTAAAACCCTACTCCTGCTTTGGTGGATTGTATATCTGTGTTCTTGAGGTAGCTATGGGGCGTGAGGAGCTCCAAAAAGCCGAATCCTTCCTCTGGTCGCCTCGGGCCTCCTTTTATAGAAAAAGGGGTTGCCACAGTGGCACACAGGAGGTGGAAAGGGTACAGTGATGCGAGGTCATCCCTCGCATTATGTGACAAGGCGCATTTAATGCGTCTTGTTTAGGTGTCCTTGCTTTATCGGGGATGGGGGAGAAACATGTCTCATCCGTCGCCGCTCCTTCTTGTGTCGACACGCGCCCTGGCCAGTGACGCTTGCGATGCCACGTAGGTAGGCAGGCAGCTGAGGTGGCGCAGTGGTGGGTCTTCACGAAGATCTGCATGCCGCCACGCAGGTGTCCGCCCAGCTGGTTGGGTCGGCAGCTACATGCGAATGGCGGTGGAGGTTTAGTCGGCGTGGGCCTGATGGTGGCCCTGCGGGTGTCCTCGGTAAGGGCCTTGCCGGGGCGCCTGCTGTCATCCCCAACAAGGCGCTTGCCGGGGGCCTTGTGGTCTTCCTCGGCTGGGATCCCACCAAGGGTTGTCGTCTCCTTAGTGCGTATCTGATCTTGAATGTCTTCACAAAGATCTGCATGCCGCCACGGGGATGTCTCTCGAATCCTTGCCCTTTGGGGACAGTGGACTCAAGGGTGGTTTGCTCCGTAGGTGCGGGACGAGTCGCCGCGGCAAGGGTCTTGCCGGGGCTGCTAGAACTGTCTCCCGGCAAGGATCTTGCCGGGGGAGTCCGCTTCGTCCCCTTTGCTCTTCGTGGTCTTGGCCTTGGCGTTGTTCTAGTTCTCTTGAGCTTCGGTCTTACTCTGGCTCACCTCCCTTGCCTTGCTTGGTGTGGTGGTGCCCGTGGCTCAGACTGCCCGTGCACAGTTATAGGGGTACAAAAAGTGTACCCCACTTTTTGTACACCGACAGGAGCCCCCGGGCCTGGGCCACACATAAGCGCAACGCGTTGTTGGGCTTGGCCCAAAAACGGTGCGCGGGCAGGCGGGGCGATTTTTACCGCGGTAAGGTTCTGCGCGCGCCGCGCTTCCCATGACTCCCGCGCGTGGCGCGGCATGGGGAGGCACGTGTGACGTGGGCGGCATGCGTGGGGTTGGTTCCCGCAGGCATGCGTCACATCATAGTAAAGGGGCGGTTCGCGCCTTCCCTATAAACGGAGGGAGGCGTGGAGGCGCGGCCCATTTACTGAATGGGGCTGAGGCGCGGTCTTCAAGGCGTCCGCTCCCCACGATCACGGGGTGGGGAGTGGTCTTCTCACCCGTCCCCTCGGTTCTGCACGTCCGCCACGTGTCCCCATGCACCTGGGGTGGCAAATGGTGGAGGCGGGAAACTGGGTTGTTGCTGGTTGGGGCGGCGGGTCGGTCCTGGCTCCCTGCGCCTTTCGTATTTTGATTGTCCGAGCGGGGCGGCCGAGCCCCAACCTCGATCCTTTATAAAGAGCGGGAGGGGGGGATGGAGTCCCACATTCTTTCATCTTCTTCTTCCTTCAGCTTCTGCTCCTCCCTTCCATCCGTCATGGAGAGAGGGAATCCCGGTCCTTCAACAGTGGCGGCGAGGGTCGCCGCTCGACAACGCGTCCCTACTTCTCCTGCACCTGCGTGGCAGAGCCAACCGCGAGGGGAAGGGGGAGGGGGCGAGGCCGTGGGCGAGGCCGGGGCGCTCGGGGAAGAGGAGGACGGGGTGGCGCGCCGGCCTCGCCTCCGCCAGCAGCTTCTCCTCCAATAGAGGGGCATGTTGGGGATGAACCTTGTGAGTTCTTCGTCAGGCTACGCCGGCCGCCGCGCCATCGCCTTCGTCTCCCGACTCCATTTGCGTGGGAGATGGAGCTGGATCCGCCGGAATCGTTGCGGCTGCACATGAGGGGCTGCGGGATCAGTGGCACGCGGGTCTGCGTCGACTTCCCCGCCCCTCACGTGATGTATCTTTGTCGGGGATGGAAGACGTTTGCTCATATCCACCGCTTGACGGAGGGGCTCACTCTCCATTTTAAGCTGATGGAGGGTGGCCTTCTCTCCGTCAAGGTCTTTGGGTGCTTTGGGACCCGTGCAAGGTGCTGCGTGGAGATCTCTTCTGATAGTGAAGACTCCTCCTTGGGAGGGAGTGACGAGGAGGACAGCGGCAGCGACGATGAGGGTAATAGGCAGCAGGATGACGGGTCCGACTAGGTGTCGGGTGCCGCTCCGTGCGGCACCGACGACCCCATCATCCGTGTCGCCGGCTCCTTGAACTTCTCGGGGTTGTCTCCTTGGGCGGCTGGCGTTGGGAGGCTGCGGAAGAGGAAGAGGGCGGGCGGCAAGGCCTCAAGTCGGAGTACGCGGGCACTGACGCCTTCGACGCGTGCTGACGTCCTACCGCCTCGTCTTTGAGCTCTGCTTCCGGCGCCGCCATCACCATCCAGCCTTTGGACGGCCACCAAGATGTTCTCTTGGTGTCTTCTGCCACCCGTAGCTCGCCTAGGCGCTCCTTTTGTCCCTTTCGCCTCCTTGACCTGCCTCTTAAGGAGAGGGACAAGAAAGGGATTACGGGCACCTTATCTCTTTTTAGTTTGTAAGCCTTCAGGCCTTTGTTGAATTTAAAACTTGTAATCCCATCATTCATGTTTTACATTCCCTATGGACTGTACCTGAGTGGAATGTTTTTTTAATGAAAAAGGGATGCTTGCCGGGTCATTTGTTTGCGGGTGGAACCCACAACAAGGAGTAAATCCTTGATATCTTCAAGATAAACATTTCCTTGCCTGGCAACAGGCCTTGCCGTCTCCCCACTTTGCTCGACCTTCCTCACGCCTGTGGCGGAGGCAGGGATGAGGCGGGTTCAGGCTCCTTGTTTCATCCTTTCGCTGCCGCGACTACGACCAAACTTGGCCCCAGGAACGAGCCCTAGGGCCTAGAGTTATGGGAGCACGATAGCTTAGGGGAAAACGAGGTTTCACATACCTCAGTCCATAATGGAATGCATGATAAGGGATGAAGAACTTATCTGAAGCTGCAGTCCCCGGCAACCCTGGTTCGCCGTGGGTGAATCTTTGCTCTTGCAGCCCCCGGCAATACTGGCTTGCCGGGGGCTAGATGCTGGTCTGTTCCTCTTTTTTTTCCCCAAGTGGTTCGGCACGGATATCTGTGTGTCCTGTGAACCAAAGAAGACAAAAGAAAGACAAAGAGACGCACACTCGACCTCTAAGCTAGGGTTTAGTCACCGCTAAGCACTATCAACCCTAACCAAGGACGAGACTCGACCTAGCATGCATGCTATAACTTAGGGCACCAGCGCTTCATTTATTTATGGTCAGGGTCTGCGCCTGGCTTTGTACAGAGGGTTACATGCGTCATCGGCAAGGCTCATACAAAAGGTGGATTGTCGGGGGGCCCGACAAGCCGTGCCTCACGGGTAAAACTTGCGAAGATGCTCAATGTTCCAGGAGTTACTCACCGGAACGGCATCTTCGGTCTCCAGGCGGACTGCGCCGGGCCTGGTGACTCGTATTACCCGATAAGGGCCTTCCCACTTTGGCGTCAACTTGTTGGAATTCTTGGCCGATTGAACGCGCCGAAGAACAAGGTCGCCTTCCTCAAAGCTTCGGGCATGAACCTTGCGGCTATGGTAGCGGCGCAAGGCTTGCTGGTAGCGCGCTGCTCTCACAGCCGCCCGAAGACGATCTTCCTCAAGGAGCGTTGCATCATCTTTCCGCAATTGCTCTTGCTCAAGCTCGTCATAAGCGAGTACTCGAGGTGACCCATATATGAGTTCCGTGGGGAGAACTGCTTTTGCCCCGTATACCAGGGCAAAGGGTGTCTGGCCGGTGGCTCGATTTGGTGTCGTTCTGATTGACCAAAGAACCACCGGCAATTCATCAATCCAGCGCCTTCCACTCTTGTGCAGTCTGTCAAAGGTCTTTGTCCTCAGGCCTCGTAGTACTTCAGCATTTGCCCTCTCAGCTTGACCATTGC
Organism: Triticum urartu; assembly: GCF_003073215.2. Lineage (NCBI taxonomy): Eukaryota > Viridiplantae > Streptophyta > Magnoliopsida > Poales > Poaceae > Triticum > Triticum urartu. The sequence goes on along the minus strand of NC_053026.1, from coordinate 53,186,815 downwards.
TTCGTGGGTGAGCAACAGAAGCGAAACAGACCTTGCTGCCGAGGTCTTCAATATATTGCATGAAGGTGTGGCTTGTGAACTGCGTGCCATTGTCGGTGATAACCCTATTGGGTACACCAAAACGGAACACCAGTCCTTTGAAGAACTTGACGGCTGACTGTGCTGTGACCTTCCTCACTACTTCCACTTCTGGCCACTTTGTGAACTTGTCGATTGCAACGTACAAGTACTCAAAGCCCCCGACAGCGCGGGGGAAAGGGCCCAGTATGTCGAGCCCCCAGACCGAGAAAGGCCAGGAGAGAGGAATGGTTTGAAGGGCTTGAGCTGGTTGATGAAGCTTCTTTGAATGGAACTGACACGCTTCACACCTGGTGACTAGTGTCGTCGCATCCTGGAGGGCGGTGGGCCAGAAGAAGCCTTGCCGAAACGCTTTGCCGGCAAGGGCCCTTGACCCGATGTGGGATCCACATATGCCTCCATGTATCTCTGCCAACAGCCCCAGTCCTTCCTCTCAAGGGATACACTTCAATTTCACTCCGTTCGGCCTCTTTCTATACAGGACGTCATCGACGAACTGGTACATAGTAGAGCGACGGGCTACCTTTTCCGCTTCTTCCTGCTCCTCAGGAAGTTCCCCTGTTTGGAGGAATCAGATGGTATGTTGTGCCCACGCTGGAGCCTGGGGCTCGACGGCGAGGACTAAAGGCATTTCCTCAGCTATCGGAGTGGTTGTCTCCATGGCAAGAGCTTGATGCTCTGTTGGAGCTAGTCGTCCCGTGGCGGGCTCAGTGTCTCCGGCAACATCCTTGTCGGCGGCTCCAGGGAGCTCGGCGGGAAAGTACTTGCCGGGCCCTGATTTTCTCCTCTTGTTCTGCTCTGTTGATGGATCAACTGATGGCTGAGTTAGCCGAAGCACAAAGGTACCTGGTTCCACAGGTAGCTTGAGGGCAGCGCGTTTTGACAGGTAATCGGTGATATTATTCTCCCCTCAGGGAACGTATTTTGCCTGTATACCGTCAAAACGCTCTTCCAGCTTTCTCACTTCATCGACGTAGGCCTTCATCAACGGGCTCTGGTAATCCTTGTTGACTTGCTTGATGACAAGTTGCGAGTCGCCTCTGACGACGACATTCTTGATTCCGAGGTCCGCAGCGATCCTAAGACCGGCAAGCAGCCTTTCGTACTCAGCCGTATTGTTTGTTGACACCTCCCTGGGGAAGTGCATCTGGATCACGTACTTGAGGTGCTCTCTAGTGGGCGCGACAAGCAGTACGCCAGCCCCGGCGCCCTGTAAGGAGAAAGCTCCATCAAAGTACATGATCTAGTCGCAACTTGCCTCCTTGCCGGGGAGAGCAGTCTCTTGGGTTTCTTCGTCAGGCATCGCGGTCCATTCTGCAACGAACTCCGCCAGGACTCGGCTTTGAATCGTCGAGGTACTCTCAAACTTGAGACCAAAGCTGGACAGTTCCAGTGCCCACTCCACGATCCTTCCCGTTGTGTCTGGATTGTGCAATATCCGTTGCAGAGGGAGGCGAGTGACGACAGTGATTTCGTGCGCCTGGAAGTAGTGACGCAGCTTCCTCGAGGCCATAAGAAGGCCGAAGAGCAGTTTCTGCACCGCGGAGTACCTCGATCTAGCCCCCTACAGGAGGGAACTAACAAAGTAGACCGGGTGCTGCATCATTTTCTTCTTCAGCGACACTTCAATTGGTTGCGTCATCTCGGCATCGGTGGCATCGAGCTCCGTCGCTGCTATTACCTCATCATCAATTTCTCTTTGTGCCACTAGTGCGGCGCTGACCACCTGGTTCGTTGCTGCCATGTACAACAGTAACAATTCCTGTGGCCTAGGCGCAACTAGTATCAGCGTGGAGGAGAGGTACCTCTTCAAATCTTGCAATGCTGCTTCGGCTTCTGGTGTCCACTCCATCGGGCCCGCCTTTTTCAAAATCTTGAAAAAGGGAAGGGCGCGCTCGGCGGACTTGGAAATGAACCTGCTCATGGCGGCAACGCAACCAACAAGCCGACGGACATCCTTGACTCGCTTGGGCGCTTCAATCTGCTCTATAGCTTTGATCTTGTCCGGATTGGCCTCTATCCCACGCTGTGACACAAAGAACCCTAGAAGCTTGCCAGATGGGACGCCGAAGACGCACTTCTCAGGGTTCAGCTTGAGATTGATCTTGCGTAGGTTTGCAAATGTTTCTTGTGAATCTGATATGAGGGTTGTCTTGTTCTTGGTTTTGACCACTATATCATGCATATAAGCTTCCATATTTCTATGGAGCTGGGGTTCAAACCAATCTGGACCGCCCTTGCAAACGTTGAACTAGCACTCTTCAACCCGAAAGGCATCCGTATAAAGCAATACGTACCACATGGGGTGATGAATGCCGTTTTCTCTTCATCTTCCCTTGTCATGAAGATCTGGTGGTAGCCGGAGTAGGCATCGAGGAATGACAACAGATCACACCCAGCTGTGGAGTCAACAATCTAGTCGATGCGCGGCAACGGGAAGGGGACTTTGGGACAAGCCTTATTAATATCTGTGTAATCAATACACAGCCTCCACTTCCCATTTGCCTTGCGCACTACCACCGGATTGGCCAACCACATTGGATGGAGCACTCCTCTTAACAAACCCGCTGCTTCCAGTTTCCGGATCTCCTCTGTGATGAACTCTTATCGTTCCAAAGCTTGCTTTCTGACCTTCTGCTTGACGGGCCACGCATGAGGACAGACAGCAAGGTGGTGCTCAATCACCTCCCTGGGAACGCCGGGGATGTCGGATGCTTGCCATGCAAACACATCGACATTCGCCCGCAGGAAGGTGACGAGCGTGTCTTCCTATTTGTCATCAAGGGTGGAGCTTATGGTAAAAGCTCCTCCCGTGCCATCCTCCTTGACAGAAACCTTCTTGATTCCCGGCAGTGTGGCCTTGGACTTCTTGTTTTTGTCGGCGGAGCTCTCTGGCACGTCCTCGACGGGAGCGCTACACTCTGAAGAGGTGCGCTTGCCGGAGTGGGTGCCTGAGGTCTCACCGGTCTTCTTCTTTCACCTTCCCGGGGCTCCAGCGGCAGGAGCAAGCGCCTTAGCAGTGGCGGCTGCTGCAACTGCTTGTTGGTAGAGTTGGTCAGCGCAAATTAGCGCATCCTTCTTGTCTGATGGGACAGTGATGATCGTCACAGGCCCCGGCATCTTCAGGGTGTTGTAGGCGTAATGCGACGCCGCCATGAACTTGGCCAGCGCTGGGCGGCCAAGGATCCCGTTGTAAGGTAAGGGGATCTTGGCAACGTCGAACACAATCCTTTCTGTCCTGTAGTTCAGATCACTCCCAAAAGTCACGGGCAACGTGACCTTTCCCTTTGGTTGACTTCTTCCCGGGTTGACCCCCTGAAACGTGCCCGTCTCTTCGAGGTCTTCATCAGGAATCTGCAATTTCTCGATCACGGCAGGCGAGATTAAGTTCAGACCGGCCCCGCCATCGACTAGCATCTTTGTCACCTTGAGGTTGCGTATTGTTGGTGAAACCAACAATGGCAAGTACCCGACTGCAGTAGTGCGATCAGGGTGATCCTCAGTGTCAAAAATGATAGGTGTGCTGGACCACTTCAATGGCCTTCGGGCATCAAACGACGGTTTCGCCGCTGTAATCTCACGCGCCCACTATTTAAGCTGGCGGTGAGAGGTATGCAGCGAGGCGCCGCCATCGACGCACATGGCCTCTGTAGCTTTCTGAAATTCTTGGTCACCAGACTCATCGTCCTCTTCGTGATCATCGTCTTCTGGCTTTTTGTCATGGCCCCGGGCGGGCCTCTCCTGCTGTTTATCTTTGCCGCGACGGCCCGCCTGGCCGTTACGCTTCTTGCCGGACCCCTCAGCACCGTCCTGGCCTTTCTCCTTGTCCCGCCTCTCATATTCAGCCCTCTGCCTCTCAGCAAGGAGCTCAACCTGTCGGCAGTTCTGGAGATCATGGCCTTTGGTGCGATGGATCTTGCAATATTGCTTGTCGGAGTTTCCTGGCTTCTCGGGAGCCGCCAAGGCCCGGCAGGCGACACATCCGGCAATTTCCTTGCCAGGGTCATCTGCCTTGGTTTTCTTGGCGGAGCCGGCGTCGTCAGATCCCTTGACGGCAAGCACAACCTTACCTTTGCGCTTCCTGTTGCGGCGCCGACCTTTCTTCGCCGGGGCGGCAGTATCCTCATCTGAGGAGTCGGTTTCCACACCAGCATCTTCGCCGGGGTACTTCCTTCCCTCTTCAGCTCGGGCACATCTGTCAGCAAGAACATAGAGTTCTGCCACATCTTTCACCTTGTTCATTGCCAGTTCTTCGCGCATCTTGCGGTTACACACGTTCTGATGGAACGCGCTGATGATGGCGGCAGGGTGAACATCAGGGATATTGTACTGTACCCGGCTGAACCTCTGTATATACTTGCGCAGACTCTCGCCTCCCTTCTGGGGAATGAAATGCAGGTCGCTTGCTTGGCCATGGGCTTGGTGAACTCCAGTAAAGGCGCCCACAAACTCATGGCACAAATCCGACCAGGAGGAAATAGAGTCTACCGGCAAGTGCATCAACCACGACATGGCGTTGGGTTTAAGAGCCAATGGAAAGTAATTCGCAAGCACCTTATCGTCGCGGGCTCCGGCGGCTTGCATCGCGATGGTGTAGATGCTGAGGAACTCAGACGGGTGAGTCTTGCCGTTGTACTTTTCGCCAACGTCAGGTTTGAAGGTGCGGTGAGTGGGCCACTGGAACTGCCGCAACTCACGGGTAAAAGCCGGACAGCCTACCTCGTAAGGTAGGCCTCCAGGGCTCTCCGGGGCCGGGTGGTTCACAGCAGGCCCTGCTCGCCTGTCTGACTGGTGGCGCGCTCCGCGCCGACGCTCAATAGTGGTTTGAGCATCTTCATGGGCTCGTTCCCGAAGAACTTGGCGCTGGTCACAGTGGGTCCGCAGGTCAGACGATGCTATGGAGATGTCGTCGCCCGCAACGTCGCGACAAGCCGGCGTCCGCGGTACTGGATGGGGAAGAGGTGAATGCACCGTGGTCGTGGCACCGCCGACTTTTCCGCCACTGGTCCGCGGGACTCCATCGGAGCGTCGACCCGGGGGACTCACCGGACTTGGTTCATCTTTGTTGGCCACCGCAAAAAGGCTTCGGATAGTGGCTCTCCATTCGTCGAGTTTCCCCGTAGTGGGAGGAAAATCGAGGAGCAACTGCGCGCGCGCCAGGGCCTCTACTGGCGTCGGTGGCAGCGAAACCTGCACAGATCGCGACGCGCTTCGACTTCAAACCATGTCAGAAGGAGCTCTATCACGACCCCGCGGTCGCATGCCGTTTTCACCAGCGCCTCGGCGAGTGGGCAGGTCTTCTACGTCCCGGGAGTGGCGCTCGGGGCTCTTCCCGTGGCGACACCCGGGATCTTCGGCGTGATTACGCCGTTCATCGCGCGCTGTTGGCGCCGGCGTGGGAGTCTTGGAGGCCCTTGCGTCGCCTTCGGGCGGGGCGGCGATGACCCTAGAAGGCTCCGCTCCACCCGCGAAGGGCTTGGCTCCGCCTTTGAATTTGGCGACGTGTGGCCCATTACCAGGCGCACAAACATCGCCGCCTCCCAAACTCCGGCTGTTGGGATGGTGTTGGTGTTCGCGAGCAGTGCCCCGGGTCCTTTATACGACCGGTCCGCTGCTCGCCCGTGTCGGGACGGGCTGTCTGGCTTCCGACTGGCCAACCACCACCGTCGTCTTCTTCTTGGGCGCCATGATGATGAAGAAGTGTCGAACTAACTGCTAAAGCCGATTCTCACAACTGCGCCCCCTACCTGGCGTGCCAGAGATGTCGGTGGGAACGACACCTATGGGATCACAAGAATCCCTACTGTGGTTGGCGGGGCGCGGGGTCGTGAGAAGAGCGGATCAAACATATAGCACACGGTTCGTTTATCTAGGTTCGGGCCGCGAGGATGCGTAAAACCCTACTCCTGCTTTGGTGGATTGTATATCTGTGTTCTTGAGCTAGCTATGGGGCGTGAGGAGCTCCAAAAAGCCGAATCCTTCCTCTGGTCGCCTCGGGCCTCCTTTTATAGAAAAAGGGGTTGCCACAGTGGCACACAGGAGGTGGAAAGGGTACAGTGATGCGAGGTTATCCCTCACATTACATGACAAGGCGCATTTAATGCGTCTTGCTTAGGTGTCCTTGATTTATCGGGGACGGGGGAGAAACCTGTCTCGTCCGTCGCCGCTCCTTCTTGTGTCGACCTGCGCCCTGGCCAGCGACGCCTGTGATGCCACGTAGGTAGGCAGGCAGCTGAGGTGGCGCAGTGGTGGGTCTTCATGAAGATCTGCATGCCGCCATGCAGGTGCCTGCCCAGCTGGTTGGGTCGGCAGCTGCATGCGAATGGCGGTGGAGGTTTAGTCGGTGTGGGCCTGATGGTGGCCCTGCGGGTGTCCTCGGTAAGGGCCTTGCTGGGCCCCAGCAAGGGTCTTGCCGGGGCGCCTGCTGTCATCCCCGGCAAGGCGCTTGCCAGGGGACTTGTGGTCTTCCTCGGCTAGGATCCCGCCAAGGTTTGTCGTCTCCTTAGTGCGTATCTGATCTTGAATGTCTTCACAAAGATCTGCATGCCGCCACAGGGATGTCTCCCGAATCCTTGCCCTTTGGGGGCAGTGGACTCAAGGGTGGTTTGCTCCATAGGCGCGGGACGAGTCACCGCGGCAAGGGTCTTGCCGGGGCTACTAGAACTGTCTCCCGGCAAGGATCTTGCCGGGGGAGGCCGCTTCGTCCCCTTTGCTCTTCGTGGTCTTGGCCTTGGCGTTGTTCTAGTTCTCTTGAGCTTCGGTCATACTCTGGCTCACCTCCCTTGCCTTGCTTGGTGTGGTGGTGCCCGTGGCTCAGACTGCCCGTGCACAGTTATAGGGGTACAAAAAGTGTACCCCTCTTTTTGTACACCAACACCCGGCGCTTCTGAGATCCAGAGCCGGATGAAGAGCCAAAATCACGGGAGTGCTTGTGTGAAGCGTCATAATCAGACTGGCCTGTCTCAGCACTAATGGCTTTATTGACCAAGTTCTGAAAGGAGGTGCACTCGTGCAGACGAAGAACTCGGCGAAGCTCAGGGAAGTCCCTTGCGGAACCTTGCCTGCTTCTTAGTGTCGGTAGATACTTCTTCAGGATCATATCGTGCCAGATTCCCAAATTCACGGCTATATGCATCCACAGTCAGTCTTCCTTGGGTGAAATTGCAGAACTCTTCCCTCTTGCGATCTATGAGACCTTCCGGGATGTGATGCTCACGGAAAGCCTCACTGAATTCAGCCCAAGTAGTGATTTGGACGACTAGGCGCATAGCTTCAAAATTTTCCCAGCAAAGACTAGCAGGGCCTTCGAGGTGATAGGCAGCATAAGTAACCTTATCAGCTTCGGCTACGTTGGCAGAACGTAGCTTGTGGGTGATGCTGCGAAGCCAGTCATCCGCGTCGAGGGGCTCGACGGAATGGTTAAACTTTGGTGGGTACAACTTGATGAAGTCATTGATTGACACCAAGTCATTTCGCTGATGGCGTGCAGTGTTCTGCTCAATCCGCTCCAGCAAGCAGTTAGTCTCACGCTTGTTTCTTTCCGCCTCCAGCATCACTTCGGCCAGAGAAGGCGGGTGAGGCAGATTTTCACCCCTAACTGCATTGGCTTCCCCCTGCTCTGGGGCAGCAGGGTTACTGCGGGTGTTGACCATCCTAGGAGAAAACAAGGCAACGGTTTAGATAAGGATGGCACAACTTAGCAAGTAAGTGCATAATGTAATGGATAACACGGAATGCAGAGATGTTCATCCGTATGTCATGGTAATATAGAACTTCCATATATATATACCAACGGTCATACACACCATACATAGTTTAGTACAAGCCCAGGCTACAGTACAACTATGATGAAAGACGTTACATCTCATCGGAGGCATTCCAACTCCTATACATTATTTTTCTACACCTCCAGAATTGATTACACACTAAGTCATATTCCACAAGTCACGCAGGACATTGAAGATACAACTATTACAATACTAGTGATACTACTACTAACTCAAACAGCTCCGTAGTAGTCCTCATAGAAGTCACCTCCATAGCCTGGAAGTTCAACGTGATCATCCGGGAACAGACGGTCCTGAGGAGCTTGTGGACCAAAGGGGCTAGGATGAGGTCTTGGACCAACAAACGGTGGCCTGCAGGGACCACGGGGTGGGGTGATGCCTCCCACATCACGCCAATCCACCATGTCTGGCAGAGCAGATCTCACAGGATACAGATCCCTCGTATCCATACATCCAGCTTGCACAGCAGGTGCAAACCGAGTCAAAGTGGCCCAATGATCAGCACGGGTGTTGAAAAGCTCCAGTCTCAAGGCCCGATTCTCTCAGTCCTTATCCTTGAGCATCTCGGCAGTGGTGCGAGTTAGTGAGTCCTCACGTGTGGAGTCAGCATAGATATCCTGGAGATACCCTTGCGCTCCCGGGAGTGAAGCTGGCATATAACAGAAGTCGGTGTTCCGAAGCAGGTCAGTCCGGACTCGCATGATGGTCATCATGGAATAGGCAGCATCCTGCACAGCCATCTCAACAGTAACCCTGAGTCCATAGGAATAGTGGAGGGGCTCGGTAGATCCAGGATAAGAAGGAAATATCCTGATGGTGCAGAAATATTGGCTTTGATTAAAGTCTTGGAATTGCTCTTCGACAGTGTATTCGGGATACCAACGCTAACCCGTCTCGATCATTACCCGGACTAACATAGAAGTATGTCCTAGCACATCGAGGCACCGGGTCAGGCGAACCACTTGGTTTTGAGCACGAGTGGCCATCTAAAAGCACAACCACAATGCAAAGACATTAGAATTTCTAGGGAAAATTGGACAGCATAACAGCTGTAAATGCTCAGAAAAAGATTTGAGACATCCACAACAGTTTGCAACACCACTCAACAACATCATATCAAGGTTCTGATTCAACTGGCAACATACTAAAAGTAGTAGAAACTGTACTGAGGCTTGTAACAACAATCCTATAAGCTACTACGGATTAGTAACACGTGAACCTGATAGAAGAAGAGAGCCTAGTCCTTAACCCACGTTGAATGAGAAGAGAATGACTTAGATCAGAGGGCATAAGGTAAAGGAGTAAAAGAGCCTTATGTTCCCTCCCACAATCAATTCCCCTACATATAGCTAAATCATTTCTAGACTCGACATCGACCAGTTTGGCTCAACGAACCTACAGGCAGTCCAGCTCTGATGCCAACGCTGTCAGGACCCCGATTCCAAGTCACATCGATCTAGCCGGTAACACTTCATATCACATTGCGGCCTCCCGCACGGTATCCCCACGGGTGTTGCCTTACCATGGCCCGGGACCGTTTGCGCCTTTTGGCTCACGTATATGATAGTGTCGCTAGCATCCATATGATAGGGAACCCGGGCCGACATAGCTAGTCGTGAACCCAAAGCGGCACAGACCTATGGAGACAGGCATACGTGAATCACATCAAGCATGTCGGTCATCAGTGTATGAATCCGGGCTGTAGCACTGGGCTAACAGGACTTCGGGGACCCCGGGCTGTAGCAGGCTAGGCAGGACTCCGGATATCACCGCGTGACATTTCCCCGAAGGGACAGACATAGGAACGAAGTGAAACACATGCCGACCAGTCAAGTGTCCTGAGCAGTAGTGCTGGGCTAGCAGGACTCCAGTGAACCGGGCTGTAGCGGACTACTATGGCTCGAGGAACACTAGACTACATTTCCCCATAAGAAAGGCTGCCAAGGATAAACAACTAGATTGTCGGATCCCACACATACCAAGCATTCCAATCATACACACAATATGCTCGATATGTGTAAATACAACATGGCATCACAACAAAACTCTACAACTCAAGTACTTTATTTAAAGGCTCCAGAGAGCCATACATAACATGTTAATATAGGTAGGGGTCACATGACCCGACACTCAAGTCATACAAGCATACAAGCACATGCGGAAGCAAATAGTCTGGGTACAGACACTAGAAAGAAAGAAGGCTTCTCGAAGCCTGTCTATCTACATAGGGCCCTCCATGGCCAGGATCACCACCTGGGTGGCAAGTCACTCATCGACGTCGAGATCTACATAAAACCCATCGGAGGGGCGGTGTTGTCATCTTAAAACAGTAATTAAACAAACATGAGTACAAAGGTACTCAGCAAGTCTTACATCAGAACCTACTATACATGCTCATTCTCAAGAAGGTGGTGGAGTTATTGTAGCAAGCCAGCTTTGACTCTTGGCTAAGCTATCCTATGAGACTCCACTAGTAAAATAGTTTTCGCACATGAGTCCGCTAATCACCAGCACAATACTCCACTGGGGACCTCCCTCGTCATCCTACGAGAGAGCCATCCTCGGTACTCACACTTATCTTGAGTCTTTTAGTAGTATCCATTAACTTGTCTATGAACTGTATAGGCAACCAAGTAGTCCTTTACTGCGGATGTGGCTATTCGAATAGAAGATGTTAACCCTGCAGGGGTGTACTTCTTCATACATGCTCTAACCACTTATCGCCGTTTACACGACATGTACTCGGCAACCTTCAAGCGGAAGCCCAACGAGGGTGTCCGCCACGGCCTACCTAAACACTCAAGTCTCTAGTCCAGGTTTATCGCCTATCCAGGTTCCATCCGCAGGGAGTCCGGCCAAGGTTTCCACATACGGCCCCGAACGATGTGAACAGGGTTCCCGAGACACCAAACGGGTGACTCGGTACACCGTGCCACGGTGTATCTACCGCAACATAGCCCACCCCTAGGGTCAGCGCTATGCACATCCGCCAACACATAACCTACAAACACCAGAAACTAATTGCAACTCCTGGACAGAGTACTAGAGTGATTAAGAAGCCGAGAGGGTCCATTGGTTTCGGGCCCAATGTATGGTAGTAACTGAATCTTAAATCACACATACAAATCTCAGTTCTTAGGGACGGCCTCAATGAAACAACCCACCATGTACTCCTACATGGCCTCTCATCGATACCTTTACCAAAACATGTTCAACACATCCCTCACATTACCGACATAATCATTTCACTCTAGCCCATCACCCAGATGAACCAGACCTGACACAACTCTAAGCATAGCAGGCATAGCAAGGTAGGAAACACAAACATGGCTCAATCAACTCCTACACATGCTAGTGGGTTGATTTTCTATGATAGGTCATGCAGAGGATAAGGGTTCAACTACCGTAGCACACAGCAGTTTGAAACGATGTTGTCTTAATGCAGTAAATGAGAGCAGAGGCAAGAACATGGGATTGTATCGATATGATCAATGGGGCTGCTTGCCTGATGGAGTGGTAGTAGGGTACTGCCCTTCAGTTGGATACTCGGAGATATCCTCGGAGGCAGAACCTACCACGAGGGACACACAGAACATAATCAACACATGACAATATGCAACAATATGGTGCATGCTATGACATGGAAAAATGATGTGTCCTGCCTAATGCAATGTGAAACAAGTTGAAATGGGTCCATTTGAACCAAAGATTCAAATGGAAGTTAAAGTTCTTATGCATAATAAGTGTGTTAGCTTGTTTCACCTAAACAGCAAGGTTAAAGTGGTTTGTCATGCATGAAACCATTACATATGGATAGATTGAATTTTTCTAATTATTTTTCATATATAATTTGTTTGATTTGGAGCTATGGTTGATTTTCTATGATTTTTAGAAGTTTTGGCTATTTCCTGGAATTTCCTATATAAAAATAAATCCAGAAAATGAATAACTGCGTCAGCACTGCGTCACTGTGACATCAGCGAGTCAAAGGCGCCAGGGCTAGTCAAACCTGACTGGTGGGCCCTGTCTGTCAGTGTCTCAGCTAACTAACAGAGTTAAGTTAGTACTAATTAACTGTCAGTGGGGCCTGGGCCCACATGTCAGTGACCTAAACTAACTAAAATTAGTTAATACTAATCCTAAACTAATTAACAGGTGGGCCCCACCTGTCATAGGCTCAGGGGGAAGTCAATTTGGGCCCACACGTCAGTCCACGGGTCAAAACGTGGTCAACTCGCCGGCGTCTTGACGCTGACGACGACAGACGCGGCGGAGGGGCTCGGGTTTGCATCTCCGGTGACCAAACAGGCGGCCGAGACCATCTACGGGGAGATGGAAGCGAGCCGCGTTGTTTGGTGGTGGAAGTGGAGCTCGGGGAGGCCGGGAACAACGCCGGCGACGACCTTGGCGGTCGCCGGAGCTCGGGTGAGCTCGGGCTCGTTGCTGCAATGGCCTAGGCGGGGCGGCGCTAGCATCTACGGCTCCTACGCGATGCGGGGAGTGTGTTGGACACAAGCCCAGGACCATATGGTCACTGGAGCATGACCGGTGACGACGCGTGCGGGTGAGCTTCGTGCAGTCGATGCAGGGGACGACAGCGAGAACGGAGAGGATGGGAATGTAGCTGAGCTCACAGTGGTTGCGACGATCTAAACGGCGAGGTCGGGGACGAGCTAGAGCAGTGGTGACGGCGAAAGGGATCTCCGGTGGCGATCAGCGAAGACGAGGACAAGGCGGTAACTCCAGGGCGAGCGAGCGCTCGGGGCTCGGTCTGCTCGATGGAGAGGAGGGTGGCAAAGCTCCTGGACATGGTGGCATGGCATGGAGATGACGGAGAGCACGACTATGGCGACGGTGTGGCTACGGCAACGTCGGCCATCGTGGGAGAGAGCAAGGGAGAGAGGCAGGGGCGCGTGTGAGGTGTCCACGGGGTCGGGGCGGTGCCGCAGAGGCTCTTCGAGGCGTCGCGCTGGCGCGGGCGACGGCAGGCAGGTAGAGAGGTGGCGTGGCGAGCTCCTGTGCTCGCCGTTGAGCACCTGCTCGCCTCGCTGGCTAGGCGAAGCAGCTGCGTGGAGCGGCTGCTGGGCCAGCTAGGTGGGCCGGCTGGTGGGCTTCCAGGTAAGCTCTAACTCTCTCTCTCTTTTCTGTTTTGCTTTTATTTATTTCCTACTATGTGTATTGAAATAGAATAGATACTATTTCATTTCCAAAAACTCTGGAAATATTCAGAGGCACATTTGGGAATATTCTCAACTGCCTAAAAATGCTTCCAAGATTACTTGAGCACTTTAAAATATTTATAGCATTTAAAATGCCCAAATTCAAATACTTATGGCTTGTTCAAAAATCCAGAATGGCTCCATAAATTGCAAGACCATTTTTGGCAGAGGTTTTAGACAAGACCAAAAATGGTGGGCTTTTATGAAGGGCATTTTGGGTTCATTGAAATTCCAATTGTTGGAAATTAGCATTTTCAGGGGGGGGTGTTGGGGTTGATTAGGCCCCATTTCAAGTTTAAAAGAAATTTAAACATGATGCACATGTTCATCCAATCCTAATGCATGACTAAAAGCAGGGATGTGACAAATTGATAACAAAATGAAAACGACAATTCAATTGTTTGTGCAGGTGTACAACATGGATTAAGGAAAATGTGGAATATGACACGTTCACATGCATTTTGGCAACAAGTGCACTTTTGGAGGGGGAAAACAGGTAGCCCCCGTGCCTCCCACGATTTTTGTTCCATGTATTTCGCCACAAATATTGGAGGAAAAAATAAAAATGTATTTTCCCCTCAAAAAACGACTTGGGAACAAAATTTAAAGTAACCATATTTAGCTACTCCGTGGAGGTTGTCCCCCGTGGGGAGATTCGATCTACCTCTCCTTGATTTTAGGGTGAGTTCAACGTGAACGTGATGGTGAGAGGCTGAAGAAGGAGTTTTGTGTGTTTATAACAACCTTTGTTTTAGAACTGTATAATAATAAATGAAAGAGAATATGTGAAAAACAAAAAAGAAAAAGGATATGCGTACATGATGGGCCAGCCCAACCATCTATAGGGACGTGTGGTCCAGCACGCGGGTGAGGTTCGCCTGGGATAGCCCAACAAAAATTGGCCCAACGCTGAGATGCACCGGGCGCAACTGACGGGTGGTGGGAGTTTAGTCCCACCTCGCCAAGAGAGACGCGCACGCACCTACTTACATACGCGGCTGAGACACCAATTGCATGAGCCTCTCTCACTGAAACAACAAGTTCCCTATCCACTTCTATGTATGCCCTATGGGGCCTACTAGCAGGAGAAATCAGCGTCTCACGGGCTTGCATCCTGGCCCATATGGTTGTCGGGTTTCTAGTCGTATGCAGGCCGTGGGGTTTGATATCTCTTGTTAGTTGGAGGGCGTTTTCTTTTCCAAATCACCCATTTTTTTCAACACAGTCACATCCATGTAATAAACATGATTATCAAAGAAAATTCAGCAATAATGAAGTTTACACTTTCTCCTTAGGGTAAAGTCAGAGGTATGTACCTGAGTTTCACTGAGCCACTTTAAATTATATAAAATTCTAAAAAATGGAAAACTTTCAAATTCCGTCTATGTTTATGGAAAGATCATGTGTACAAAATTTCAGGTGATTTGGATGTGGTTGAAAAAACCACCTTGTTAGAACAACTCGCTTAAGTGAGAGCAAACAGTCCGTTTGTAATGAAGTGATTTTTTTGACCATCTCCAAAATAACCCCAAATTTGTTGTACATGATGCCATAAATGTAACAAACAGGATATCCAAAAATAAAACTCAAATTTTTTAGGTTTACACTGTCCCCTTATGAAAAATTTCGTGGTAAGGCAAGTGAGGTAGCTCATGACCATAGCCATGGCATCCATTGTTCAAATGGCCTCAAACCGTTCCTGTAGGATCGAAAGTATGTCTAGAGGGGGGTGATTAGACTACTTGACCAAATAAAAACTTAACCTTTTCCCAATTTTAGTTCTTGGCAGATTTTAGCTATTGTAGGACAAGTCAAGCAATCATCACACAATTCAAGCAAGCATGCAAAGAGTATATTGGCAGCGGAAAGTAAAGCATGCAACTTGCAAGAATGTAAAGGGAAGGGTTTGGAGAATTCAAACGCAATTGGAGACACGGATGTTTTTCCCGTGGTTCGGATAGGTGGTGCTATCCTACATCCACGTTGATGGAGACTTCAACCCACAAAGGGTAACGGTTGCGCGAGTCCACACAAGGCTCCACCCACGAAGGGTAACGGTTGCGCGAGTCCACACAGGGCTCCACCCATGAGGGGTCCACGAAGAAGCAACCACCCACAAAGGGTCCACGAAGAAGCAACCTTGTCTATCCCACCATGGCCATCGCCCACACAGGACTTGCCTCACTAGCGGTAGATCTTCATGAAGTAGGCGATCTCCTTGCCCTTACAAACTCCTTGGTTCAACTCCACAATCTTGTCGGAGGCTCCCAAGTGACACCTAGCCAATCTAGGAGACACCACTCTCCAAGAAGTAACAAATGGTGTGTAGGTAATGAACTCCTTGCTCTTGTGCTTCAAATGATAGTCTCCCCAACACTCAACTCTCTCTCATAGGATTTGGATTTTGTGGAAAGAAGATTTGAGTGGAAAGCAACTTGGGAAGGCTAGAGATCAAGATTCATATGGTAGGAATGGAATATCTTGGTCTCAACACATGAGTAGGTGGTTCTCTCTCAGAACATATGAGTTGGAATTGTGTATGTGTTCTGATGGCTCTCTTCACGAATGAAGAGGAGGTGGAGGGGTATATATAGCCTCCACAAAAAATCCAACCGTTACACAAAGTTTTCCAATCTCGATGGGACCGAATCAACAAACTCGGTCGGACCGAAAATGTAAACCTAGTGACCGTTAGAGATTTTCGGTGGGACTGACATGCAACTCGGTAGGACCGATATGGTTAGGGTTTGGGCATAACATAATCTCGGTGAGACCGATTACACAAACTCGGTGAGTCCGAATTTGGTAATTAGCTAACCAAAGAGTTGGTCAGGCAAACTCGGTGGGACCGATTTGCTCTTTCAGTGAGACCGAAAAGTTACGAAAGGGAAACACTGAATTTACATTGCAATCTCGGTGGGACCGATTCGCTCTTTCGGTGAGACCGAAAAGTTACGAAAGGGAAACAGAGAGTTTGCAATCCCATCTCGGTGAGACCGAGATCCCTATCGGTAGAACCGAATTGCTAGGGTTTGGCAGTGGCTTATGACAAGTGAAACTCGGTGGCGCCGGATAGGAAGAATCGGTAGGACCGAGTTTGGCTTAGGGTTTAGGTCATATTTGGATATGGGAAAGTAGTTGAGGGTTTTTGGAGCATATCACTAAGCACATGAAGCAAGAGGCTCATTAAGCAACACCTCATCCCTCCTTGATAGTATTGGCTTTTCCTAAAGACTCAATGTGATCTTGGATCACTAAAATATAAAATGAAGAGTCTTGAGCTTTTGAGCTTGAGCCAATCCTTTGTCCTTAGCATTTTGAGGGTTCCACTTTCACATCCATGCCATGCCAATCATTGAGCTTTCCTGAAATAGTCATCTTGGAATAGCATTAGCTCAATGAGCTATATGTTGTTATGAATTACCAAAACCACCTAGGTATAGTTGCACTTTCAGTTCCCCTTTACCCAAGTTGATCCACACCATCCATCCACCCTTGACCCCACCTCAGTTTGTTAGTTCTCCAACCAGTCCCTCCCTCCGTAAGCCAAGCATGTCAAAGAGACACACGGCTACCCGTCTTGCACACCGAGATTGGGCATCATGCACTAGTGCCAGCAAACATGTCCAACTGAGCATCTTTGCCCATCATGGACACTACCGCATGGCTACATCAAGGTGGCTAGCGGTGCATGTTGTCGGCTTGGTTGGCTAAGGGTGCATGATATGGGTCAACATGAATTTTATTGCATCACATCTAGATTCCCCTGTCCGGTACCGGACGCCAGAGGCCCAGAGCAGCACATGCATGGTACAAGAATCTGCACGGTCGCTGGCGGAGCTTGGATAAAACAAATTTGACCTAACTGACATGTGGTAGGTGCATGCTGAAATTCAATATTTAGGAATTGTTAACAAAATAAAAACAACAATTCAATTGTTTGTACAGGTGACACGTTCACATGCAATATGGCAACTAGTGTACTTTTGGAGGGGAAAAACAGGTGCACTCGTTCCACCATGCCTCCCACGATTTTTCTTCCATGTATTTCGCCACAATATTGGAGGAAAAAAATAAAGTGATTTTGCCTCAAAAAACGACTTGGGGAGAAATTCTCAACTAACCATATTTAGCTACTAGCTGGAGGTTGTCCCCCGTGGGGAGATTCGATCTACCTCTCCTTCATTTTAGGGTGCGTTCAACGTGAACGTGATGGTGAGAGGCTCAATGTGGAGCTTTGTGCGTCTACAACACATTTGTTTTAGGAAAAAATAAGCACCTTATAATGTGAAATTATAAAATCCTTATTAAAACATGCTAAAAACCCTTAGTTTAAAAAACTTGTTTGTCTTGCCAGATAAAACAAACATAAAATTATGGGGATCATTTATTGCGTGGCCTTCCCCCTCCCCCCTCCCTCCCATATTCGGGACATTTACCGCATTTCTAGGGTTGTAACATTGAAAGTTCAAGATCTACGGCGGCCACATGAAATCATAGCAAGGCTTGGGATGAAAGCCCCATGTTAAGCTCTTTGGTCCATATATGCACCATATGCTACCAAAGGGAGGGGTGGCCTCGACGCCTTTCTCTAGGCTATGATGCTCATCATCTGTCGTTATAACCATGCAAATTATGGAGGGGCCGAAAATTCACGGGACCTAGCGCAAGTGTAATCATACGACCCCTAGAGGGTGTGCTAAAACATCGAGAGCGGCATGCGTAGGCCCTCACGTAGGTTGTGGGCAACTGGGGCCATATCCCATGCTGGATCAAGCCACAGAGTGGGAATGCGTCCGTCCTGTGAAGGGAGTGCGGGGCCCGTTCCTTCATTTGCCTCAAATATCGGTGCCGCATGATGTTAGACCTAGTAACCAAGAACTGTCCCGTGCATCGCACTCAGCTGGAACCACAACATGCATGCACACATGGCCACATATGAGTCTACACGGCGGGGATGCATGGTTCGGGGGCTGGCATAAGTGTCGCGGGTCATGTGTCTAGGTGCTACTCCACTTGGGTCTAAACAGCGGGGGTGCATGGTTTGGATCTAGCTACCGAGAGGTAACGCGCCCGGTTTGTGCCTAGGCGGTGCATCACGGGGCTGGCGTGGTCTCATCATATGACCCATGAAGGGTATGGTCAAACAACGAGAGGGGCATGCATAAACCCTCACACGGGGTAAGTATAAACGAGGCCATACCGCATGTTGGATATAGCCAATGGGAGGGAACAAGTCCGGCATGCGGACGGTGTGTGGGGCTCGTTCCTTCACTTTCCTCAAACTTCGGTGCAGCTTCATGTGGGCCCTAACCACAAAGGCCCGTCCCGTGCATCACACTCACCTGGACCCAGATTGTGCAAGCACACTTGGCCACGTAGACACACACCGATAAACCTTGACAATAGCTAGGGTTTAATAATTATCCATTCATTTTACCTAATCGGTACAACATAGCTAGCGATGAACAAAAAAGCTAGTAGATGCCATGTGAAATTAAATGTGCCAACTGTCCCTTCTAGTATTTTTTTCAGTAGTTCTCCCTTCTAGTATTTAGTAGTACCGCGCAAAACAAAAAAACGTCCCTCCTATTTTGCTGTTTTTTTAACACACTATTTTGGTGTTCGGTTTATGTTGCCACGTTTGTGGACCGACATTGTGCACTTTTTCTTTTACTTGGTTGGTTGATTGGTTGGTTCGGGCAAATCTCTGGGTGTGCACGATGCCGTATACATGCATGTTTGTACCTAAATTTCAAAAGTGACGAATTGTGCGCGGCCATGACCTCTCTCTCCCAATCAAACTGAATTTTCACTCCCCAAATCTCGCTCCTGCCTCCAGCGCTCAATCGCCTCTGCATATCCACCCACGTCTTCATCGCCACCCACTACTCGCCGCCGCCAAAAAGCCCACATTCTTGCCGGCGAGGATGATCCTACCTGCCGGGAGAGGGTGCGTGGCTGGTGCGCTCCATGCGGTGGATGTGGACCCCATGAAGGAACTGGTCGACAAGGACGTCGTCGCCGCCGATTCGCAGCCACAGCTGGTCCAACACAGCACCAACGACGACGAATCGGTTAGTGTCTGCAGATATTAACCCTAGAATTTGCCTTCTCGAGGTTAACCCTAGAAATTGCTCTCTTGTTATTCCTCACTATTCGTATAGACAATCGTACCGTTCGGCTTTTTTTGATTAATCGTACGGTTATCAGTCCTAGGGTTTGCAAATTTAGATGAATGGATCATTTGTATTCCATTTTATGCCTGTCTTTCATATAACCAAAGTTTTAGGAAACCAATACAAAGAAAAAACAATCTATTACCTGCCTTTGATATAATGTACAATTCGCTGGCACAAGATTTTTTTCTTCTAATACCAGATTGCAGATTTGGAAGAATGGGAGAACTACCTACAGCCGAGGGAAGCTTTCAGAAAGAAAATCTTCAAGTGGTTCATGGCTGCAAAGATTGTGTACCGGCGTAACGGTCTCTATAAATGCCCGTTCTGCAGGAAAGAGAACCAGCATTCCAAAACCACAACAATTGCATCTTACAGAAAGAGGTGGCATCTTAAGGCAAAACCTGCTGAGTTGGCCAACAAATTGGGGAGGGTGAAGATCTAAAAGCATATAGTCATGTTTGTTTTTTGTGTTCTATCGACACCAAATGTAAAAAATATGGGCCCACATGAACAAGTATCAATCTTTATCTCCTTAGACGGTCAGTCCCACATTGGCCAACATGAACAAGTGTTGATCTCATTGGACTTACATCCTGGCAAAATTCGGTGTCATTCTGAACCTGCTTCATGGGAGGCCTTTCGGGACGGGAAGGGTCCATCTCGAAGCATGTTTTTATCGACATCCTTGAAGTGGACCAACAACCTTGTACCAACATGACTAGCATCATTGCCAAGTTTCGTAGCTTTTTGACATTGTAAGGATTATCTAGGGCTTTCGCGTCGATAAATCATACTAATACTTACGTTTCTTTCTGCGCCTGTTCTTTTTCTGCACTCGAGGGTGGGCTGCCATGCATCGTGTCGTTGGGCTGTGTAAAGAAGCCCACCCGTTGGACCGATGATGTCCGCCGCCATTGCATGCGCCCGAGCGAGCCTACGTTGCATGCGGTTGCATGCATGCGTCCGCTTCAGCCTATGTTGCATGCGTGCACATACACGAAGGAGCACGCGCCGCAGAGCCGTCCCCGGTTGACCCGACCGACGGCACATAGGCCAGCACTTAAACTTCGCATTTTGATTCACACTACAGTTTCCCACGCGTGTACACTCCCGATGCCGCGGTGGGTGGAAAATTTGTTCACATTTGACCCCATTACTGGCACGGTGGCTATTTAAGCCACCTATCATGTTCCTCTTCCTCTCACACCCTTCATCCATCTCCCATACTCTCCCACGTGCATTTTGCGCCTGCCCTTCTTCTTCTTCTTCACCATAAACAGCCCCAAGAACCAGCCCGCCGCAGCCATGCAGTACACCGGGCCAACCTACCGCTTCCCCCCCACCGTGCCGGAGATGCTCTACCCCGCCGGGGTGTACGTCGAGAGCACCCTTCGTGTGTGGGCAATGTCAAGGTGGAGGGGCGCAAGGGGGCTCACCGACTTCTTCCTTCGGGCCGGCTACGGGCACCTCCCTCGGGGATCTCCAAGGATGTACCGAGTCGAGGAGGTCATCCACAACGGGGTTGTGGTTGCTATCATTGCCCACTTCACTAACCCCTTCGACGCATTCTACCTCCTCGGCCGCGTGTTCTGGTGTGGCTGCGAGTTCATAGCTTTCACCACCCATAACATCTTCACGGACTACGACAACGTCTTCCCCACCGACGAGCGCATGCACACTCTGCCATACCCCATCAACAACACCGCGGAGGAGCAGTGAAGGGCGCCCGGAGGAGGAGCAAGGAGGAGCCTGGTGGAGAAGCGGCGGCCATCTATCTATCTATCTTTTTTAGCTAAAAAATCTATCTATCTATATTTGACTTGGTGTTATTTAAGTTGTAAGTGTACTATTAATTCATGTTGTGGGCTTTGGTTGGCCCGAATTATCTATATTTATTATAGAAAGTTTTACAGTGGTTGGGCTTTTTTGGAACCGTTTTAATCTCTGGCATTTTAGTCATAGGAAAAAATTATCTCAAAAAAAGTCATAGGAAGAAAACAATCACGCGCCGCCCCTCTCATCCAATGCAGAACCGCCGCCATCGTCCTTCCTCTCACCCATCGCCATTATAACTACGACATCTCCTCCCTCTCCTTCTCCTTCTCACGGCCGCAACTTTGCTCGTCTCCTCTTCCACATCCCACGCCCTTCTTCCATCCACACAAGAACCTTGATGGAGGAGCAGATCGCCGGCAGCGAGAACGCCGACTTCGTGGAGATCGCCGGCGGTGACCAGGTAAAGATGGCCAGGTTGATGGAGATCCGTTCTTGGTTTAACAACATAAGGCAGTTGCACTGTACGACAAGGGCCACTTTGAGGGAAATGACATCCAGGGAGAAGAAAAAGCTTTTCCCCCCGCCCGCATAACCGAGGCACGACATCGAGATCCTCCCGTGGGTGATGGAGCAGGCCAATTCGTCCAGCCCGTGGGACAGGCGCAGGTGGTGGACGTTCAGATCCAGGGTAGAACATCCACTGAATCAGGAACCCACGGTGCACGAGGTGCCGTTGCAGATTGTGGAGCCTCCAACCAAGGCGGAGATGACTCCGAAGCGCAAGAGGAGGAGGACAGTGGTCGCGACATCGCTTCCCCGCCGTTCTCCATGCTTCCCTCGCCGCTCCCCTCGTCTGAACGGCGGCGGTACCGTTGTTTAGGGTAAGCTTCCCCACTCCTAATCTTCCTACGGCTCGTACTTACAGTTGCGGTGGTAGTGATTGAGTACATGCTTTTGGGGGCTGGATTATGATGTATATGAACCCTAGGCTAAATTTGTACTGTTGTAGTGGTAGTATTTGATGTTCACCTGCACTTCTACTCCAAAAAGTTGTTATGTGTCTTTCTATTATTAAGTGCTTGATACTATATTTGAACCTTTTTTTGAGTTGTTGATTTCTTTTTGGTAGAGCTACCAGCTCTTATGGAGATGCTCATGTTGTATGTCTTGTTCTCCATTATTTGTACTTAGCATTTTGTGCAATTAGATGCCATGACAAGCCATGTAGCATATTTATTTATTGCCTCCAACATGCCATCATTTTACTCTGTGCATCTCAGCAAGTATAAATCTGTCAGCTATAAAATTTTGCGAATTTGCTTGATGGTTCCCACTAAACTATAAACCCCCCTTTTGTTTTCAAAGTAAGCCACTGACATCCGGGTTCCACGACAGTCACGCACACACAAATGCTCCTAGTCATGTGGCCCCTGGCCCACTGGTCATCCTCGATGGCTAGCCAACGTCAGTGTGTCTCTACCAATAACAGCAGCCCTTTCTGTTATAAAACTATGCAACTTTGCTTGAAGGTTGCCACTAAAAATATAACTTCTATGGCCATGCTTCCTAAAATTTATTTTCATTATGTTGTCAATACTTTCATGCCATGCCTTTTGTTGCTATGACAAGTTTATGTTGCATGGTAAAATTTTGCTCTAAAGTGGCCATGTTAATATAATTGTTTGATGTTAAAAGTAAGTTGCACTTGTGAGCTTGGTTTTGTTTGCTTGTTGTAACCATCATGTCAACACTGTTTGTCATTATAACTGTTTCAACATAACTGTAATTTTCACTAAGTCCTAACCTGTAACAGCAACTTTGCCATTTGTGTTTCGCATGAAAAAAACTGGAGTTCACAAGGCTGGAGACCTGGAGTTGTGAGGCTAGGAGGCTGATGGCGCTGCTGCTGGCTGATCCTTCTTCTTCCAGCTTTTGTTCCTCCTTTTCTCTCTACTCGTTGGATTCCTGGGCTACATCCCTATGTGCTGTTAATGTATTAAGTTGATCCTTTGAATTTATTGTATCAAATTTAATGTGGAAGTACCTTAATCTCTATGAAAGAGATGTTGGTTCTATGACTGATAATTTCTAGGAGCATGCTTAAATTCAATATTTAGGGATTTTTTTGACTTGTTTAGATTGCTTACCATATGTGTCACATGGTCAATATGTAGGGATTATTAACATATGAAAACAACAATTCGATCGCCTATGTAAATGTGTACAACATAATTTTCAAGATAAATTGAAACATGACACGTGCACATGCAATTTGCCAACAGGTCCAGTTGTAGTAGAAAAAGACAGCATGTGCACGTATCCAACCGTGCCTCCTACGATTTTGCCCCATGCTTTTGTCGCCACATGTCTTTGGAAGTAAAAAAAATATAAGGTGATTTTCACATAATAAACCGTTTTGGAGAGAAATTTGCAACCAACCAAAAATATCTACTGCGTGCAACTTGGCCCCCATGGGGAGATTGGATTGACTCCTAGATTATAGGGTGAGGCCATCGTGATCGTGAGAGAAGAAATCTTTTTTTCGAGGGAAGGTAGGAATTTTGTGTGGTTACGAAATGGACCTTATTGTAATTAAGAAAATTATTATTTAACAGAAACCTTGCTATTTTCAAGCCATTATAAAAATAACTAAATTGTTTTGGCAAAAAAAAGTTGATTATGGGTTAGTTCGTTTTTTGGACACGTACGTGTAGTGGTGCATGATGTGGGCCCAGGTGGCTCTAGGTGCATGCAGTGTATCATGCTGGCTAGGGGTGCACAAGGTAGTAACCTGGTGAATCGGGGTGGAAGTCTTGTGCTAATTCTATTTTGTGGTGTGCGACATATGAGTCTACCCGGGGGGAATGCTTGGGCTTGGGGGCCGGTGTAAGTGGTGTGGGTCTACTGCGTAAGTGGTGCGCCACATGAGTCTAGACGGCGGGGGTGCATGGTTTGGATCTAGCTACCTTGAGGTAACACATCCGGTTTGCGCACTGAGTGCGGGCCCGTTCCTCCGTTTTCATCGGTGCTTTCTCTCGGGTCAACGGAGAACAATCCAAACGCGCATGCTAGGTCCCGGCCTTTCTTGGGTCCCGCGTGCCATATTCGGGACAGTTGCCGCATTTCTAGGGTAGTATCATCAGGAATTCACGATCTATACCGCGGCCACATGAAATCATAGCAGGGAATGGGGTAACAATCACATGCTAAGCTCTTTGGTCCATATATATGGGCCATGTGCCACCAAAGAGAAGGGCCGCCTCGGAGCCATTGTCCATTGAGAGGAAATGAGTCTGGCCTATGAACGGTGTGCGGGGCCTGCCCTTCATCTGCTCAGAACTCCGTGGCGCAAGATGTGGACCCTAGCAACCAAGGCTCGTCCCGTGCGCCGCACACCAACTGGACCCACACCATGCATGCACACGTGGCCAAGTAGACACTCACCGGTTAACCTTGACAATGTACACAAGACGCATGCGCACTCATTAGCCATCTAGCACACAACCATGCACACCTAGCCAGCTTCACTCAAACCGTGAACCATTTTCCAGGTTCACCCACACCATCCATCCATTATTTACCCCTCCTCGGTTCATTGGACCTCCGACACGAGTCCCTTCCCTAGGCATTTCAGGTATGTCAAAGCAACACGCGACTACACATATTGCACACCGAGATACGACGTCATTCACTAGTGCCAGCCAAAACTGTGCACCTGAGCATCTCTACCCATGATGGACACTAGCGCATGGTTAGGATCGAGAAGCCTAGCATCACATGATGTCGGCCCGATTGGTTGGGGGTGCATGACATGGGTCCATATGAAACGCATGGCATCGCATGGATCCACATTCCCCTGCCCAATACCAGACAGTGGGCATATACCAGACGAATCCAAGCAGTCGCTAACGAAGCTTGGAAACCATGTGTTATGTGCATGCTGAATTTCAATATTTAGGAATTATTAAGATACGAAAACAATAATTCAAGCATATATGTAAAGGTGTACAACATAGTTTTCAATAAAAATGAAACATGACACGTGCACATGCAACTTGCCAACAAGTGCACTTGTAGTACAAAAAGATAACATGTGCACGTATCCCACCATGCCTTCTAAAATTTTTGTTCCATGTTTTTTCGCCACATATCTTTGGAAGGAAAAACAAAAGAATGTGATTTTCCCATAAAAAACCATGATGGCGAGATGGTTGCAACCAACCAAGATAGATAGTGCGTGGAAGTTGTCCCCCGTGGGGAGATTGGAACGACCACTCCTAGATTATAGGGCGAGGCCACCGTGAATGTGATCGTGAGAGGGTGAAGAAGGATTCGTTTTTTTGAGGGAAAGGAAGTAATTTTGTGGGTTTACAAAAAGGAATGCACCCCTTTTTGAGGGACAACAAATGAAAATTATAATGTGTAATTAATGAAATTATAATTTAACAGAAACCTTGCTATTTTCAAGCAATTTAAAAACAACTTACTTGTTTTGGCAAAAAAATGTTGATAATGCGATAGTCCATTTTTTGGACACTTACGTGTAGTGGTGCATGTTGTGGAAATCGGGGTGGAAGTCTTGTGCTAAGCTATTTTGCCGGGTGCGGCATATGAGTCTCCACGGGGAATGGTTGGCTTGAGGCCGGCGTAAGTGATGTGGGTCTAGTGTCTAAGTGGTGCACCACGTAGGTCTAGACGGCGGGGGTGCATGGTTTGGATCTAGCTACCTTGAGATAACGTGTCCGGTTTGCGCAATGAATGCGGGCCCGTTCCTCCATTTTCGTTGATGCTCTCTCTCGGGTCAACGGAGAACAATCCAAAAGCGCATGCAAGCTCCCGACCTTTCTCGGAGCCCGCGCTTGCCATATTCGGGACATTTGCCGCATTTCTAGGGCAGTATCCTCGGAAATTCAGGATCTATACCGTGGCCACATGAAATCACAGCAGTGATTGGGGGTGACAGTTCCATGCTAAGCTCTGGTCCATATATGTCCCATGTGCGACCAATGGGCAGGGCCGCCTCAGAGCCATTGTTAAGGGCAAAAATGTCGGGTCTCGTCTGCCGCCGCTATAATCCGTGCAAATTCATGAGGGATCCAAATTTCTTGGGACCTTTCGCGGTGTGGGTGTGGTCGAACATCGAGAGCGGCACGCATAAGCCTTCACATAGGTTGTGTGTAAACGAGACCAAAACGCATTCCGGAGCTAGCCATCGAGAGGGAACAAGTCCTACTTGTGGACGAAGACCGGGGCCCGCCCCTTCATCTGCTTCAGAACTCTGTGTCGCAAGTTGTGGGCCCTACCCACCAAGGCACATCCCGTGCGCCGAACGCAAATTGGACCCACACCATGCATGCATGCATGGCCACGTAGACAACCACCATTCAACCTTGACAATGTATAGATGACGCATGCGCACTCATTAACCATCTAGCCCCCCAGCCATGCAAACCTAGCCACCTAAACTCAAACCATGCACCGTTAGCCAGGTTGACCCACACCATACATCCAGCATTGACCCCACCGCGGTTCGTTGGACCTTCGACGAGTCCCTTCGGTATGCCAGGCACGCCAAAGAGACACGCGACTATACATATTGCACACCGAGATCCGACGTCATTCACTAGTGCTAGCAAACCTGTCTGCATGAGCATCTCTGCGCATGGTGGACACTAGCTCGTTGTTTGGATCGAGAAGGCTAGCGGCGCATGTTTTGGCCCGGTTGGCTCGGGGTGCATGATATGGGTCCAGACGAAACACATGGCATCGCGTGGATCAACATTCCCCTCCTCGGTACCGGACATCGGATATATGGCAGACGAATCCGCGCGGTTGCTGACGAAGTTTTGTCACATCCATTTCCCATTCCATTGTTTGTAAAGTTTTACAACATATTTTAGCACAAATATAAAACATGACATGTGTAGATGAAACAAGCCTACAAATTCAGTTGTCCCACTGTATGACTTTGTTCTGTGTAATGAGGGAGCAGTTGCATTACAAAATTTTTTGAAGGGAAGTTGCATTACTCCTAAATCATGGTTGTGCACGATCGGGCTATTCATTCTAGTGAGAAGTGACAAGTTACGTTTTGACGTGGCAAGACGTGGTGGTGTGAACAACGCACGGGGAGGTGTGAACGTGGCAACAACTCCTTTTGACTGCCCACGACTAAATCGGCGGCTCCGCTTCCCCATAGCACGCTCCGCTTCCCCATTAGCATTTATCTCATCGCCGCCGCCCTCTTCCCATCCTCTTCCCCATCTACAAATTCGAGGGTTTTCTCCTCCCACGCCTCACCACTCGCCTTCCCACCCCGCCGCTGCTCCCTTCCCGCTGCTGCACCTCCGCCGTCGAGATGCCCAAGCACACCATGGGAGGGAGGGCCGACGCCGGGGCCGACGCCATGGCGCACGAAGCATCCAAGCGCCGTGCGAAGCTGCACATGGAGAAACCCCTCCCCGCCGGGGAGGGGTCCAGCCGGCAGCAGGGCGGCCGTGACATCGTCGACCATGTCCAGGCTCCGGTGCAGGTGTCACCTACGCCGGAGCAGGTGACTCCTCTGCCACGCCATCTGCCTCCTCTGCCACAGCCCGTGGTCAACGTCGACGACGACGACGAAGAAGATGAAGAGGTCGGTCCTATTTTAGGAAATATCCTAGGTTTCCTTGTTCAGTCCCTTATCTATTTTTGGGCATGGCTAGGGTTTATGCTTTTCTTCCATCTATGAAATCCGTACCTAGATTCGTTAGATCAGATAGGTTTGGTCCACATGGGTGCATGGGTGTGGGGGTCGGCTCCTCATTGTATATGTTATCTTGTTTTTAAGATCTACCAACCACTCCGATCCATGGCTCTCGTGCATCCAAAATGTGTTGATGCCAAATTTTAAGATAGATCTACCAACCACCCAAAATTATTTGCCCCAAATTTCTTATAAGAGGTTAGTCATCTATCCCCTTTATTTATTTATTTATTTATTTATTTATTTTGTAATATCCTAGGTTTTCTCTGGTCAGTACAAGGCAAATAAGGTATTAAAATGTTGAGTACATGTTTGGTTGCACTTGATCGATCTTTGGTTTAAATGTTCCATAAGTGGCTGTGGCAATGATTTTAAACATTGATTATCTCTAAGCAATGGCTATTTTAGAAAGAAATTGGATATCATCAATGTTTTACTTGAGTTGTTTTAATTAGTTCTTTTGTAGGGTTTTTATCATTTATGCCACCAGTTGTATCCCACTACTCAGTTTTTCCCTTAGAAGTTACAGCCGCTCAAAAATGCCATCGATTCGTGACATGCTTACTCAGAAATGCCATTAGATGTATAAAAAATGCCATCGTTCCATTAGATGTTTGCTCAATAATGCCATTAGACATTGTTATTTTCATTTAAAACTTGTTGACCATCCAATATGACAAAAAAAGCCCAGGCCCACATTTCAGTTCTCTCTATCTCACAATGATAAGTATGGCCCCACTTGTGAGGAGTAAGTAAGCGAATAATTTTACAGGAAAATAAGAATGCTGTTGGGATCAAGTGGGCCCCCACTTTATTGTAGTGAGATAGATGGAGAGCTGGCATGTTGGTCCATAGGTATTGATGCCATTATAGCATGTCAAGGTAGATTTGATATCACAATAATGATGTGCAGTGGCATTTTTGAGCATGTGTCTAAAGAAGCGATGGCTTTTTTTAGCAGTAGAAATTCCTAGTGGTGATACTTAATTGTGGGACACAACTGGTGGCATAAATGATAAAAACCCTTTTCTGTAAGTACAACATTTGGGATCACTTATTGTCAGAATTCATAATAATTAACTACTTTACCTAGAACGTTGAATGGTTCAGGAACATTGATGGGTGGGGTATCGATCAACAGGGGAAACTTCCACAACGATAACATGTGGACTTCCAATATCCATCATCATAAACACAAAAAATTCTAACCCTAAATAGATACAGCTCACGAGCTATTTTATCTAGTCATGCATGTAAGTTATAAGTCTTTGTTTTGCATTAGTACATCTGTATGCTGCTCTGCCATGTTACATCATCAGTTCATGCATTTTTACGTAACAAGTGAATTTTGTTGCACTAAAGGCTGTTTGGTTAGTGACTTTGCCAAAGATTGCCATACCTAAGGTTAGGCAAGTTTGACCAACTTAAGTGAGTGTTTGGTTCCAGCCACACCTTAGGCAAGCCACACTTTGGTCCCACATGGCATACACACAAAAAGTGTGGAAAGGTTCCCTTAGGCTTGCCAACTTGTGGCTCTCATTTTGATGAACTAACCTTAGTCAAGCTTGGGAAAAATGTGTGGCAAAATGTGGCAATGCTAGTGCTCTCTTCGACATGTATGATTGATCCTTCATTTCTTTACTATATGGTACTATCCCATTTAGTTGCTTATGTACCAACTAATAAGTTATGCATTTATTTTTTCAACATCATTTGAAGATATTTTACGCTGTCATCAATTACACTATGTTTCATAGACTCTGTGCCTGCTGAATTCTCATATTATATATACTTACGCAACATTTGGTACTACATGTAGGTCCTAAGTGATGACGTCGACAGCGACCAAGAAACTCAGAGGATCTACAGGAGGCAGAAGGCAAGGGAGCTGCACAGTGGTGCGCTCGAGAAACGTATCAGGCCAAGAATCGTAAGGGGGGGGCTACGGATGCCCTTACTGCAACAAGTTGATGAAAGGCGACCTGAGAAGTACCATCAACCATGCAGTCCAAACATCCCAAGGCAGCATCAAGAATGGCTACACTTTCAGGGTGAAGCACGCCG
The DNA here is from genome assembly GCF_003073215.2 of Triticum urartu. Classification (NCBI taxonomy): domain Eukaryota; kingdom Viridiplantae; phylum Streptophyta; class Magnoliopsida; order Poales; family Poaceae; genus Triticum; species Triticum urartu. The sequence continues at coordinate 53,156,964 of NC_053026.1, read as the reverse complement.
CGTATGCTGAGTACTTGATGAGGCTTCTTTGAGGCTTTAGGGAAGTGCGCACCCTCTCAGCTAGAACTGATGCTCTTTTGGTTTTAACTATGCTAAGTACTACCCTATGCTATACTTTGTTGGTGAACGTTTATGGTCAAACTATGTGCACCAGTACTACTAAGTGGTGCTTGCTTTTGTATATATGGAAGTGTTGAACTAAGGTAGAACTATGTTAATTGGTGTGTGGTTTGGCATCTCTGCTTGTTAAACTCGTGCTCATTAATCATCGGCTCATTTAGATTAAGTAGCATAAAACCCTGATTGGCTTGGTTCGTTTGAAGCTAGTTAATAACACCCGTATGAGTATTATCCAGCATGCACTCGGACGAGCCGCTAGCCACGCCCATGGATATGCTTCCAGGGTGGCACACGCGGCCCTTGCTGAGTTCTTGGAGGGGGTTTATGGCAGTGCGCGCACCCTGGCAGCCAGAATGGAAGCTCTTTTGGTTTGAACTAGGTTAAGTACTACCTTAGTTTGTGGTATGTTGGCAAGACTTTATGGATGAACTATGTTAAGAAGTATCATATGCTTACTGTTCAACTATGGTACAACTATGCATGTTAAGTTGTGTGCCGACTACATATCTAATGTACCAGTGCAATGGAATTGTAGCCTTGAGCTGCATTCAGCTTGGTAGATGGAAATCCAAGCTTCTCTTATAGCAACCTAGGATTGGAATAATGATGCTTTAGTACCCCATCCATCCCAAAATTCTTGTCTTTGATTTGTGTAAATACCAACGTATCAAATCATGTTTTAGTCAAAATTTTGGGACGGAGTATTTTCTTGTTTTTTTTTCAAATTATTTTCACACGCCTTTTAGTTTATGACATCATGTGATGAAATTGCTAGCATCACAAATGCATGCGAGACGTGATGAATATCGATGCATGGCTAGAGGTTCTAGGCGGCCAACAGTGCATGGTGTGATGTCTACATGGCCACGGAGACCATCATGTTGGTTGTGGCGTGGCTACATGATGATCACAAAGTCTCGATCCAAGTAATACTATAATGGCCTCTGCGTACATTTCTTTCTCAGTTTGAAATTTCTAGATCAATTGATGACAATTTGATCTGATGTTTCACAAGTCTTGAGCACCAGGGTTTATGTACAAAATTTTCAACCCCCAACCCATCCACCCCGGAGACGAACTTTGGATTGCATCATGTAGATGTACAAAATCCAGTTCCTAGAGCCTGCCCCAAGCACCTAGGATTGTGATTTTTTTCCAGGATCCTAATTGAGCGCCTAAATAAGCCAGCTGCATTGTAGGTGCCCAACGCCGAAGTATTTCTGCTATAGTAGGTAACTACCAATTACTCCCCGCATCTCTCCCCCTAGGGCACGCTCTAAAACTATAACTATCGCCGCTGCTCACACGCCCGCCTCGCTGCCGCCGGATATGAAATCCACTCGTGGAGGTCGATTGGCCGTCGTGATAGAGCGGGGCCATGGATGTGTGGGGCCTGTCATGGACGCCGTCGTGACAGATCGTGGACTTGCGGAGCTAACCACCGACGTCGGCGTCCATCGCATGGATGAGGATCCCCACGAGAAAGCTTTGGACTACTCGGTGTCCGACCCAAAGAAGCATCGTGTCAACGAGGTGCAGTACTCCGTCATCGATCACAAGTAGCAGCACATGCACGGCATGGGCTGGAATTCCGTTACGGTAATTTTAATTTTTTAACCCTAGATCTGTCTTCAAGTTTAAGGTTAGAGGTTAATCATTAAACCATCATTACATTGTTGAATTGGCATAATGGAATCTAGCTCTAAATATAATGTTGATCATCAGTATGTAATGATCATTATTTATTCAATCAATCTTTGAGAAATTAATGGTTCATCCACTCCACAATTTAGTGCGTTTTGGTTTTATGCTAAAAGTCAGACAGTGCATGTTTATTGACAATTTTTTTAAAAGTACATCATATGATTTATGCTTTCATATGGATTTGATATTGCTTTTTTCTCCTTCAATTTTCAAAGTTAATAAATATTTACTTTAAAAATAATTTATAGGCACTACAGTATGAAACTTAGGGAATATTAGGTACTGTAAACAATGGTGCAGCTTATATCATACATAATTTAAACTTGCAGCCTTATTCTCATGATTATGCGGACATTTCCGAAGGAGAGATGGATGCACACACTCACAAAACCCTTGAAGAATTGCAGAATGGGCAGTGCAACGTACTTAAGCGTATGGCATATCGTTGTGCGTTCTGTGGCAAATATCTGGACCCGGCTTTCGTTAGTATTCTTGAGCACGCCGAAGGAGTTGCCAAAGGATACCAAATGAAGCATGGTGTGAGGGCGAAACACAAGGCACTAGCCCAATATCTCAGGAATTTGTCGGACAAAGAGAAGGTCCGAAGAAGGCGTTATGAGAACCAGCATGCCAAAGAATAGATGAATAAACGAAACCATGAAGAAGTTCTGGTTGGCATAAGTAGTCATTCGTGGTTTTTTTTGAAAATACCAATGAATATTTTAATTTATCATAGTTTTTGCAAAAATGTTACATTTATTAAATTTAATCATAAAAATGCATACAATTCAATTATTCATTTTTTCAAATATTTGCAACCTTGCATCTAATAGTTTACCATTTTATTGGTTAACCATTATTTTCATATATATATACTGTGGAGTGCTTAAAATTATTCAAGATCAATTGGTACTAAAAGACTCATCCACATGCAATATGAACAACAGTGTATTTTTAGGGTTTCTTTAAAATAACACCTGTGGTCATGCTGATCTTTTGCGTTTGGCCAGAATTGGTAAAGCTGCCAAATCTGCATCTGATCCGTCCCAACACTTTGTTCCTTTTGTGGGCCTGCACAAGTGGGAGGCAGAGAGAAAAGTGAGCGATGGCCCCAACCCCAACCCCACCCCCATTCCCAATCCCACCACACTTTGTTCTTTGCAGAGACAGAGAGGCGACGCGGAGGGCGACGGCTAGGGTTTGCCAAGCCGTCACCTTGGCCGCCCCCGTCGTCATCAAATCAGCCGGATCCGCGAGGCCACACACTCCCCCCTGCTCCGGCCACGATTCTCCACTGCTTTGTCGACGGCAAGGTCCGACAACGACACCTCTTCTCCCCAATCCTTGTCGCGCCGCCCGAAGCTCTGGTGGTGCCAGCTTCGAACAAGTCTACTCCAGCCCCATCTGGTACCACTTCGCAGGTAAGATTGATCTTCCCTGCCCTTCTAATGTCGATCTGACCTTAATTTTGCGATCTAGCAGCACCGCCCAAGTTAAAATCTGACACTTGCTTGTGTGCATGTTTCAGGTATTCGCAGATTTACTGTCAACTAGTAGGTCATATTGCAATAAGTAATTTTACAACAAGATAATCTGACAATGTACTGCGTAATCATGGTTTTACTTGTTCGTATGGGTAGTAATGGGTAAACACTTTCATGTAAGTAAGAGAAAAAGGTGGGTGTTGGCCAGCATACCTTGCTCGTTGACATAGCCTTCACTATGCTATCATCTTGCTTGACAGATGCTATCAAGTACTTTTTCCCCTGGAAAATGGCCCCCCACTGCTAGATACAGAAAAAGTATATTCGCAGGAGCATACACATGTTTTGGTTTGTTGGGATAGTTTGAAGACTGTGTATATGTATTTGCTGATGCTTAGTTATTAAAAACTAAAAAGGCAAGCATAGAAGCAGTCCATGAGGAAATTTGTAATGATGGAATGAGGATCAGTTATAGTTTCATGTATTACTCGATGGTAGTATGATGATTAGTGCATATTTTGAAGGATTTGTCAAGTATAGACTGCTCTTGATTGGTGCATGTTTCAAATGATATGTGCACACATGTAATATTTTTGGTTGGTGCATATTTTTGCTGATTGTTGTTACTGCTTACTTGAATTATGTCAGCCTATCTCCAAGATATGGTATGGGCTTGTTGGGGTCAATGAAAATTTCCTGTGAGCTAGTAGTACACATTGCAACAAATTCCTCACTGTTGGATTTTCTGACATTATACTTCATATTCATGATTTTACTTGTTGGTATGAGTAGTAATGAGTAAATAAATAGCAAGTATACAAAAGGGTGACAATTGGTCAGCATACCTTGCTCGTTCTCATAGCCTTCACTATGCTGTCATCTTGCTTGAGAGATTCTATCATGTCCTTATTCTCACTGGAAATTGAAAAATTAACCTCCACAGCTACCTCTAAAAATGTTATGTACAACAGAAAATGCATTATTTGTTTTGTTGGGACAATTTAAAGACTTTATATTTATTACCTGATGGTACCACACAACAGCCCATCAGGAAATTTGCAGTGATCAAAGGCAGATCAGTTATAGTTTCATGTATTGCTCGATGAGAGCAGTCAATCATGGTTCATTTTTACATGGCTACTAATTGGTTGGTTACCAAGTTTTCTTGTCCATCTCACAAAATTGTAACCTTGAAATATCCTAATTGGTTATGTCTGCCCAATGATTATGAGTCTAACCACTAGTCTTGACTAGTCGTGCGAATAGTTGTCGACTAGCTTTTTCGTGTAGATGTTTATACATGAACTACGTACTTAGCAAGAAGTATGCGAAAAGATTATTCACATTGTATATGGTGCTAACAATTCATAATGGAAGACTGATTTCATATATCAATAACTAACATTTGTTCATTACAATGCATGCAACAGGTTTGAATGGCAAGGGAAACCATCTTCATCAGCAGTGAAGAGAGTGATCACCGGACCACCTCAGATGATGCTTCAGATGGCACTTCACATGGGAGTGACGGCTATAGCAGTGATGATGACACCTCTAGTGACTATGACACTGATGATAGTTCTAATGGAGATGGAGATGTGGACCACGATCCTATCTTGGCACTACGGGGTAAAGTTTTATTTGGCTGGTTAGATATTAAATGAAACGTGAAATATCGAAAGTTGATGTTTGAGTGACACTTGATTACCACACATTACTCTGTTTGGGTTCTAAATGATCTTCCAAATCAACATTGACTGAACTAGAGCTTACATAGAGCAGTGTTTAGTTGTTAGTTTAAATAAATCAAATATTCAATTTGCCCATGTTTCTACGAGATATTGCTGGGTGGATGTGATTGGGTTATCTATGTCCTTCATTTCTTGATCATTGGAGTAGGCATTGATCATTAACCCAGTGCTGATGTTCTAGATCTTACATATGAAATTATTTACTACTCTGTCATCTTAATTTTTTTGATACAGGTCCGGGATACCATGTGAGAAAAGGAACTTTCGAGGATCGCATCTTCTACGGCAACCATGTATTGCTAAACGAGGATCGGTGGGACTATCTCAAATCCATAGTAAAGCAGTGCCAACCTCCCATACCATACTATGTCAGCACCGTCACTCGCTCGACAGTCATCAGAGGGAAGAGCAAGATGGTAAACACTTGGACTTTTCTTTTTGCAAATCATACTTCACTAGTGAAAATGCCATCATGTAGAGACAGAGAGGAGGACAGGCGTGGTTGTGCAAATCATTCTTACTTTTTTTGTGCAAATTATACTTCATTTTTATGTAACATTATTTATTTCCCTATGCAATCAGTGCTTCTCAAAGGAGTACAATCAGGCCTACCTCAAAGATTATCTGCGAAAGCCCATGGTTGTGCGTGTCACCAGCGAAAATTTTGATGGTAATAAAAAGGTCTTGTTCAAGATGGGCAAGAAGGACGGGCGAGCGATCATGACGAAGAACTAGAGAGAAGTCGTTGAGGGCGCCAGAATGAAAGAAGATCAAATGGCTATCTTCAGGTTCATGGAAAGGAGTGGAGGTGGGCTTAGGGTGAACATGGTTAGTGGCATGAGGATTCGTTGACCCGCCGCAATAGTTTGACGCTAGTTTTATAATCTGTATGTACTAGCCAGTAACTGCAAGTTGGTAGTATCAGCTTTAGTGTCCAGTAAGTGCAACTTAGGAGTAATTGGTACTTGGTAGTAACTGGTACTTTGGTGGTATAACTTTTGGGTCCGACTGGATATGAAGATCGTCCAGTAAGTGGAACTTGGCAGTAACTTGGTGGTAGTATGAACCCTATGTGGTGTAATGTACTTGCTATGCAAGTCTATATATATACCGCACCTTGGTACCCTCCTTAATATAATTACCTTTACGGACTGCAATTATATTTCCTTTTTTTGCCACAGTGATGCTAGTATTTTTAGAATCAAATATAATCGGGTTTCCAATGAATTAGACACTACTTTCATTTTTGAACGAGGTTTGTGTGTTGGCTAGTATGAGTTATTTTGAAAATGCGGTTTGTATGTGTGTCGCACAAAAAAATGAAATGCAAAACAAAGAGCGGGACCTGTATCTGTTACTTTCGAGATGGCATGCTATTTTCAAAACGATGATTTTTTAATTTGAAAAACAATATATACTAAAAAAACATGCTATCTTTTGAAAAGCGTAATTAAAAATATGTTGTTTTCAAAATCAGCACGCTGCTTTCAAAACAACATATTTTAAAAAGCATGTATTTTTTGAAATCAATTTAAAAATAGTGTTATATTTTTAAAAACAACGTTTTATTTTTTAAAACAGCATTGTATTTTTAGAATGAGGCTGTTATTTTGAAATCAGCATGCTATTTTTAGAAACAACATATTCAAAAGAACATGATTTTTTTGAAATCAGCATGCTATTTTTTTAAATCAGCATGCTATTTTTGAAATCAGTATGCTATTTTTGAAATCATCATGCTATTTTTTCAAATCAGCATGCTATTTTTGAAATCAGCATGCTATTTTTGAAATCAGCATGCTATTTTAAAAGTACCATATTGAAAGCATTATATTTTTAAAATAAGAATGCTATTTTTTAAAAATATCATGCTGATTTCAAAAACAGCATGCTATTTTAAAAGTAGCATATTGAAAAGAGCATTATATTTTTAAAAGTACCATGCTATTTTTAAAATTAGCATGCTATTTTTGAAATTAGCATGTTATTTTAAAAGTAGCATAATTTTAAAATCAGCATGATATTTTTAAATCAGCATATTCATTATATTTTATTTTCAATTGAACATGTTTTTTCAAATGAGCATGCTATTTTTAAAATATCAGTATGCTTATTTTCTATTTGAAAATAAACGATTTTCAATGTTATTTGAAAACGAGGTTTCTATTAACGTTCTATTTTCTTATATATATATATATATATAAATTTTCGGTTTCTATTTTATATTTCAAGTATGAAATTTGACTACACTTTGAACAAATTTCAGCAATATATTATGTAAAAAATGAAAAAATAAAAAAAATACAGAAAACCAACTGCACTAAAAATGCATTGTTTCATCGATGTTGATAAATCATAACTAGCCTACCATGTCGACCCGTCCATAATAAAATGAGGGTGTACCAATCAAAAGAGGAATTCAGAAAAATAGTGGCAGTCCATCAAATAGGTCTAATACATGAGAAACAAGGTGGATCACGGCATGGAAAACTGTCTACTTTAGTTTGTTCTCAATTTTTCGACCCCTGAAATCCTTTTGTTTTCTCTGCCTGACCCTGTGCATCTAAACATCCTGTCTCGACTTCACTTTAGCTTTCCTGCATGAAACAACGTTTGTTAATAGGATAGCAAAGAAGATTTGAGCATGTACAATACACTATAACAGAAAAAACACTAACTTCACTGATTTTCTCTTCATAGCTACAGAAGCTAGCTTGACAGCTCATATTCGCTCAACCTGTGGTACATTCCTATCAGGCCTTTTTGTCTTCATCACCCCTTTGGCCTATTCTTTACCGCCGTTACTAGAGTCTTTCCTGGAAAAGTTAAGAAACGTCAACACAGTACTAGCAAATACCCGACTTCTAGAGCGGACATGTAAGTACAGACACTAACTTCACTGGTTTTCCTCGCGCACCCTTGTCATCGTTCTTTTTCGTCCTCCCAGCATTGACATTTGGAGCGCCCTTGCGTTTCCTGCAAAAAATGAAATAGAGGAATCTGCAGCCAGTATTCGAAAACATGTTTAAGTACGCACAATTGTGCTAATGCCCACTTGTTTGGTTTTGCGTAATCCTCTTCTGCAACCTCCAATGGTCTCTTTCTAGCCCTCCTCAGCCCACCATCTTCTGTATCTGAATCTTCCTCTTCTTCCTCATCTGAATCTCCCTCTTCTTCTGCATCTGAATCTTCCTCTTCTTCTGTACCTGAATCTTCCTCTTCTTCTATACCCGAATCTTCCTCTTCTTCTGTATCTGCCTCTGTCTCTTCTTCTGTATCTGCCTCTGTCTCTTCTTCTGTATCTGACTCTGTCTCTTCTTTTTGCTTCTTCCTCCTTGTGCTATTTGATTTCCCCGATTTTTTCCTGCGTAAATTGAAGAAAAACATGTGAACACTCTTCGAGGAAAAAAGTCCATTTTACTACCCTGAATAAAGTGGGTGGTTCGCTTTACCCCCTGATCTATTTTTCGGTTCCTATACCCCCCCTAAACAATCTCATACCGGACAAAAAAGCACCCTAGGTGGTTTACTCAGACCGGATGATGATGTGGACACAGTCAAAGGTGGTATTTGACCTGCCGATGGGTCCCACACATTAGTTTTTTTTAAAAAGAAATAGAAAAAAGAAAAAAAGGGTGTCCCCCTACTATAGTACCAGCTGTCCACAGCGGCGGCGGCTGGTGCGCGTGGAGCTGGCAGGCGGCCGTGGCGGGCGGAGCCGGCGCGCCCCGAGCGCGGCCAGGCGCAGTGACGGGTTCACGCGCACGAGGGCAGAGCGGCACAGACCGGCTTGGGTGCGGACTGGACTGCGCGTGCGAGGGCAGAGCATGCGTGGTCGGAGCCAGCAAGCGGAGCCGGTGTGCGTCGAGCGGGGGAGGCTGGGCGCGGCCAAGCTCAACGATGGGTTCACGCGCGCGAGGGTAGAGCGGCTTGGGTGCGGATAGGGCCGCGCGCGCGAGGGCAGAGCGGGGGCGGTCGGAGCCGGCGGGTGGCCGAGGACGACGGCGCGAGCAGCGCGCGAGGGCGGCTGGGGTCCACAGCGCAAGCTCGGCGAGGAGGCGGAGCAGTGCAGGCGCGCGGCCGGAGCGGCGAACGGGCGGACGGCGCCGGAGCCAATGCCGCGGAGGAGCGAGGCGAGGCCGAGCGGGATGCTCACCGAGAGCGCCACGGCGAACGGCGGGGCGACGTAGCCGCTGGAGGAGGCGGGCCAGCGGGGTGGAGCAGGTGGCAACGCGGCTTGTCGGCGGGGTCGCGCTGGAGCCAGAACGATGCGCGAGGGAGCGACGGGGATGCCCACGCCCGACCTGACAAGGGGGGCCCACCGAGGTCAAAACCACCGTTGACTAGTGCCACATCAGCAGCGAGTTGAGACAAACCAGCCAGGGGGGTGTTTTGTCCGGTTTTGGTTTGTTTGGGGGGTAGAAGGAGTCAAAAAATAGATCAGGGGGTAAAGTGAACCACCCACTTTATTCAGGGTAGTAAAATGGACTTTTTTCCTCTCCGGGAGAACATATTAACACTGTAAGCATGTATGGAAATGAACAATGAGATTAACATGTGCACTAACTTTGTTGCTCTTTTTAATCTCCCTCTTCTTCTATATCTGAATCTGTGTCTTCTTCTGCCTCTGAGTCTTTGTCTTTTCGCTTCTTCCTCCTTGTGACCTTTGATTTCCCCGATTTGTTCCTGAGTAAATTGAAGAAAAAGAGAGAACATATTAACATTGTAAGCATGTATGGAAATGAACAATGAGATAAACATGTGCACTAACTTCGTTGCTTTTTTCCCTCTCATCCGCTCGCGCCTGGATTTAATCCTCATGTTCGATTCTTCGGTAGTTGGTCTCCTTTTTGGAACTATTTTGATTGGATTTTCCACGTCATCAATGCAGCATTCGCGAGCAGCAGAGAAGTATGCCGGCAAAGGAACAAACGATTTATGGCCTTCATCCAAATCAGTTTTTTCTCCATCAACCAATATACTCCAGAGGAACTCCATCACCTGTTCTGACTGTGAATCGCTAGCTGCGGCTGTGAATAAAGCGTCACTAGCCATGTTGCGTATTTGATGATACTTATTCATGTGATCAGATCATACATGAGTATTCGCAGTCCTCGAAGAAGGGAACGCTGGCTTGGCCTACATTGTCCATCTTTTCTTGACAATTTTTTTTGGAAATGTGCGTACACCAAGATGATCCAGAATGCAGAATATATGTGCGCATGGGTAATCCTGAATTTCCAACTTTTTACATTTACAAGCTGCATCATCCAGTCTTGCTCCTGTAAACAGACAAGTCACATGATATATAAAATCCACAGACTTAGCATCCATGCCTTGTGCATCCAACTTTTTTTGCCTCCAACTCCTCACTGTCCTTACCTTCAAAGTGATTGGGATCCTTAGCATCTAGGTTTTTGGCATGCAAGTCCACACCACCCTTGCCTTCCAAGTCATTGGGATCCTCAGCATCCAAGTTTTTTGCATGCAAGTCCTCAGCATCCTTACCTTCCAAATCATTGGGATCCTCAGCATCCAAGTTTTTTTGCATGCAAGTCCTCAGCATCCTTACCTTCCAAGTCATTGGGATCCTCAGCATCCAATTTTTTTGCATGCAAGTCCTCAGCATACTTACCTTCCTTACCTTGCAATTCTCTAGCATCCCTGCCATATGGGACTTTATCATATGGGGCTTTGTGCAAAACTCCAAACACGACCAAACCATCACATGCTACCCGGTCCGTGACCTGCCAATTTGTCCCTTCGACAATCTGACGCTTTACCTTTGGAAACATCACAGTTGTATAAATATAAGAGGCGGCAATCTCCAGAGGGTGTGCATTCAACTTAGTGAAGGGTATCATATGTGTTGCTACTGCGTCTAATGCTGCTTCAGTCTTACGCATTATGGATACACAGTGCTCAACATGCTGCAACAAATCAACAAGCTGCATCTTCCTGTTCAGGTGCACATGAAGCCTTGAGTTGAGAGACTCACTCCTCTGATTACTCATCATGCCTAAGAAATATCTACCCTTTGTGTACGCAACAGCCCATTTGTGTCATACCTTGTACATCCTATTAACCCATGACGACCTCTTGCCCGTTGGTTTTATTTTGAACCGAACCTTATAAGCCTCCCATCTTTTCTCAAACTCATCAACATCCCAACGACGGTAAATGAATTCCCTAAATTGCTCCAGCTTTTCCTCGCGGAGGTGCATGACCATATTCTCCTCGATATGCCACGTGCACAAACGATGATCTGTTCTGGTCCAGACAGTAGCTATTGCTTTAGCCATTGCACCGTCCCCATCGGTGATTGCTGAAATTGGTGCCGTCTGGGACATTGCCTCCAAAAATACATGAAAAAGCCACTGATATGATTCAACTGTCTCGTCTGACACTAGACCGACCCCAAACAAAACTATGCTGCGGTGATGGTTCAGACCAACAAATGGAACAAACGGAAGCATGTACTTGTTAGACCGATATGTACTGTCGAACACCACGACACCACCAAAGGCAGCATAGTCAATGCGGGATTGTGAGTCAGCCCAGAATATGTTCCTCAAATGGCCTTCACTGTCTTTTGTGTATTTGAAAAAGAATTTCGGGTCTACTTTTTTCTGTGCAATCATATAGGTGAGCAAATATCTAGCGTCACTGCCTTCTATCTTGCGCTTCTTCTGGACTGAAACATGGTTGTATAGATCTCGATCTATAAATCCAAGCTTGTCGGGACCTCCGGCATTCTTCTCCATTACATTCATAATCTGATGTGTTCGAAGTACACCGACAACATACTCGATGACATCGGCCTTTTGTGCGTCAGTCATTCTACGATGAGCTGACAAGTACGGAGTCAGGTCAACAGGGACAAACAGATGGTTATGCTTGTCCACAAAATTCTTGACGAACCAGAGGCCACTGCTATCTTGTAGCTCAACCTGAAAAAGAGTGGGACACCCACACCGAGAAAGACCCCTCGGTGTTCTTTTTCTTTCAGTTCTGTTAAAGTGCTTAAGAGCCCGCCATCCTTGTTTGCAGCACTTGTATGTCCTTCTGTATGCATTTTGTTTCGGACCCGGACCCCTGTACTTCAGATCATCCTTTCTAACACCAAATCCTTTTTTTCTCGCATAGCCTATGTAGAACATGTAGGCTTCTTCCTCAGTCCTGAACGTCTTCTTCACAATCTCTAAGTATTCCATACACTCATTCCGGTCTGAACCAGCCATGCCTTTATTATCAATTCCTTTACCTTGTATGTGTACATCATCCATGTCTATGCCATCCTTACCTGCATCCTCATTATCCTTATCATCCATGCACATACCATCCATTCCTTTGGGGTCCATGCCTTTGCCTTTGTTACCTCTATGACCCATGTCCTTGTCGTCCATGCCTGTATCACCCAAGTTTTTTCCATCGTTGCCTTCATCATCCATGTCGTTATGCTGCCAGCGGAAACAGATAGTCAATGTTACGGATGGATAGCATACGTTACCGAAATTATGCACTACTCTGCTTAAATAATTGATTTAATTTTTCATATCGGATTCATGTACCTAACTCAGTCCTTCAAAAGCTGTAAGTAAATATGCCTTGACTAAATCCAGAAATTTGTAATTGATTGTGCTAGCTCTAACTGATGATCTCCTAACTAAATCCAAAGTCCACGAGTCGTTCAAATGCCTTGATAGATCCACCCTGATAGATCAATTATCTCCAAACTCCATTCAAAATTATATCCTAACTAAATCCAAATTATCTCGTAACAAAATCCAAAAGTATGTCCTAACTAAAACCAAATTATCTCCTAACTAAATCCAAAATAAGTCCAAACTCCATACAAAATAATTATCTCCTAACTAAATCTAAAATATATCGAAACTTAATTCAAAAGTATCTCCTAACTAAATCCAAAATAACTTTCTTTGAATCCAAATCTGCTGACAACTTTCTCATGCCACATAATCCTAGCTAAGTCCTTCAATATGTCGTAGCTACATCCAAATTACACTTCCTTTCAATCGTAATCTCATCACAACTTTCTGAAAACATAAACCCTAATCCTCAGATGACATATCCTAAACCCTAACCAAATCCGACCGAAATCTCCTCACAACTTTCTGAAACGATAAACCCTAAACCTCACATGACATATCCTAAACCCGAATCAAATCTGACCCCTATTGGTTCTATATGCAGAAGGGACCAGAAAAGATTTGAGATGGCTAGGCACTTACAGCGAAGATCCGGCGTGAAAAAGTTGATGCACGTCGATGAGGATGATGTGGCCTCTCGGGTCGGGGAAGGTGGCGTCCGCTCGGGGAAGGAGTGGATTAGCAGCTCGTCGGAAGATCTGGCGCCGCGACCCGACTGGGGTGACTTGCGATGGAGGGAGTGAGGGGGGGGGGTAGGAGCAGGAGGGGTAGACACAGCGAGTGCGGTCGGCGGCGATCGAGGGCGCCGGAGGCGATCGGCGCGATCGAGGGCGCCCGAGGTTAGGGCTCGAGAGGAGGAGAGAGGACGAACCGCTCGAACCGAAATTCAAAAGAGTACGCACGATGATGGGGCCTCTATAATGAAGTGCTTTATTAATGCAATTAATTTAATCAAAAATTTAGGATGATAATACCCCTGGACCAAATTGGGCCGATTAAAGGTTAAAAAAATTAGGTCAAAAATACCCTTGAACTTAAAAAGGCCCAATTATTCTTATCCGTTAGATCGGCCATATAATACATGTGCTTTAGTGTATTATAATACACCGTAAAATCCTCCTTAATTTACTTGCCGCACAAACACTCTCGTTCCTCCAAATTTCTTGTGCTAATGAACGCACCCCAGAAGAAACGCCCGGAAATTCCCAAGACGTCCGTCGCTGTCATCCCCGACATTTCACCGCCGGCCGGCCGCTCTCTTCCTCTGTTTTCCCCGCCGTGTCTCTTGTCCTCTTCTCCGACCATCCCCCGAATCTAGTTACTTACAAGAGAAGGTAGCTAGTACCAGTAGTTCTGCAATCCGATCGACACAGCCGACATGCTGAGGTTACTGATCATCTGGGCTGCGATCTTGGGCTGCTGCCATGGGCAGTCCGAAGTGTCCCGGAGGAACAGCCGCCTGAAGGTGATGTCACCGCCGGAGCTCGAGGCCACATACGACTTTGCCATTGCCGACTTCGGTTTCCCGCATCACGGTGGCTCCATGACTGGCGTGGTGGTGTACCCAAGACACAACGGGCAGGCTTGCGGCGACTTCGATGAATATGGCATCTCTCTCCGTTCTCGCCGAGCTGGCGCACTTCCTGTTTTCTTGCTCGTCGACAGAGGAGGTAAGGCAAAGTAAATTTGTCCATTCTTTCTTATTATTTCATACTGTATAAATTTATCATCTTCAACCGCGGAAAAAAGATCTTAATCTCATAGTACTGCTGTTTTTCATCGCCTGCTGGCTCACACTCCCCGTAGATAAGACACAAGCGATGGTAAATAGTCTGGAACTGTACATAATCTGGAATTGCTATATTTTCTTTTTTTGAAAAAGGAGGTTATCCCTCGGCCTCTGCATCTAAAAGATGCATGCAGCCATATTATTAAAAGGTTCGTAATTACGAGTCTTAAATCCAAAATAGCTCGCAGAAGAAGCAAAATAAAGAAAGAAAACAACTCAATGCCACAACCGGCATAATAATAGAACTAGAGCACTAGCCATCTATCTATTAGGAGACCGCCATCTGGAATTGCTATATGCTATATGGGGTGCAGAAAACTGCAATCTATTTGTACTTGTACGAAGTTGCTACACGTCCTCTTGCGTTACACTAATCTTTATTATTGAGCATTATTGAAATCAGTTGAATATATCTCCTGCTACCATCTTTCAATGGTTGTACATGTAATTCATGAAAGTTCGCGCCTCCGCAGACTGTAGATAGGACCACAGATCTAGCCGGCAGCCACAAAGATAACCTATGAAAAAAATTGAAATTCTTGTCCTGCTAAAAATGTTATGAAAATGCAGACCTTTGGCCGAACCTTCAATTTAGGATGAATTTCCATCAACATTTTTCGGACGTATAAGTAATACTTGTAGGTGGTGGTAAGTTATACGCGACATAGAGGGTGGCAAACGGGCAATCTAAAAATAAATGCTCAACTTTTTCCATTACTATCACAAAAGTAACATCTTTATATAACCTTGCCATCTTTTCAAGTTATCTCCGGTTAAGACAACCCCTCTGTTCAAGTACCGCATCATTAGCGTATTTTCAATACAAGACGCCTAGATGATAAAACAAATCTCATAAAATTAAAAGCCCATCTAAACGCTTTTGGTCACAACGCTAGACGCTAATTACGGGGGCGCTAACGAGACCGGTCCGGCAGCTTCACACAGCCTTCCATCGTACTAGAAAATAGCGCTAGCGCTCGATTCCTTTTCTGGTGTCGATGCTATACGTGGCGCCAGATTGGATCACCCAACTACCCCATCGACTAGGAATTCAATCCTGGCGCCTACACTAGCACTCGGCATTGTAGATGCCCTTAGGTTCAAAAAGGTGCGAGCTCCTTGGTCGCTCCGTCGAGCAGCCAGGAGTGAAACCTAGACGCCGCACAAGTCGCACTCTTTTGCTCCGCCTCCTCTCACCGCCGTCGGCAGGCGTCGCCGAGCAAAGCCCGTGCGATGTGGCGGCGGCGGGGCCTTCTCCTTCTCCAACACGGGGTGGGGTGGCGCGGGACGGCCACCCCAGCGGGCACTCGGGGAACGACAAGGTCACGCAAGGGGCGGCGCTTGGAGATGCGCCGCGGGCACGCGTGGAAGCTCTAACATCGCAGATCTGGCTACATGGAGTTCTTCGCGCGGTGGATCTACAGCCCAGGACGGCCGCATCGCAAGGGGGCTATATTGCGGCATGGCGGCGGCGCAAGGGGTCGTGGAGAGGCACGGTGGCGGCACGTGGTGGCCCAGCTGTCAGGACCGAAGCGCGTGCGGTATTTCTTCAGTTAACTGTATCAGTTGGGTTCAGAAGAAGAACGGCTGGGATCACGCCTCACTTAAATATGCTCGTCGCTAGCCGTTAGATCATAACGGTTCCGTTTTAGGCCGTTACTGTTACTTTTCATGTTGTTGCCGTGAGCACTTTACACCTATAAAGGGAGCCGGGTTGTGGCCGTCCTCATTATCGAATCTTCTCTTGAATTGCCGTGCTGGCTAAGCAAAACTACAGCTAATACAAATGCCCTCAGATCTGGGCGAACTTTTCCCCTTTTCCTTCCTCAGAACCCTAGTTCATACTCTGAAATATAGTGGGTCCTGACAAATTGGTATCAGTAGCGAGTGATTCCTTGGCAGAGGCGTCTCCTGGCCGGCGGAAAATCTTCCCCTCCAAGTATTCCCACCCAATTCCCACCCTCTTCTCTGGTGTCGATGGAGGCGCGGTGGCGGTGATCGACGGCGTTGGCGGCGGTGAATTTCTCGGGTACAGATCAGTCGAGCCGGAGCGGTTGATTGAGCACACTGCTCAATTGGTAAAATTCCGCGTCTGAGCACTGATCCGTGTACCTTGATGGCAAGGATCGAGGCGGCGGCAGGATCTGGAGTTGAGCAAGGTTGCGGTCTCACCCGTGGTAAATCCCTTCCCTCTTCTTCAGATCAAGGTGATGGGTCAGGCCAAGACGATCGACGAGACATATCTGCAAGAACTGTTGTCCGTAAGAGATGATGTTGGAATTATGCAAAAGGACCAGGCTCAGATGCAGGCTGATATGGCAAAGCTGCATGATGACGTGCACTCTATCAGTTCCAAGCAAGGAGAAATTGCGACACAAGTGGGTAATGTGGAACAAGTAGTTCTGGATCTAGGCAAACAACTCTCTACAATCAACTCTGTGTTACAAGCATTGGTAAAAGCCCCAACATAGGGAAATACTACTGATATACCCTCCAGCTCTCAACAGAGACCTAAATCACCAACAGTGTCGCAAGAACAGCTGCAACAGCAAGCAATCAGAACAGAGTAACTAAGGAAGCAACTGGAAGAAGAGAAAGAGAAAACAAGGCAATTGGAAGAGTTGCAACTCCACAACCTACCTCCAATCAGAATTACCAAACCAGCAGTTCCTCCTGGATATGCACAACAGAGCAGAACAGAGCAGGCAAGCCCCCTGGGTACCCCAACCACTGCTAGACATCATCCGTATACTCCTGTTTTCCAACAGTACAACCAACAAAACAGAAATCAGCAGCTGTGGCAAGGATATGCAAAAACATATGAACAGGACATGCAGTGTCAGTTCATGAAGTCTATAACTAAAGGACCCAAAATGGATTTTCCTAACTTTGAGGGAGAAGATCCAGTAGGGTGGATTAGGCAATGCAACAAGTACTTTCAAATGTCTGGTGCTCCAGAAGAGTATAAAGTTTCCTTGGCCCAATTATACATTGTTGGTGAAGCAGATGTGTGGCTCAGAAGATCAGGCTTATTAAAGAAAAAAGTGTCATGGAAAGAATTCTGCTCTGAGGTCACTAAGAGATTTTCTACACAAGGTTCCTATGACTTAACTGAAAAATTCAACTCAGTTAAGCAATCCAACAGCACTGTGTCTGAATATACTAAAATATTTGAAGATCTCATAGCTGATGTCCAAGAGGAAAATCCAGAATTAGGAGAATCTTGGTTTGTAAGATGTTATGTCAATGGTTTGAGAGAAGGAATAAAATTCCAGATCAGACCCTTGAGACCACAAACTCTTACAGATGCATATTGGTTAGCTAAGGATGTAGAACCTTGTCACCCACCAGTGGCTGTGAATGCAAAAAGGACAACTGTTCCTTACAACAACTATTATCAGAAAAACAATGCAACTTACCCTCCCAAAGTGAATGTTGCTCCTGTTGCACAACAGCAACTTCCTGTCAGACACACTGAAATTCCTGTTAGTACTGCTCAGAAAATTAGGAAAGTGGGGGAATGCTAGAGATGTGGTGACAAATGGGTACATGGGCATAAATGTAAATTAGTACCTAATGTTCAAGCAATGTAGCAGGAACAAGAAGAGCCAGTCACTTATGATGTGGAGGAGCAACTGTTAGAAGAACAGACAGAGCAAGCAACTGAAGGGGATCAAGCTATGTTCATATCTACTTTTGCAATGGGATAGCAACTGGCAGTGCCAACACCTACATTGGTCATTCATATCAATGGGAAAAGAGCAGTTGCACTGTTGGATTTAGGTAGCACCACATCCTTCATAAATCAGGATTTTGCTGTTAAGGCAAATTGCAACTTGCTACCTATCAAACCTAGAAGAATTGCAGTAGCTGGAGGAGGCATATTGACATCTACTGCAGTTGTCCCTAACTGTCAGTTTCAGATCTCTAAAATGACACTCTCACACAATTTTAGAACTCTGGCTTTACCAAGTCATGATGCAATACTGGGATATGATTGGTTTACTGCTGTGAGCCCTGTTTCTTTTGATATTCCTGCACAATAATTCAGTTTCACTCATGGAGGAAAGCAGACTGTATCTACAGCAGTGTTTACTACTCCAGCCAGTGTGAAGGAAGTGCCTGTTAAGAAAGTAAACAAACTGTTGGATAAAGGACCTGAAGTTTTCTTGTGTCAAATACACAACTTACTCATGGATACACCAGAGGATTTTAAAACTCCTCCACAAATACAGAAATTACTGCTGGAGTATGCTGACCTATTTGAGGAACCTAAATCATTGCCTCCCCATAGGGCCTTGGACCACAAAATTCCCTTGGTGGATGGTGCTACTCCACCACAGGTCAGACCTTATAGGGTGCCTCAAAACCAGAAAAAGGAAATGGAGGATCAGATCAAAAAGTTGTTGGCTGCACATCTCATAAGACACAGTCAAAGTCCTTTTGCAGCTCCGGTGTTATTAGTAAAAAAGAAGGATGGATCAATGAGGCTGTGCACAGACTTCAGAAAATTAAATTCTCTTACAATTAAAAACAAATTTCCTATACCTGTTATAGAGGACCTTTTGGATGAATTGCATGGGGCAAACTATTTCACCAAACTGGATTTGAGGTCTGGCAATCACCAAATCAGAATGGCTCCTGAGGATATACACAAAACTGCTTTCAGAACATTCCTGGGACATTTTGAATTTCTGGTAATGCCCTTTGGACTGTCTAATGCTCCTGGCACTTTCCAGGAATTAATGAACACCATCTTTGCACCTTATTTGAGGAAATTTGTGTTGGTATTCTTTGATGATATATTAATCTTTAGCAAAATCTTCACAGAACACTTGGATCACATAAAGTTGGTGCTAGAACTTTTAAGAGAACATCAACTGTATGCCAAAATGTCCAAGTGTGTGTTTGCAGTTCCACAAGTGGAATATCTAGGGCATGTGATTTCTGCAAAAGGAGTGGCCACAGACCCACAAAAGATTTCTGCCATAGCTGAGTGGCCTGTTCCTGAGAATATCACAAAACTTAGAAGTTTTCTGGGGCTAGCTGGATATTACAGAAGATTTATTAAAGGATATGGTGTAATATGCAGGCCTTTACATGATTTGCTCAAAAAGGGAAATTTTCATTGGTTGTCTGAACATACACAAGCTTTTCAACAATTGAAACAAGCCTTGACTTCTGCTCCTGTGTTGTCCCTACCAAATTTTTCTCAACCATTTATCTTGGAAACTGATGCTTCAGGTAAGGGAATTGGAGTTGTTCTAATGCAGCAGGGCAGACCAATATCTTACTACAGTTCATCTCTATGCCCTAGGAATGCTGCTATGTCTACATATGAGAAAGAGGCCCTAACAATACTTGAAGCATTGAAAAGATGGAGGCACTACTTGTTAGGAAAAGAGTTGATCATTAAGACTGACCAGCAATCTCTCAAGTTTATCACTGATCAGAAAATCACTGAAGGAGTTCAACACAAACTCATGATGAAGTTGTTGGAGTTCAACTTCACAATCCAGTACAAAAAGGGTATTCATAACAAAGTGGCTGATGCACTATCAAGAGTTCTTCCTCAATGCATGGCTATTTCTGCAGCTACTCCTACATGGGCAACAGATTTAGTGGCAAGTTATCAGCAAGATCCTTCTAGCTTGCAGCTCCTGGAAAAACTACTCCTTCAAGGGGATAACAGGTTGCCAGATTACTCTCTAGTAGCTGGAATTATAAGGTACAAGGGAAAAATTTATGTGGGCAATTCCCCTGACTTACAGTCCAAGTTGCTTGCAGCTTTGCACAGTTCTCCTGTGGGTGGCCACTCAGGGAGAAGAGCAACTTACCACAGAGTAAAAAGCATCTTCTACTGGCCTGGTTTAAAGGCAGCTGTAGAAGCTTTCATTGCTGCTTGCCCTGTATGTGAAAGAGCCAAGCATGAGAATTGTTTGCAACCTGGACTGCTAGAACCCTTACCTATTGCAGACATGGCATGGCAGCATATCTCCATGGATTTTATTGAAGGATTGCCCAAATCACAAGGAAAGGATGTGATCATGGTAGTAGTGGATAGGTTTACAAAATACTCCCACTTCATACCACTGTCTCATCCTTATTCAGTAATCAGTGTTGCTCAATCATTTGTGGACAATATAATTAGATTGCATGGCCCTCCAAAGCTCATTATATCTGACAGAGATAGAATCTTCACTAGCCAACTCTAGAAAGACATCTTCTCTGCACTGAAAGTGGACCTCAGATACAGTACTGCCTATCACCCTCAAACTGATGGCCAGACTGAGCGTGTTAACCAGTGCTTGGAAACCTACCTCAGATGCATGACTACATCTGCTCCCACTAAGTGGTTATCCTGGCTTTCCTTGGCAGAATTTTGGTATAACTCTACTTATCACACTGCAATCAAAATGTCTCCATTTCAGGCCCTATATGGATTTCCCCCTCCCCTCATATCAGAATTGGCCATTCCTGGGCCTGAGGATGAAGAAGCACATGACTTCTTAAATGCCAAGCAACAGATCTTAAAGCAACTCAAAGATAATCTGGTGTTGGCCCAAAACAGGATGAAGAAATATGCAGATACTAGAAGAATTGAAAGAAGTTTTCAGGTGGGAGACCCATTTTACTTAAAAATGGCTCCCTACAGATTACCAGCATTTGGATTCAGGGGTGCGTTGAAGCTGCAAAATAGATATTATGGCCCTTTTAGGGTCATTCAGAAAGTGGGCAATGCAGCCTACAAGTTGCAGTTACCGAGCGAGGTGCAAATCCACCCAGTGTTCCATGTGAGCCAGTTGAAGAAGCACATTGGGGACAAAGCAATACCTGATCCTAATCTGCCACTAGTCAACCAAGATGGCACAGTCAAAGTGGGACCAGCGGAAGTTATAGAGGTTTGACAAGTTCCTCGACAGAACATGCCGGTAGTACAGTGGCTTATCAGATGGATCAACTTACCATCAACAGAGGCGACTTGGGAAGACGCATATTTTATCAAGTATACATTCCCGGAGTTCTTCAGTAACACTACACGCGCGTGGCGAGAAGCAGCGGCTACGCCGTGAGGACACGTCGAGCCTTAAGGCGGGAGCAATGTCAGGACCGAAGCGCGTGCGGTATTTCTTCAGTTAACCGTATCAGTTGGGTTCAGAAGAAGAACGGCTGGGATCGCGCCTCACTTAAATATGCTCGTCGCTAGCCGTTAGATCGTAAGTGTTCCGTTTCAGGCCGTTACTGTTACTTTTCATGTTGTTGCCGTGAGCACTTTACACCTATAAAGGCAGCCGGGTTGTGGCCGTCCTCATTATCGAATCTTCTCTTGAATTGCCGTGCTGGCTAAGCAAAACTACAACTAATACAAATGCCCTCATATCTGGGCGAACTTTTCCCCTTTTCCTTCCTCAGAACCCTAGTTCATACTCCGAAATATAGTAGGTCCTGACACCAGCCAGCGCGGGTCTACCTAGTGTGGCTCGCTTCGCAGCGTGGCGATGCTTCGGTGGCTTGGATGAGGCTGCGCAGGAGGCACGGGGTGCTCTTCAAGTCCGTTTGAGCCTTAGGGGCCTGATGGTCACGCGGTGGCTCGTCAGGATGCTACACCTCCGACGACATTGCAGCTCGGGCGATGCGGCTCGGTGACCAGGATGACGCGGAAGGGCTGCTTCATGTGGCGTGTGCAATGGATCTGGTCTCCAACAGGCGCGAGGTGGTGTGCGTGGAGCATGTCGGCGCGCCTGATGTATGGCTGCTGGCCGAAACCATGACAGTTCTTGTGTCGGGCAATGCTCCACTACTCCTTGTCGTACGTCCGGTCGACCATTGATGATTCTAGCGCCTCGTGCTGGAGTTTGGCCGTCGGTGGCCTCTGCGAGGTGCGGCTGGTTGCAACGGATCTAGGCGCTTCTTTGTCAGCAGGAAGATTGGGTGGTGGTGGTTGGTGGTCTTGCCCGCACTGATGCCAGTTGATGTGTGACGAAGGGTGTTTGTGGAGCTTGGATGAAGACCCTGTCTTGACTATGTGTCGTGACCAGTGATGGTGACGGATGTGGGCGTCGTTGACCTTCTTGGAGACATCACTGCCGCACCCCTCCCGCACGGATTTGGTCGTCGCCCTAACTCTGGGGGAAACTCTTGATCCTTTGTGATCAGACATTGGCGTCACTTTGGTGTCGTTTCCTATCTTGGGGGCTTCATCTTTCGAGCTGGGCACCGGCAAGTGAGACTTGTGGATGGAGTTGGTGTTGGCGTTAAGGATTTTGTGGAAACGGTGTCGCGGGGAGCGATGTAGGAGACACTACATGGGTTGCGGTAGTCGGCTCTTCTCCGGCACGTGTTTGTGGGATGGCCTCGACGGGCTTGTTGCTGTGAAGTCGAAACTGCGGTGGCAGGGCCCTGTGGCGTACGATGACGAGTAGCAAGTTGTCTGTTTGGTGATTTTCCACGACGCCAGCCTTGTCTGGTTCTTCATCGTAGCTCTTCGTCAGCGTCGGAGCAACGTTGTCTTGTCACGGTGGCTGAGATCTGGCACGGATCTTTATGTGCCACATGGCCTTTCTAGTGAGGGTTGGTTTGACGATCGTCTTTGATGAACTTGGAGTGGTTTCTCAGAGATTGGGATGGTGATGACGCCTTTAGGGGAGAAGTGATGACAATGGCGTCGTTGTATTGTCTCGATGAGGTCCTCTTCGAGTGGTGTGTGTGGGTATTTTGTCTGTGCCGCTTAGCGGTATGTGATGGTTTTCACCCAGTTTTTCACTAATTAACTGGGCAACTCTCTTCTGCTTAATTAATAGATGAGACAAAATCCTTTGCCTCCATTTTGAAAAATTAGGTTAAAAAAATACCAGATCATTTGTTTGATCTTTAATGGGGCTCTGAGTCCTCAAATAAATTTCTTATGAAAAGTATGTCCATCATTGATAATCTGCATATACTGTTTTGACGGAAAAGGGGGCAGAAGTACTCCCGCGGAAGACATCTGGTTCATGTGTTAGGGTTTTGTGTTAGGGCTTTCTTTTTTTAGACTTATGATCTATTCATTTTTAATCATGACAGCACAACAAATATCAGAAATAATAAAAACATACATTTTGATCCACCATCTAGCGACGACTATAAGCACTGAAGCGAGCCGAAGGCGCGCCGCTGTCATCGCCCCTCCCTCGTTGTTCTCGGGCAAAACTTCTTATAGTAGATAGTCGAGAAATCGTCATGGTAAGACCCCATAGGACCAGTGCACCAGAGCTGCAACCGTCGCCGATGAAGAGTAGCATAGCATGAACGTGGAAGAACGATGACCAGATCAAAGCAAATCCGTGCACTCGTGTTCCTGAGTATGACACAAATTCTAACAAAACTCGAAGGAACATTTAAAGATGGAGCCCTTCCATCGGTAAGGGCTAGGATCCACCACGCGCCCATGTCCCTAAGGTCAACGGAGACGAGGCGGACCAACGTCAAAAAGAAAACCCCTGATTTCTTTGGAGAGGAGGCGGCTGTGTATACGTGAGGCTGGTTCATGTATTAGGTTGATCAACATCAACGTATTAACCAGGTTTAGGCATATCACACACTTATCTATAAATATACTTATATCAATATAAAAAGACTAAAGACACAGATCCAATAAATCTCAGCCATCAACCAATGTCAATCCAATGACTTATATTGCTCCAATTGTGAATGCTCAACATGTTAGCGTGCAATTAATAACATACCAAATATAGACTATCCTCGTAATTAACGCATGATTGATGCCCTAACTAATATTAACGTGCAATTATGTATGATATCAATATGTAATTAATTTTATGCCTGACATCAATGTGCATTGCACATACGCATTTACTAGTTTCTAGTAAGAGCCCGATGGAGCTCAATATTCTTTTTTTCGGAAATGGAGATCAATATTCAACGGGACCTCACCTAAAACTGATGCAACAAAAAGTTTAAGAAGAAACTGGACATGTAAGAAGTATAAGATAATAATCAGTACACTAGTAAGAGGTGTGTTGATGAGAACAAGACATTCCAATAGAAGTAATGGCACTTGGCGCGCTCCATCAAAGATTGGTGGATTGGTCTTGCCAACTCAACCGTCCCAAATCGAAAGGCTATGACCACTCTTTCCCTGCTCGGCTCCTGGACCCTCTGGAACGAAAGGAATGCTCGTATCTTCCAACTCAAAGCGCCCCTCTGGCGGTTTTCCTCGCAAGTATAAAGTCTAAGGCACTAACTTGGGTAGCTATTGGTGCAAAAATTGGGATCAATCATGTAGTGAGAATAGAATTTTTGCTTCAGGTGTTGTAGCACAAACCTTAACTTTGTTTCTCCTCTTAATTAATGAACGAGGCAAAACTTTTACCTCCTTTCAAAAAATAGAAGTAATGATGTGTTTGATTTCCTCCATGGATTCTAGGCCTCGTTCCTTTTTCTGTGACTTGATTCAGACTGGCTGAGCAAATACAAGTAGTAACCATGTTCTGCATTGCATTTGATTACCCACAAAGCTCCAAGCTGCATGGCCGAAAACAGACACATGACTTTGATTGCAATGCAACCAGCTACTATTTGGTTACGTGCAAGACATGCAATGCGGTAACCTCTTTTTCTAGTGATGAGGTTACCAACACACATAGTCATGCACATCAACAGTAAGGAACAAAGAGTAAATGATTTTAACACACGTAGATCAAACCACAGATTAACAAACTGACATAATAGTAACACACACAACCACACACGAATAGACATAACAGTAGCACAAAGACAACCAAACATAGTTCAGGACCGACAGACTAACCAAAAGACATTGCAACTCTTCAATCGTTGCAAGTGTTGGGTCGTGCTAGCCGCACTTGATCAACACCTCAGCGCTGGAAAGGTCAAACAAGATCACCTTGAAACTATCCTCATTCAGGACCTTGAAGGTGAGCATGTACACGATCTTCAGCTTGTGAGATATGGTGAAGCCAGCCCACCCTTGATCAATAGCAGGCCTCCCATTGTTAGCCCAAAGCTTCACCCTCAAGCTACAGGTGGTGTTCGTCCTGAGAACGATATCCCGAGGGATGGTGGTCATGTACTCATAGAAGGCATCACAGATCAAATGTAGATCCAACCTAGGTTCTAAAAGCACCTTCAAAAGTGGGATGGACCTATGTTCTCATGGAAATGGCCAACATTCGTCGGCCTCCCGCAATGCCTCTTCGAGACACGACATTGTACTACAGCCTTGCCCTTGGAGTAACTGCCCAAAGCATCATTGCCAATGGCCAATTTGCATGTAGAGCGCTAAAAAGAACACTAGGCTCAACACACTGCCGAACTACAATGTGTAGGATCACAATGTGCATGCCTAGGGTGATGATTTTCATTGCATGATGTCATGTAGAAGGGGACAACTGGTAGAAGGATCAGAACCACAATGTGTAGAACCAACCCCTTTACCAAAGATCACCCTAATACATGGATTGCACATTAGAGAAGATCGTTGTTCAAACAGTTCTAACCAAATTGTTCTTCCCCCTAACCAGACTAGTCTACCCCCTAATCAAACTTCGCGGCTTCGGCAGATGGAAGAAGAGAGCTTGCGACAGAGAGCGAGAGGGAGAGGGAGGATGGAGGCGATGCTCTCTATGAGAGGAAAAAATAATGAGTGAACTAGTGACCGGGGGAGACTCACATGCGGATAAGGTTGAGGAAGTCGCGTGTGGCTCAAAGCCTTTTTTGTATGATGTGGCGTAAATGGGAATGATAGACTGTGTGACACTCGCGTGACCAACACGAGGCACTGCTGGCTGTTAGAATAAATCGGAGGCGCTCCGTCGATCTACCGAGGACCAAGTAATCACACGAGGCACGACACCGAGATTTGTTAAAGAGGTTCATCATCATGGCTACATCCTCGGGGCATGACTACGGGCGCTCCTCCCCATGACACCGCTACAATACCGCACCCCGGCCGCCCGGGTGCCGGCACACGCCGCCGGCTCCCCCGCGTGCCCATGCTATTACGTTGGCATAGGTTACATCGTGTGTCTACCCTCGCTATATATGAGAGGCCTAAGATACAAGTGTCCTACTTGGACACGACTCCATATCCTGTCTACACACCGTACGACTCCAAGTCCAACTGTAACCTAACTTGTACAATAATATTCGACACAACTCTAACAAACTCCACCTTGGCGAATATTCTTCACCACCTTGAATTCGTCCGTGCGTCGAACCTCCATGTACATTGGACTTGAGATACGTCATGAGCACTGCTGCTACTCCCAGACTCCATGTGACTCCACCTGCAACTGTAGTCCCTTCTCGTCTTCTTCACAGTCAACCCTCGAGCAAAATTAAGTTCCTCATTACTCTACTTTGTGCTCCCAACTTCCGTAGAATCCGTTCAACACCATCACACACCGATCACTGTTTGCGTGAAAATGAACAACTCGCATATTGGACGCCACATATAAGAGTTACCTGAACTCAATGCCACCGCTCTTTCTTGACCGTCTATCTGAAACTTGAAGGACTTTCACCGTCGCCTTGTATCACCCTGAGTCAAATCACAGTTGTCTCACCCTTTTCTCGGATAGTCTTTGACATGTCCCATAGCTATAGCACTCCGCCTCCTTCTGTACTTGTCATCAGCACTTTGCCATGTGCACTGAACACCACAGAATATACGGCCATGTACTCTCCTAGCTTTTGACAATTTCAGACTTTCCGCCACTTTCTCAGATTCTCCATGGTCAACTCCTGTCCATCAACCGGCACCGATAGACCCAGTCACCAACTTGAATCTGCTACTCGTCAACACTGCTTCAGCACCCCTGCACACTTTGTCTGACCACACGTCTCACCATTAGTGCCTTGGTCTGTCGCTGTGTCCCGTGCTTACCGCACGCCTCGCCGCTATCACCACGTCGAGCCTCTGCTGTCCTGGTCGAGTCTCCCGGGTAGCTAGCCCACACTGACTCAACCCCCACTACAGAGAACCACCGATCATCACTGACCGATGCCGAGTATCACGTCTCCATCAGACCATTGGGCCCCAGTCCGATCCACGTGTCTCTCTCTATCCCGCTGAAATAGGCTTCAACTCTCCATGCATTTACGCCGTAGCCCCTCCATCAGCTTAGAGTGTAGTCATCCATCAACTCCAGCTCCACCTTCAACATGACTCCATGTAGCTGTGCCTTTGCTACCCCACGCTCCGTCGACTTCAAGCTCTCTCATGTGTACACTGCCTTGAATCAACCCTGCGCCATAGTCTGTCGAAGCCGCACAAGCCCTCAGGCCCGCACCACGTGTTTCCACGCCTCAGAAGTCGGTCACCATCAGCATCACGCTCCTATGTCGTCGTCGTCGAAATCACCACTGTCTTCTGCTTTGACCAACATCCACGTCGATCCGCCAGACTGTCCAGTCCGACCCAGCCGAAATTATCCGAGTGCAACCATGCTCCACCCTCCGCCGTGTCCGCCTCCGCACATCTCCGTGCATTGCCTTGACGCCATGTGTATGCATGATCCTTGTCACGTCACACTCCAGACTCCCCAATCATCTTCCCTGAAACGCATCCATCACATGATACTTCCATCTTAGTTTGCTTTACTTCTGTCAATGACTTCAAACATCCCTGTTGTGCCAACAAAAAATTTCCATCCTTGTCTACCATACGGTCGACCCATGAAAAAGTAACCAAGCTGCAATACTTCCCGTGCATGTGTCGAAGTGCACCAAGCAAAATCGCAAATATAGAACCTTTAATCCAAGCCATGCTCCACGTATTGCACTGCTTCTAGACACAACACTTGATGCCCTTCGTAACTGCTTCCAAAGCGTATTTTTGATGGGTTGTTCCCTTGATGAATACTTTCGCTGATTGACTGCCTCCAGCCTGCATGTACGTGCCTTTTTTCTCTCAAACAAATCTCCCCTCACAGCTTCTCACGTGCCTCTTGACCATGCCTTGGCTTCCCTGTGCGTTCTAGCACTTTAGACATGCCGTCAAGCTCCCTTGCAAGCCACAAGTCCACCTGAGTTTTCCCGTTACAATCGCACATAGGCCTCACGCGACTTGGGCCTTGATTCCGCGTCTGTACTTTGGGCCTCTAGCCAGGCTGCATGCCCTGCAATACGCGCCTTGCTCGCCGATCGCCACACGTCTCCTGCCGACACACGTTCCGAAGCCGCCGCCACTGCACGTATCCGATACCCTCGATCGGATCTGCTGCCTTGCAATTCGGCACTGCCGCCGCCACGCGTGTGCTGCATCCACCGATGCGCTGCAGCCACCTGTACCGGCCGCGGGTGGCGCGGCTTCGATCCGCCGACGGCGCTGAGAGCCGCTGCTGCTTCGATTGCTATTCTGCCGCCACCGATTCTGCTGATGCCCACGAACGCCGTTTCATGACGAACGAAATCAACTCACGGTTCGGCCTCCTTCCTCTGAATCAACGGAATCGCAACCTCTTCAAACCTTGCTCATGATACCACTTGTTAGAATAAATCCGAGGCGCTCCGTCGATCTACCGAGGACAAAGCAATCACACGAGGCACGACACCGAGATTTGTTAACAAGGTTCACCATCATAGCTACATCCTCGGGGCATGACTACGGGCGCTCCTCCCCATGACACCGCTACAATACCGCACCCCGGACGCCCGGGTGCCGGCACACGCCGCTGGCTCCCCCGCGTGCCCGTGCTATTACGTTGGCAGAGGTTACATCGTGTGTCTACCCTCGCTATATATGAGAGGCCTAAGATACAAGTGTCCTACTTGGACATGACTCCATATCCTGTCTACACACCGTACGACTCCAAGTCCAACTGTAACCTAACTTGTACAATAATATTCGACACAACTCTAACACTGGCTGCCCAGCCGAAACATTTATCTCGCAGCAAGCAGTTTCAACACATCTAGAACGATGCTTAAAAAGATAGGTGACAAAGAGTCACCTGACGCAGTCCCTTCTTTGGATATAGTGGACGATGTCGTTATTAACCTTAGAGCATCTACAGTCGAGCATCTACAGCCGGACTTGGCAAATATGACCCCCCGTGGACGCGTCCGATCAATGACCAGGCGTGCCCGTCTTGAACCCATATTTTCTTTCTCATATGTTTGGTCACTTGCACGTGATTGGTGGACCGATGCAGGAGTTGTGTGCCAACACGGTGTATATGGTATATAATCTATAGCTTTCTCACTTGCACGTGACATGGTGTTTGATGCATTTTTAATTTATGAATATTTTTAGTGAACGTAATGGTCAAAGCTATACTTTAAACACCGTGTCATTTTCCAAAACATGAAATGTGTGTAAATGGAAGGAGTAGCTATCTGGCCAACTTGAATATTCCTTGTCGGTTTAGTCTTTTCATACATGTATCTACCTTCCTCTCGTCAAAATTCCATGACTGGTGTGGTGATTTGTCCATTTCACTAGTTGTTGGTGATAATCCTAACTATAACCAGTCAATGCATTATAGCATTCCAATAAATTATACTGATACTATTACTAATCTACAATTTTATATTCATTTTTGTGAACCAATGCATTAAAATATATATATGCATACTCGACCTTTACATTTTTCACTACATCTACTTATGACCGGATGGAGAATGATACAACACGGTTGCTTTGAACAGAGTGTTTCTTCGCAACCAAGGTGAGGAATGGGCAGAAAGCCGGAGCAGCAGCAGTTCTTGTTGCTGATACAAAACTTGAGCCATTATTTGCAATAGAAGGAGCAGAAAGCAGAAGCGCAAGCAAAACAGATGCTTTACAGGATATCACCATTCCTTCGGCACTAATAACCAAAAACCTGGGGGACAGTCTCAAGAAAGCAATGGATAATGGCGACTTGGTTAATGTTAACTTGGACTGGGGGGAGTCCCGACCGTACCCTAATGAGCGTGCTGAGTATGAATTTTGGACAAATAGTATGGATGAATGTGGTACAAAATGCGATAACCAGGTTGATTTCCTGAAGAGATTCAAAGGTGTAGCGCAAACACTCGAGAAGAAGGGCTACACGCAGTTCACTCCTCATTACATTACTTGGTATTGCCCAGAGAACTTTGTCTTAAGCAAGCAGTGCAAGTCCCAATGTATCAACCATGGGAGGTATTGTGCACCAGACCCGGAACAAGGTTCCAGCAAAGGGTACAATGGGAGAGATGTGGTGATTCAAAATTTATATCAAATTTGTGTGTTCAAAGTTTCAAAGAAGACTGGGAAGCCTTGGTTATGGTGGGACTATGTGACTCATTTTGCTATTATGTGCCCAATGAAGAAAAAGATGTACACTCATGAATGTGCTTCCGGAGTAATCAGATCACTTGGTATGCAAATGTTGCACCAGCCACTCTATGTTTCAAATTGCAGTGCAGTTATAAACTTATACTAATGTTGGTGAATGTGTATGTGTTTTGCAGGCCTTAGTCAAAAAGCAGTTGAGATGTGTGTTGGTGATCCTGACATGGACGAGGATCATCCTGTGCTAAAAGATGAGCAAGATGCACAGGTTACTAGTTGAGCACTATCTTAGCTTTTGTGTTTACCGAGCAAGTTCCGAATGCAACATCTTCTTCTATTTTTCACAGATTGGCAAGGGTTCTCACAGTGATGTTACTATGTTACCAACACTTGTAATCAACAATAGACAATACAGAGGTCAGTGTTCGTCCCTCCAATATAAATAACGGAATAGCTACATGAGGTGTGCTGACCGGTGAGCCTTAACATCTTATTGAATCTTTATTTCTTAGGGAAACTTGAAAAAGGAGCAGTTCTTAGAGCTCTCTGCGCCAGCTTTCGAGAAAATAGTGAACCATCTATTTGCTCAAATGAAGGTTTGATTTTTTGGTTCCCATGATTCTTTCTCAAGGTGTACTAATATGTAAGCAGTAGTGTTATGGACCAGGAGCCCATGGGGCTAAGATGGTCATCATACACATACCTTAAGGTGTGCGGCACCACTATTGGAAACCACATACCACCCTCACTGCTCTCCCCAGATCAGCCTTGCTGATACTTATCCTTAAGATTAGATTGCTTGCAAGTTGAGTTAGGGAGTTCTTGGATTGGATGATGGTTATGTACTTATGTTAGGCAGTTTATCTTAAGTTTGTAAGAGTCTTGAGTCCATGTAGAAATGAGTTCCTAGCGATAAATATTAGCCTTTGCTTCCGTCGTTCCTCCCACTGCCCACCCCCTCTCATCTTGCGGTGTGTTTGTCAAGGCCATAAACCCCTCCCTTGTGTATTCCAGACCCATGGCGAAAGGTCACTTTTCTGTTAAGTTCCCAAATTGTAGCTCACTAACTCACCTATGCATTATGCCATGTATAGTGGTACAAACCAGGGTTCTGAACATGTACAATAGCAGCCTAAAATGGACTGGTATAATGTTATAGACATTACACTAATCTATACAAAGGTATAGAACGCAACAAGCTTATATATTTAGTTATGGCGGTAGTAGATAATATATTTCTAGTCTACACCATATCACCCGTAATCCTATATGTCACCTCTCATAAACTATTGATGTAAGCTCATTGTAAATTGTCTACCGATCAAGAAGAAGACATACAAACCAATCAATGCTTGGACAACAATGGTGGTTGCTGGCAAGATATGGCTGCTAACGTGACTGCATGCAAGGTACATGTTCTACTGTTCTATTTTTCTCAAGATTATGTTACTTCATGTGCTACATATTTGGTCTGTTTAGCTTCATGTATGCTGTTTTGTGCACATATAGGACACCTCCACTGGAACAATTTGTGAATGTCCAGTTTTTCAAGGTGTGAAGTACATTGGTGATGGTTACAACCACTGTGAAGGTACACTAGTAATGATTTCTATATTTATCTTTTGATAGCTTTTATCTGTTCTTTTGAAGTATTGTGTAAAAGATATTCATCTTTCTGTAGCAAACATAGTTACCTAGACAATTTGCCCTCATCTTCATTTCCATAGTTTCTTTTAAAGAAAGAAGCAAGGGAAGCACACACCTAAGTTAATGAGGCATACGCTTTTCTACCAAACGGTAGTACTAGAGATCTCCTATACCATTTCCCGCAAAAAAAGAGATCTCCTATACTATAATGATAGAGTTGACACATGATAACTCTAATAGGCTTCGTAGAACAAATATTGATTGGTCACAACGTAGGAAATAGCAAGATTAAATATTACTACAAAGCTTCAGCTTTTAAACATTGTGCAGCACTATCTTTGGTCATCTTTTCTCCTACTCTGCTTAACCATTTCTACTCTTCTTTAATGTGTAGCTCGCATGGATGTCCAGCGAGGGACCAACAGTCAAGACCGGCCTCGGCAGATCAAGAACCATGAGACCAAAAAAACAAAGGTGAGAACAAACTTTTCGTTCCCTTTTCTTGTCTCTCTCTCTCTCTCTCTCCGGCCTTCTCTCCGTGATTCTTCCACAAGGGCCCACCACTGTATGCCAACTTCTTGGTACAATTCTAGAAATTTATCACTAGGGTCCACTGCTCTAGTGTATGGAGTCGATTCAATTGCCCCTTCAAATCGCTTTTCACCCGCACCAGAGATGGTCTAATACAATACATATTCTTCTTATTTTGTAAGTATTTTTCAAAACCTTTCTTTACTATACCATGTTTCTCAAATAGATTACGCTAATAGCCATTTCAACTGGACCAAGAGGGTATATTAAAACCTTTGTATCTAGTCAATTGATCTAATGAGAACTCTCCAAAGTGCCCTTCGAGTTTGTAATATTTTTAACTCATCAATAGGCACAACACCTGTGCCATTTTTATTTAGAAGATGCCAGGCCTCGAATCTGGGTGAGCTAAGCGAGTGTAGATACCGCTAGCTAACTAACTGACACTCAGTTCTCAGATAGTAATATATTTTAAGTATCAGAACTCTAGAAGCACAGCCATACATCATTCCTTGGTTATAATTGGAAACTGTAATTGTTTATACCTAAGAACCCAGTTTATCGAGGAGCCCTATCCTTTATAACAACATGATGTACAATATTAAAAAAGCTTACCTTGTTAGCTTGGTAGCCAGAAAAATAGGCTTTAACTTGTTTCCCAAAACTAATGCACGCAAATACGAAGGCATATTGGAGGTTATTGACTTGTATTTTTCTTTGGATCCAGATAGAGGTTGCCCACGAGGTCATTTACAACCTCTTTTTAGGTACATGCATGGACACTCTTTTTTCTACCTTTGGTATACTTCTAATATAATATGTATTACTTATTAATCATATTAATGTTCTTTTGTCAGGCATACAGAAGTTGGCACACAAGGTGTTCTAGGATCTGCCCGGTACTGCGGTGATGTATGATCTTTGTTAGATTACATACCATATACGTATGACATTTATGTGAAAGAACGTGGTACAAAAGTGGTTTCCTGGCATAAGTGTTGTTCAATGTCAGAATATATATATAGCCTTGTAAGCTTGCCACTGGTGTTTTAAAATATTAAATTAGGCCAAACTATAATGCTACACACTCTTTCCTCCTTTGAGCATGGAAAGACATACTATTTGGGATGCAAAATATTTTTCATATTCCTATGGAGATATTTATGAGTTACTGCTTTACCATGTTCCCGACAAAGGCAAAACACAAGGATCTAATGCTATAATAAATTGGCAAAATTGTTTCCTAGACACTGTTAAATCGTGTGTGATGTACGTGCGAACGGAAATGTTTCTCTGGGATTCACTGTTGTGATGTACATACGAACAAAAATGTTTGTCTGGGATTCACTATGTGGGATGTACATATGAACGGGGATGATTGGGTCTGTATAATTGTATGTGATGGCTCGCCCGATCGCACACAAGCTCTTTTTGCCTCGCGTGTGTGATCGGAGAACCTATCGCCGACGGTTTCTCGGTCGTGTGGGAAGGACTCTCCTATGGCACACACAAACAAGGCGACGGTTTAAAATGCCATCACGGAAAGGACTTAAAAATTGTTTGTATAGCATGTCGCTGCACTAGTGATACTGAAATCCTCGTTACCGGTTTTGTTCTTCTGTCTCATTATTATGTTCCGGCATCCCCGTGACAAAGTCACGTGTGTCTGACCAGACGATGATTGATGTCGTCACGCTGAGAGGGCCCTAAGAATATCTCCCCATCGTCGGAGGAGAAAATCACACTCTCGAGCTATCCGGTCACTTGTCAAACTTTCTGATGAACTTGTAAGTTGTCGTTATGATCACCTTATTACAGGTGACGTTTGAGCAACCCCAAAGCCCATCGTACGGTGAGAAGTGATCACGACACCCTCGTGGTCAAAGGAGCAATATCACATGTTCACACTCCATGTTATTACGATTGAATGCAGATGATATTAACTCAATTTATAACGAGCAAGATTGGGTCGATTCAATATGATCA
Source organism: Triticum urartu (assembly GCF_003073215.2). NCBI lineage: Eukaryota > Viridiplantae > Streptophyta > Magnoliopsida > Poales > Poaceae > Triticum > Triticum urartu. The sequence continues at coordinate 53,122,000 of NC_053026.1, read as the reverse complement.
TTTTTCTAACGTCATAATCTCAATGTTGTTTTCGGATCATTGTTACACTTAACGACATCCTAAGATCCAGAAAACGTGATCACCAACTGAAGAAAATATGCCCTGGAGGCAATAATAAAGTTGTTATTTTATATTTCCTTATATCATGATAAATGTTTATTATTCATGCTAGAATTGTATTAACCGGAAACTTGATACATGTGTGGATACATAGACAAAACACCGTGTCCCTAGTAAGCCTCTACTAGACTAGCTCGTTGATCAAAGATGGTTAAGTTTCCTAACCATAGACGTGTTTTGTCATTTGATTAATGGGATCATATCATTAGGAGAATGGTGTCATGGACAAGACCCATCTGTTAGCTTTGTATAATGATCGTTAAGTTTTATTTCTATTGCTTTCTTCATGGCTTATACATATTCCTTTGACTATGAGATTATGCAACTCTTGGATACCGGAGGAATACCTTGTGTGCTATCAAACATCACAACGTAACTGGGTGATTATAAAGATGCTCTACAGGCATCTCCGAAGGTGTTTGTTGGGTTGGCATAGATCGAGATTAGGATTTATCACTCCGAGTATCGGAGAGGTATCTCTGGGCCCTCTCCGTAATGCACATCATAATAAGCCTTGCAAGCAACATGACTAATGAGTTAGTTGCGGGATGATGCATTACGGAATGAGTAAAGAGACTTGCCGATAACGAGATTGAACTAGGTATAGAGATACCAATGATCGAATCTCGGGCAAGTAACATACCGATGACAAAGGGAATAACGTATGTTGTCATAACGGTTTGACCGATAAAGGTCTTCGTAGAATATGTGGGAGCCAATATGTAACACCCCGGATGTAACTTTCCCAATTTGTACTCCAACTCTTGCCGTTTCCGGCGTTAAGTTAATTTATATTCTCGGGTTCGGGTCTTTGTCTCTGTGTGTTGTTGTCATTGTCATGCATCTCATATCATATCATCATGTGCATTGCATTTGCATACGTGTTCGTCTCATGCATTCGAGCATTTTCCCCGTTGTCCGTTTTGCATTCCGGCGCTTCGTTCTCCTCCGGTGGTCATTTCTAGCTTTCTTTCGTGTGTGGGGATTAAACATTTCCGGATTGGACCGAGAATTGCCAAACGGCCTTGGTTTACTACCGGTAGACCGCCTGTCAAGTTTCGTATCATTTGGACTTCGTTTGCTACTCCAACGGTTAACCGAGGGACCGAAAAGGCCTCGTGTGTGTTGCAGCCCAACACCCCTCCAATTTGGCCCAAAACCAACCAAACTCTGCTCCATCATCTAGAGCGTTCGATCACGATCGCGTGGCCGAAAACCGCACCTCATTTGGACTCTCCTAGCTCCCTCTATGCCTATTTAAACACCCCCCGATTTTCGGATCTCCTCCTACCTCCGAAACCCTAAAAATCATCTCCGCGTGCCGGACACGTCCGTCCGCGCGCCGGACACCGCCGCCGTCCTCTCCCGCGTTTCCACGTGGCACCCACCGCCGCCTCCCACCGCGCGGCCCGGGAGCCCACGGCCGGCCCCCGCGGCCTGCTTCCCGCGCCGCCTCGTGCCGCCTCGCGCCGCCCCGCTCCGCCTCTCGCCGCCCGAGCCGCCGCACGCCGCCGCCTCTCCACGCCGGCGACGAGCAACGCCGCCCCGCCGCGCCTTCGCCGCCCGGCCACCGCGACCGGCCCGAGCCGCCGCCGCCACCACCGCGGCCGGCCCGAGCCGCCGCCACCGCCTTCACCATCGCCGGCCCCGGCCATCTCCCCCTCCGGCCGCCGCCCCGCCATCTCCGGTGAACAGTGCCCGCGCCGCCGCTACAGTGTTTCGCCCGATCCAGATCTAGAAACCCTAGGTCGTTTTTTCTCTAACTCCCGAAATTTGCAGATCCAAGTGCCTCTGTTCGTGGCCCCGTAACTTTGCATCCGTAGCTCCGATTCATGCATATAGCATATCAAAATGTTCACCTCAGAGAGTACATCATTTCATTCCATTGCATCATTTTCATTTGAGTTCATCTTGATGCCCGAAATGCTGTTTGAAGAGGGCTACTTGAGTTAATTGTCAGATCTGCTACTCCGTTTAGCACTTTTGTCATTTTTGCCATGATTAATGTGTGCATGATATGCCCTGATGCTCTACATATGTTTTGTTAAGGGTTTTGTCATATTTCCAGAGGTGCAACCCATGTATTTTTGTGATGTGTGTGGTGACTTGTGCAAGCTTGCAAAGTGGTGCACTTGCTAAGTCTGTTTTCAGGGACTTAGTAATTTCACAAAGTCCTTGATCTGTTTATCTCATATTGCCATATGTTCATGTTGTTTCCTAGTGATCCGTGCCTCTTTTGAGGATGATCAGTAAGGGTGTTTTGTTAATATTATAGTGCTCTATCCATCCATGCCTTTGTTTGCAATTATGGAGCACCCTAGCTTGAGTCAATCGAGCTCTACTTTTGCTACTTTGTGAATCTTGGCAGATTGTCAACTTGTTTGCAATTTTGCCGGTGATATGGTAGTTGATCTGTGCATGTTATGCTATTTTTCTTACCATGTCTAGCTTGAATTTTGTGCCTTCTTGGTGGATGTATGCTTGTCTTGCCATGACTTGCACCGTAGTGAGTGCATCGAGCTCGTAAACATGCCTACTTGAGTTATATTTCAGCATGTGCCAGTTTTCACTAAGTCTGAAAACTGATTATGTTTTTGCTATGTTCACATGCTTGCAATTGTATTTTCTGATCCCTTTTGGCTCAAGGTCACTAAAGGACTTTTGTTAAGCTCTTTGAGTAGCTCCATGCCATGCTTTACTTTGCCATGTTCAGATCCTGTAGCATGTAGTTTTGTTGCTCCGAAGAGGGCTACCTGATCTGAAATTCCAGACAAGTGTTAATTTCAAAGTCTGAGATATGTTTGCCATATGCATTTTTGCCATGCTTGTTTGAACCTGTTAATGGATGAATTGGCCGTAGCTCAGTGCTAGACTTTTGTTAAGCATCTTGTATCCATCCCTGCCATGTATTTTTTTGTCATGTTTGGGTGCTGTAGCATGTTCATCTCATTGCATTTAGTTGGCTACTTGCTGTAAATCGCAGACCGGTGCCATTTTTGAATCGCTTGCCATTTCCAAACCGTAACTCCGATTTCGGCGTTCTTTATATCGTTTTAAAGCGATTTCATCTCATATTTCCATTGGCACACTTGGTTTTCCTAGTTGAGGCCAGGTTCATGCATTTCCTATCATATCTTGCATTTTGCATCCCGCATCGCATCCCGCATAGCATATCATCTTTGCATTGTGTTGTTTGAGTTTGCACGTGGTTGATTGTGTCCTTTTTGCTTGTTTGTCTTGTTTGGGTAGAGCCAGGAGACGATTTCGCTCACGAGGATCCCGTTGAGTTTGCTTTTGAGGATCCAGTCAATTCTGACAACTGTGCAGGCAAGATGATCATACCCTCGAAATCACTACTATCTTTGCTATGCTAGTTTGCTCACTCTTTTGCTATGCCATTGCTACGATGCCTACCACTTTCTTTAAAGCCTCCCAAATTGCCATTTCAAACCTCTAACCCTCCATTGTCCTAGCAAACCGTTGATTGGCTATGTTACCGCTTTGCTCAGCCCCTCTTATAGCGTTGCTAGTTGCAGGTGAAGATTGAAGGCCGTTCCTTGTTGGAACATCATTTATTTACTTGTTGGGATATCATTATATTATCTTGTTATCTTAATGCATCTATATACTTGGTAAAGGGTGGAAGGCTCGGCCTCTCGCCTAGTGTTTTGTTCCACTCTTGCCGCCCTAGTTTCCGTCATATCGGTGTTATGTTCCCGGATTTTGCGTTCCTTACGCGGTTGGGTTATAATGGGAACCCCTTGATAGTTCGCCTTGATTAAAGCTTTTCCAGCAATGCCCAACCTTGGTTTTACCATTCGCCACCTAGCCTCTTTTTCCCTTGGGTTACCGGAGCCTAAGGGTCATCTTATTTTAACCCCCCCCCCCCGGGCCAGTGCTCCCTCTGAGTGTTGGTCCGAACCGGGCAGCCTGCGGGGCCACCTCGGGGAAACTTGAGGGTTGGTTTTACTCGTAGCTTGACCTATCTGAGTGTGCCCTGAGAACGAGATATGTGCAGCTCCTATCAGGATTTGTCGGCACATTCGGGCGGTGTTGCTAGTCTTGTTTTAACCTGTCGAAGTGTCTTGAGTAACCGAGATACCGAGTCTGATCGGAACGTCTTGGAAGGAGGTCTATTCCTTCGTTGACCGTGAGAGCTTGTTATGGGCTAAGTTGGGACTCCCCTGCAAGGATTTGAACTTTCGAAAGCCGTGCGCAGATGGGAATTTGCTAATGTCCGGTTGTAGATAACTTGAACCTTAATTAATTAAAATGAACCAACTGAGTGTGTTACCGTGATGGCCTCTTCTCGGCGGAGTCCGGGAAGCGGACACGGTGTTGGAGTAATGTTTGCGCAGGTTGCTCTCTAGTTTCTCGCTCGCGCTTTGCCTCCTCTTCTCGCTCTCTTTTGCGTATAAGTTAGCCACCATACTTGCTAGTCGCTTGCTGCAGCTCCACTTATATTTACCTTGCCATACCTATAAGCTTAAATAGTCTTGATCGCGAGGGTGCGAGATTGCTGAGTCCCTGTGGCTCACAGATTACTATTACACCAGATGCAGGGCCTGATGATTCCGCTCCAGGAGACGCGTATGAGCTCAAGTGGGAGTTCGACGAAGACTCTCAACGTTACTATGTTTCCTTTCCCGATGATCAGTAGTGGTGCCCAGTTGGGGGTGAACGGGACCATGTCGCATGTTGGGTTCTCTTTTATTTTGGCGCCGTAGTCGGGCCATGAGTGTTTGGATGATGTAATGTTATTTATGTACTTGATTGACGTGGCGAGTGTAAGCCAACTATGTTATCTCCCCTTTATTATTATTTATATTACCTGGGATGTTGTGAAGATTGCCTAACTTGCGACATATGCCTTCAATGCGATTATGCCTCTAAGTCGTGCCTCGACACATGGGAGCTATAGTCGCATCGAGGGTGTTACACAATATGAGCATCCAGGTTCCGCTATTGGTTATTGACCGGAGAGGTGTCTCAGTCATGTCTACATAGTTCTCAAACCCGTAGGGTCCGCACGCTTAACGTTCGTTGACGATTTGTACTATATGAGTTATGTGATTTGGTGACCGAATGTTGTTCGGAGTCCCGGATGAGATCACGGACATGACGAGGAGTCTCAAAATGGTCGAGAGGTAAAGATTCATATATAGGACAATATTATTTGGACACTGGATGTGTTCCGGGGGTACTGGGTACAAATCGGGTCACCAGAAGGGGTTTCGGGCTACCCACGGCAAACTATATGGGCCTATTGGGCCAAGAGGGGAAACACATCAGCTAGCATGGGCTGTTGCACCCCCCTTGCTGGCCGAATAGGAAGGGGAAAGGAAAAGGGAAAGATAGAAGGAAGGGGAGGCAATTCGGCCTCCCCCTTTCCTTCCCTCCTCTCTCCCCTTTCCTTCCCTCTCCGAAAAACATGGTAGGGGGGCGAATTGGACAAGGCCCCCAAGCAGGATGCTGATACGTCTCCAACGTATCTATAATTTTTGATTGCTCCATGCTATATTATCTACTGTTTTGGACTATATTGGGCTTTATTTTCCACTTTTATATTATTTTGGGGACTAACCTATTAACCGGAGGCCCAACCCAGAATTGCTGTTTTTTTGCCTATTTCAGTGTTTCGAAGAAACGGAATATCAAACGGAGTCCAAACGGAATAAAACCTTCGGGAACGTGATTTTCTCACCGAACGTGATCCAGGAGACTTGGACCCGACGCCAAGGCATCAGAGAGGCGGTCACGAGGGTGGGGTGTGCGCCCCCTGCCTCGTGGGCCCCTCGGTGCTCCACCGACGTACTTCTTCCTCCTATATATACCTACGTACCCCCAAACGATCAGAACAGGAGCCAAAAACCTAATTCCACCGCCACAACTTTCTGTATCCACGAGATCCCATCTTGGGGCCTGTTCCGGAGCTCCGCCGGAAGAGGGCCGTCATCACGGAGGGCTTCTACATCATCACAGCCCCTCCGATGAAGTGTGAGTAGTTTACCTCAGACCTTCGGGTCCATAGTTAGTAGCTAGATGGCTTCTTCTCTCTTTTTGGATCTCAATACAAAGTTCCCCCCTCTCTCGTGGAGATCTATTCGATGTAATCTTCTTTTTGCGGTGTGTTTGTTGAGACCGATGAATTGTGGGTTTATGATCAAGTCTATCTATGAATAATATTTGAATCTTCTCTGAATTCTTTTATGTATGATTGGTTATCTTTGCAAGTCTCTTCGAATTATCCGTTTGGTTTGGCCAACTAGATTGGTAGTTCTTGCCATGGGAGAAGTGCTTAGCTTTGGGTTTGATCTTGCGGTGTCCTTTCCCAGTGACAGAAGGGGCAGCAAGGCACGTATTGTATCGTTGCCATCGAGGATAACAAGATGGGGTTTATTTCATATTGCATGAATTTATCTCTCTACATCATGTCATCTTGCGTAAGGCGTTACTCTGTTTTTAACTTAATACTCTAGATGCATGCTGGATAGCGGTCGATGAGTGGAGTAATAGTAGTAGATGCAGAATCGTTTCGGTCTACTTGTCACAGACGTGATGCCTATATACATGATCATGCCTAGATATTCTCATAACTATGCTCAATTCTGTCAATTGCTCAACGGTAATTTGTTCACCCACCATAGAATACTTATGCTCTTGAGAAAAGCCACTAGTGAAACCTATGCCCCCCGGGTCTATTCTCATCATATCAATCTCCATTACTTTAATCTTGCTTTGCTTTTTTACTTTGCCTTTACTTTTCACTTTGCATCTTTATACCAAAAATACCAAAAATATTATATCTATCAGATCTCACTCTCATAAGTGACCGTGAAGGGATTGACAACCCCTAATCGCGTTGGTTGCGAGTAGCTATCGTTTTGTGCAGGTACGAGGGACTTGAGCGTGGTCTCCTACTGGATTGATACCTTGGTTCTCAAAAACTGAGGGAAATACTTAAGCTACTCTGCTGCATCATCCTTTCCTCTTCGAGGAAATCCAACGCAAGCTCAAGAGGTAGCAAGAAGAATTTCTGGCGCCGTTGCCGGGGAGTCTACGCAAAAAGTCAACATACCAAGTACCCATCACAATCCCTATCTCTCGCATTACATTATTTGCCATTTGCCTCTCGTTTTCCTCTCCCCCTAATTCACCCTTGTCGTTTTATTCGCCCTCTCTCTCTATCCCCCCTCTCTATTTGCCTCTTTTGCCCGTTTGCCCTTGTTTGCTCGTGTGCTAGTTTGTTTGCTTGTTTGTCGCGATGGCTCAAGATACTACCAAATTGTGTGACTTCACCAATACCAATAATAATGATTTCCTTATCACTCTGGTTGCTCCTCTTGCCAATACTGAATCTTGTGAAATCAATGCTGCTTTGTTGAATCTTGTTATGAAAGATCAATTCGCCGGCCCTCCTAGTGAAGATGCCGCTACTCATCTGAATAGCTTCGTTGATTTATGTGATATGCAAAATAAAAGAGATGTCGATAATGATGTCATTAAATTGAAGCTATTTCCTTTTTCGCTTAGAGATCGTGCTAAAGCTTGGTTTTCGTCTTTGCCTAAAAATAGTATTGATTCTTGGAACAAGTGCAAAGATGCTTTTATCTCTAAGTATTTCCCTCCCGCTAAGATCATCTCTCTTAGAAACGATATTATGAACTTTAAACAACTTGATCATGAACATGTTGCACAAGCTTGGGAGAGAATGAAATTAATGATACGTGATTGCCCTACTCATGGTTTGAATTTGTGGATGATTATATAAAATTTCTATGCCGGATTGAATTTTGCTTCTAGAAATCTTTTAGATTCGGCCGCGGGAGGCACTTTTGTGGAAATCACTTTAGGAGATGCTACTAAACTCCTAGATAATATTATGGTTAATTATTCTCAATGGCATACTGAAAGAACTTCTAATAAAAAAGTGCATGCGATAGAAGAAATCAATGTGTTGAGTGGAAAGATGGATGAACTTATGAAATTATTTGCTACTAAGAGTGTTTCTTCTGATCCTAATGATATGCCTTTGTCTACTTTGATTGAGAATAATAATGAATCTATGGATGTGAATTTTGTTGGTAGGAATAATTTTGGTAACAATGCTTATAGAGGGAATTTTAATCCTAGGCCATATCCTAGTAATCCTTCTAATAATTATGGGAATTCCTACAACAGCTCTTATGGAAATTATAATAAGATGCCCTCTGAATTTGAGAATAGTGTTAAAGAGTTTATGAATTCACAAAAGAATTTTAATGCTTTGCTTGAAGAGAAATTGCTTAAAGTTGATGATTTGGCTAGGAACGTTGATAGAATTTCTCTTGAGGTTGATTCTTTAAAGCTTAGATTTATTCCTCCTAAGCATGATATCAATGAGTCTCTCAAAGCCATGAGAATTTCCATTGATGAGTGCAAGGAAAGAACCGTCAGGATGCGTGCCTCCAAAGATGCCTTTATTAAAGCGTGTTCTTCCAATTCCTATGAAAATCAAGATGAAGATCTAAAAGTTATTGATGTGTGTCCTATTAAATCTTTGTTTTGCACTATGAATCTTGATGAAACTGAATATGATCTTCCTTTACCTAGAAGGCGTTCTAAAAATTCAGAGTATTTAGATCTTTATGATGAAATTGATGAAGGTGGGATTGAAAGAAATAAAAATCTAGACATTGCTAAACCCACTATATTGGATTTCAAGGAATTTAATTATGAAAGTTGCTCTTTAATTGATTGTATTTCCTTGTTGCAATCCGTGCTAAATTCTCCACATGCTTATAGTCAAAAGAAAGCCTTCACCGAACATATTGTTGATGCCTTGACGCATTCTTATGAAGAAAAACTTGAGTTGAAAGTTTCTATCCCTAGAAAACTCTATGATGAGTGGGAACCAACTATTAAAATTAAAATTAAAGATCATGAGTTTTATGCTTTGTGTGATTTGGGTGCTAGTGTCTCCACTATCCCCAAAACTTTGTGTGATTTGCTAGATTTCCGTAATTTTGATGATTGCTCTCTAAACTTGCATCTTGCGTATTCTACTATTAAGAAACCTATGGGAAGGATTAATGATGTTCTTATTGTTGCAAATAGAAATTATGTGCCTGTAGATTTCATTGTTCTTGATATAGATTGCAATCCTTCTTGCCCTATTATTCTTGGTAGACATTTCCTTAGAACGGTTGGTGCGATTATTGATATGAAGGAAGGGAATATTAGATTTCAATTTCCATTAAAAAGGGCATGGAACACTATCCAAGAAATAAAATAAAATTTCCATATGAAACTATCATGAGAGCCACTTATGGATTGCCTACCAAAGATGGC